>NC_067481.1:18136699-18457532 GCF_947179515.1 Apodemus sylvaticus
ATATTTTTACAATACACAGTCTATGAAAATTTATAAAAATCATCAATTAAAATATATTAATATGGGCCATGATGGTGCAAGCCTTTAATCCCAGAACTGGTGAGGCAGAGGTAAGCAGATCTTTATGAGTTCAAGCCCAGCCTGGTTTACAGAGTGAGTTCCAGAACAGTCAGGGCTAGACAGTGAAACCTCCCCAAAAAACATATTAAATATACCAAAGAAAATAATTATGTAACAAGTAGATGTATTTGAGATCCTATATTTTATCATGAAGATATTATATTTTATCATGAAGAAAAAATTAAAGATCTTCAGTATTGGTAGGTTACTTGAAATATTTCTAATTTTTGAAATTGTAAGTGATATATTGTAGCATTATGTAAAATACTTTAATACCATAAAACTTCCAAATGCATATTACAGTTAATTTACTAATATGGGGAGATGGTTATACAAGTCAAATTATATTTGCAAACATTATATACATTAATCAGTGAAATATATATTAAGCAAAAATGTATTCATATACAATTTTATATGTTGCTCATATGGTGGCTATACCTGGGCCAAATAGATTCTTGTTTTTTTTCTTCTGGGCCTACTGAGGTAGAATATTCACCATGTTAGCTCTACAGTAGAGCCAGCTAGGTCAGGCAAGTGAATAAAATGTGTTTCACTGAACTACTGTGAGTTTTCAGAAACAAATAGGTGAGAACCTGCTAGGTGTAGGGCTATTTTAAATGAGTATGCCTCTAGATGAAATTCAGACAAATGAGGGTGTCTCCAATATGCTTACATGGCTTTGACATGAATATTTTACTACAAATGTGAAGTCCAGGAGTCTTTCTGTGCCTCTAGCTTCATTGTGGACCTAGGTTAGAGCTCTAGCTCTTCGGGAGGCTTCATTACACACACTTCATTTCCCATACTCCTCAAGTCAGCACCTCAAATGATCAGATGACCAATATGTAGTGTATGGAAAGCCATATGCTGATTTAAAAGAAGAGAGGCGCACTCACTCTACCTGGCCATTATTTGTCTAATGATTGCTTCTCATATGGCTTGGTTGACCTGAACGTGTTTGAAAGTATATTAGAATCAGCAGCAAGGTTAAAGGATGTTTCCACATAACAGGTGTAGTTTCTCCTCGCAGCCCTGTTCGTGTTGACAGTATGAGAAAAAACAACTGGATCATAATTTCAGGTAGACCTATGAGTCTAAAATTAACCTTCTGTTTTAGGAAAGGACGGTACCGCATCTGTGAATTGGTATTTCTCCTGACTGCATCATTCATTCACTGCAAGCTAAGGAAATAATTAAATAATTCACTTTCTGCCTAGTAGGCTGCAAGCAATAAAAATGAAAGTGTGAATAAGAAGAAATACACTTAAAAGAACATTGCCTATCCTTCGTAGTGACAGAATTAGATGAAACTCTCACAACATGGGCAAGACTTTATCTGTCTAAAGTCAGAAGTTGTTTGGGTTCTGTTTCATGGAGACAGCCCCCACTGAAATGTTCTCAGTTTAACATATTTAGCTTTCACTTATTTGATTTGGTAGCTAATTCATCCCTAATCCAACTAAATTTAAGAGTTTGTTACTAGCTCACCAAAGGAGATTAGAAATCTCGGAACATAGTCTTTGGACCGTGGAGTTTCACTTGGAATTGTGGGAACCCAAACCTTAGAACGAGCAGTGATGTAGATGCTGTTCATTTAGGCCTGAATCCTTGTGAAACATTGGGAGAGCACTGTCTGTCTTATGTAAGAAATGAGTCTAACATCTCTATTGTCTCCTCGACCCTTCTGTCTCTTAAATGTCCCAGAAAATGATGGCGGGGACTCAAGAGTAAAAATTATATTTAAAAGTACCTCCCTGTTGGCTATGCTTTTCCCTCTCAATTTCCCAACCCCCTTGACTTTACCAAAGCTCTTCCATCCTCTGTATATCTTTCCTTTCTCCAATAGCATCGGGTCCCTCAAATTCTGCCGCAGTCTAGTAGTGACATTGGTCACACTCTCACTCAAAATAAAAGTTAAGTTTTAGAAAAGGTCATGAGTCAAAAATGCATTCACTTTCAGATTAAACTTTCTTTCCTATTTTGTGTCTTCTTAATGTCACCTACGGGTGTTCAAAGATCCTTTTACACAACCACATATTTTCTGAGAAATCCCAATCTATTTTAAATGCTTACCACCAACTGGCAGACTTTGTAGCAGATCATTCATCTCCCGTTCTTCAAGGTTGATTCCCACTCTTTGTAAAAGAATATTCAGATCTTTGGGATCAGGAATCCATTCTTGGAAAAACAAGAATATTAGGAAAATTACTGATGCTATAATGTGACCATTAATACTACTGTGTATTATGATTATCATCATCACCACCGTCGTCATCATTATCATTATTATTATTATTATTATAAATCTCATGAAAAAGATCAAGGTCTAATATAGACTGTTCATATATAGGGAGTAGAGTCAGTGATGGTGTTGGAGTTAGAACTGAAATGTTCTATGTGCTTGAGCAACGGCTACATCATCCACAGCAAAGGGAATGTCAGTCAACTAGTTGTAGTGATGGGTGGAGCTTAACTTGGTTTCTCTGAACCCCGTGATTAAATACCTCTATTGCTAATGAATGTACAACATTAAGTTTTGTTTCTAATTATGCTGATTGAAATAATCATCCTGCCAAGACAACTATAATATTTGATCAATGATCCAATATTACCTTCTTCCAAGCAATGAAGAATGGACAAGCAGGTAGGAGCTACCATCCCCAAATTTAACAGAAAGGGAGGAACATTGGCAGTATGTGCTGAGCCCTTTTTCTGAATCTGTTTGGTCTTTGATGCTGATGGTCTCATGTAGTCATGTGAGCCAAAGATGGAGCACTGACTGCTGCAGGCTAACAAGGCTACATAAATCTTAGCAATGTGAGTCCCAAACATGTACCCAGAAACTCATGCTTCCAGAGTGTCAGTGTGCTTGTACAATTACTATTCATAGAAGGGATCATAATTATAAAAATTTAAAACATGCATGTACCCTATAGAGGGTAGGTGTAAAGCTAGATGTAATGGAATACATACACCGTAACTCAATTTATATTGTTAAAAATAAGAAGACCGCTAGTATTCAATGGTGCATATGTAACTGGTTAAAAAAGGGAGTAGCTCACTGAAGTGAGCAGCTATCTTTGGTGTTGAGGGATATGGCTGATGCTAGACTGCAGAAGCTGGCAAAGTATTGCTTCTTCATACACATTTCTTACTTTATTACTGTGTCTGGGCACATAGGTCCATGACTGAGAAATGAGATCTTTTTGTTGTTTGATTTCTGTTGTTGCTGTATTTATTTATTATGTATGTGTATATCTATCTATCTATCTATCTATCTATCTATCTATCTATCTATTTATTTATTTATTTTGTTTTGCTTTCTAAACAAAGTCTTTCTACGTAGCCCATGCTGGCCTGGAACTTGCTTTGTAGGCCAGCTGATTTATACTCAGAACCCTCATTGTAGGAGAGAACTGATGGCTACAAGTTGTCCTCTGAGGTCCACATTCTTGTCATATATTGTATACATCTATTGCTAGACAAAATGCACATAAGAAACAAATATACAAACCTTAAGTAAACATAAGTATTGGACTTATTTCTAATGTTGATTTTATCTAATGTTTTTATTTCTGCATTTTAAAAGTAACAACAGTATAAAGAAATAACTAGGCTATGAAAACATATAGATTTACTAAAAGAAAAAATTCAAATCAATACTCTTCCTTTATACTTAAAAGTTAGCAGTTTGGACAAAAACTTTCATTTTCATATGTGTGTGACACATACATACACATGGGCTGGTGTAGTGGTGCATGCCTATAATACCAATTATAATACTTGGGATTAAAACAATCATCCTGCCAAGACAACTATAATATTTGATCAATGATCAAATATTATAAATACAAGTATTATAAATTAATACTTGGGAGATAGAGTTATGAGGCTCGTAAAATTGAGGCCAGTCTAGTCTACATAGAGAATTGTAAGTCAGCCAGGGATACATGGTAGAAAAATTAAAAAAGTGATGACTGATTTTTTTTTTTAGAAAGAGTATGTGAACTTCAGAGATGGCTTAGTGGGTAAAGTGCTTGATTCACACATATAAAGACTTTCATTTGGATCCGAGAACTCATGTGAAAGCTATAGCCCATTCCTATGATGTAAAAGCTGGCAGGCAGAGACAAGATCCCAGGGGCCCACTGGTCAGGCAGTCTAGCCAAATTAGTGAGCTTAAGGTTCAGTGAGAGAATCTCTCTCAATCTCTCTCTCTCTCTCTCTCTCTCTCTCTCTCTCTCTCTCTCTCTCTCTCACACACACACACACACACACACACACACACACACACACGGGAGAGTTGTGGAGGACCCTGCACACCAACCTTAGTCTTCCACAGATGCTACTTGCACAAGTGCACCTACCCCCACCTACTGCACATCCACACTACACAGAGACACTAATTACATAACTAACTTTTTAAAAAAGTGTATTGGACACAAATTTAGAATATAAAAACTTAATGAATTCAGATCATTATTTCAACTTTGAATGATTTGTCCAAATGGAATATCATATAAAGATGGAAGGACCTACATTTTAATAAGTAGGATATAGTATGAAAAACTTCATATGGATCACATACTTATCTGCCTTTTCTTTATGTTACCATTCACTATAAACTGTTTTACTTCATTCTCAGTTATGTGTTTGTGTGTGTGTGTGTGTGTGTGTGTGTGTGTGTGCTTGAGCAGGAATGGGTGCTGTGTGTGTGTGTGTGTGTGTGTGTGTGTGTGCTTGAGCAGGAATGGGTGCTGTGTGTGTGTGTGTGTGTGTGTGTGTGTGTGTGTGTGCTTGAGCAGGAATGGGTGCTGTGTGTGTGTGTGTGTGTGTGTGTGCGCGCGCGCGCGCGCGCTTGAGCAGGAATGGGTGCTGTGTCTGCAGAGGTCAGAAGGAGGCCTTAGATCCCTTGAAGCTGCAGCTGACTGTGAGGCACCCGATGTAGGTGCTGGTGTGGGAGCTGAGCTTGAACCCTGTAGCGGGACCCTCTGCAGGCCTCCACCTTCCCTCTGTTGTATCATCGATCAGCCTGCTCTTGAAAGTGTTTTCATTGGCTACAGAGACAGATCACAAAGAGTGATGGGCACATAAGCGGGGCTGGACATCAAAAACCATGAATTCAGAAGGTCAGACCTTATAATCTGTCCCAGAATGATTTCAAGTTATGTTCAAGTAAAATTTTAATACAGGAAAATAGAGGAAGACTTATTTCAGTCATTTTACTTGATCATTAGCATTTAAAGCTGGCGCTAGTATGAGAGAGGAATCTGTTTTCAAAACAAATGAAAAATAAAAAAGCAACCTTACAGGAGACAAAACAAAACACTGAAGGCTGGGGCTCTGCAGAAAGCACTCCTGATTCACTAAACATCTGGTAAATTCTTAATCTATTTTGATTTCTCATCTCTCAGTTCCTTTTTATTATCTTAAGGATGTTTTCTCACTGAATTAAAAGGTCAAGCAGAGCTGGGTGGTAGTGGTGCACACCTCTAATCTCAGCACAAGGGAGGCAGAGGCAGGAAGATCTCTGTGAGTTTGAGGCTAGCCTGGACTACAGAGCAAGTACACAGACAGCCAGGAACACAGAGAGATCCTGTCTTGAAAGTCTGAAAGCCTGACAAATTACGAGCAGACAATTCTTTGTCCCACTGGCAGATTGATAGGCTGTAAACGGAGATGATTCCCAAGCCAAAGGGCAATGTCAAAGCTAGGATTTTATTTATAAAATATAACTGTCAGTGTATATTGAAAATGGGGAAATCTTTATACTTCTCAATAGGTAAAGAAATGCCTCACGAAAATTGCAGAATTCTGTGTATTCGCAGGCGCCATGCAGTGGGAGAGCTTACCGTCAGACAGCTGACTTCTTAAGAGCTGTAGTTTATCCTTGTCTTCTGCCTCCACATCTTCTGGAACATGTCTCACATCTTCAATACCTAATTCTTTTGCTTCAAACATTGGAAAAATAGATAAGTATTTTGAGTATATCCAGAACTCTTTATTCATTGTAGAGTGGGTAATTTCTCTTGATTATGAACTGACTACTTTTTGTTGGTATTGTTTTACCTTACCATCTAGATTGTTAACCCAGTTTATGGTACATATCAATCATAAAGCAAAGTCTGTATGAAGTACACCAGGGGATTAAAAACTTGTTAGGATAGTGTTATGAAATGTTTAAAAACATTTGTTATTGAAATGAAGAGAAGTTGAATTCCAACTCTAGACAACTGAACACTTGCATTTTCTTAATAAGCAGCATGGCCAACTTCATGGCCAGATTCATCCAACTCTTTTGGTTTTTGTGGTTTTGGAAATTGGACACCAAGTGTACACATGGTAAGCAAGAGCTCTGTCATAGAGCTGTACCCCCAGCCCTAATGAATTTCTTACTAACCTACAATCGCTGTGATTGAATCCAACAAACTCCTGAGTGAAGTCTTTCCACTATCTGTTAAAGAGAAAACGACAACCACCACTTACTTATAAAGATGTAGACTTTAGAAAAGGTCAAGTGATTAAATTTGGGAGATAAGGAGCAATCAGAAAAGATAAGCTCCGAGCCTCAGACTCAATCACAAGTGTTGAGAATCACTCTGTGCAGGGGAGGGACCCTCATGCTTCAGGAATAAGATGCAGTGAGAACTTAGGTAAGTGTTCAGGCCACCTCTGTGTGAGCTCAGGGAGCACACAAGATGCTCCTCAGCTATATGTGACCTTCTGTCTGAAACAGTCACATGTCTCAGGCATCTACAGTGAAAAGGCACATCTTATTTTTCCACATTATCCTAATCATTTTTATTTAGGCAATCTCAGACTTTTTCTTGGAATGTCTAGACCCACGAACATGTGTTAATAGTTAAGGGAAATGGCTATATAAATTTCTCTTAAACATTTCAAGTAGAAAAAGAAGGCTCTAAGAAACCACTCATTCCTTTTCTACTCATTTTATTCACACAATAGGTGGAGTAGATGGGAGAATAACGCCTTTTTATTTGTTTTATTGTATGCATGTAGGTGTTTGGCTTACATGTATGTATGGGCACCATGTGCATATAATGCCTGAGGCAGTCAGATGAAGTTTTAAATCCCCTGGAACTGGAATTAACAGGTCTTTGTGAGCCATCTCTCCAGTCCTAGAAGGATTAATATTTAAAGAATTTTTCCTCTTGGCAATTTTTCTCTCTACTTGAAATTTTCTGGAGTTAAATTGTTTCTCTTTGTGTCCACCCTGTCCACCTCACAATGATCTTTCCTCTAAATCTCCACTCCAATAGTATATGCTCAACAATCATATTATCAATAGAGACAAATGAAATAGCTGAAACATAATTTTTGATATGGAGAGAGGGAACTTACTATTATCATATGCTTGCTTATGTAAAATCTTAGTGCAAAACAACAATGTCAGAAACTCTTGTGAAGAAGCTACCAGGAGGGACCCATGGCTCCAGCTGCATATATAGCAGAGGATTGCCTTGCTGGACATCAAAGGGAGGAGAGACCCTTGGTTCTAAGAAGGCTTGATGCCCCAGTGTAGGGGAATTCCAGGACAGGGAAGTGGGTGGGTTGGTGAGCAGGGGGAGGGGGTGGCATAGGATGTTTGTAGAGGTGAAACCAAGAAAGAAGATAACATTTGAAATGTAAATAAAGAAAATATCTAATAAAAATTTAAAAAGAATAAAAATATAATTAAAAAATAAAAAAAGAGGTCCTGAGGCCTCTGGCGGGAGCCCTCAGACCTCTCTGCTTCCAGATCCAGATCAGCCAGGCGGCAACACCACATCTCCAGGTCCTGCAAGAGGTAAGAGGGGCTTCCAGGTGGCCAGCGGGGAGAAGTCGGTGTGCTCAGATAAGCCAGGCGGCAACACCACATCTCCAGGTCCTACAAGAGGCAAGAGGGGCTTCTGGGCGGCCAGCGGGGAGAAGTCAGTGTGCTCCGGTGAATCCAGCAGGCCCCAGCAGGAGCCTTCAGGTGTCTGCTTCGGGATCTGAACAGCCTGGGCAAAAGCACCCTGTCTCCAGGCAGTGCAGGAGGTAAGCTGTGCACCAGAGGCCACCTGGGAAGGGGCAGCTTGCACTGGGGAGTCCAGCATTGACAAGACCAACTAACACCAGTGAGAACTAGATGGCAAAAGGCAAACGCAGGAACGTCACTAACAGAAATCAAGGCAATGTGGCAACATCTGAACCCAATTCTCCTTTACCAGCATGTCCTGGATACCACATCACACCAGTAAAACAAGATTTGGATTTAAAATCACTGGTCATGATGCTGGTACAGGAACACATGAAGGACATACTTAAAGAAATTCAGGAGAAAATGGATCAAAAGTTAGAAGCCCTTGCAAGGGAAACACAAAAATCATTGAAAGAAATCCAGGAGAATACAAAAGCCAATAATGAGGAAACGCAAAAAAACACTTAAAGAAATACAGGAGAACTTTGGTCAACAGGCGGAGGTCATGAAAGAGGAAACACAAAAATCTCTTAAAGAATTATAGGAAAGCACAAACAAGCAAGTGAAGGAGCTAAGCAAAACCATCCAGGATCTAAAATCAGAAGTAGAAACAACTAAGAAAACTCAAAGGGAGACAACTTTGGAGATAGAAAGTCTTGGGAAGAAATCAGGGGACATAGATGCAAATATCAACAACAGAATACAAGAGATAGAAGAAAGAATGTCAGATGCTGAAGCTACCATAGAAACCATGGACTCAACAGTTAAAGAAAAGGCAAAATGCAAAAAGCTTGTAACCCAAAATATCCAGGAAATTCAGGACACAATGAGAAGACCAAACCTAAGGATTATAGGCATAGATGAGAGTGAAGATTTACAACTTAAAGGGCCAGCAAATATCTTCAATAAAATTATGGAAGAAAATTTCCCTAACCTAAAGAGAGAGATGCCCATGAATATACAAGAAGCCTACAGAACTCCAAACAGACTGGACCAGAACAGAAATACTTCCAGTCACATAATAATCAAAACACCAAATGTACTAAACAAAGAAAGAATATTAAAGGCAGTAAGAGAAAAAGGCCAAGTAACATATAAAGGAAGACCTATCAGAATCACAGCAGACTTTTCACCTGAGACTATGAAGGCTAGAAGATCCTGGGCAGATCTCATGCAGACTCTAAGAGAACACAAATGCCAGCCAAAACTACTATATCCAGCAAAACTCTCAATCACCATAGATGGAGAAACTAAAATATTCCATGACAAAACCAAGTTTACCCAATATCTATCCACAAACCCAGCCCTACAAAGGATAATAGGAGGAAAACACCAATACAAGGAGGGAAACTTCACCCTGGAAAAAGCAAGATAGTAACCTTTCATCAAACCCAAAAGAAGTTAACCAATCAAATTTAAAAAATAACGTCAAAAATGACAGGAAGTAACATTCACTATTCCTTAATATCTCTTAATATCAATGGACTCAATGCCCCAATAAAAAGACATAGACTAACTGACTGGATACGCAAACAGGACCCTACATTTTGCTGCTTACAGGAAACACACCTAAGGGTCAAAGACAAACACTACCTTAGAGTAAAAGGCTGGAAGACAATTTTACAAGCAAATGGTCTCAGGAAACAAGCTGGAGTAGCCATTTTAATATCAGATAAAATTGACTTTCAACCCAAAGTCATCAAAAGAGACTCTGAGGGACACTTCTTGCTGGTCAAAGGAAAAATACAACAAGAAGAACTCTCAATCCTGAACATCTATGCTACAAATGCAAGGGCACCCTCTTTCATAAAAGAAACTTTATTAAAGCTCAAAGCACACATTGCACCTAACACAATAATTGTGGGTGACTTCAACACTGCACTTTCCTCAATGGACCGATCAGGAAAACAGAAACTAAACAGGGACACAATGAAACTAATTGAAGCTTTGGACCAATTAGATTTAACAGATATATATAGAACATTCTATCCTAAAGCAAAAGAATATAACTTTTTCTCAGCACCTCATGGTACCTTCTCCAAAATTGACCATATAATTGGTCACAAGACAGACCTCAACAAATATAAGAAGATCGAACTAATCCCATGCCTCCTATCAGATCACTCTTGAGTAAAAGTGGTCTTCAATAGCAACAAAAACAACAGAAAACCCACATACATGGGGAAACTGAACAATATTCTATTCAATGATACCTTGGTCAAGGAAGAAATAAAGAAAGAAATTAAAGACTTTTTAGAACACAATGAAAATGAAGACACAATATACCCAAATCTATGGGACACAATGAAAGCAGTGCTAAGAGGAAAACTCATAGCCCTGAGTGCCTCCAAAAAGAAAATGGAGAGAGCATACATTACCAGCTTAATGACACACCTGAAAGCCCTGGAACAAAAAGAAGCTATTTCACCCAGGAGGAGTAGAAGGCAGGAAATCATCAAACTCAGGGCCAAAATCAATCAAGTAGAAACAAAGAGAACCATACAAAAAATCAACAAAACCGGGAGCTGGTTCTTTGAGAAAATCAACAAGATAGATAAACCCTTAGCCAGACTGACCAAAGGGCACAGAGAAAGTATCCAAATTAACAAACTTAGAAATGAAAAGGGAGATATAACAACGGAAACTGAGGAAATCCAAAAAAATCATCAGATCCTACTACAAGAGCCTGTACTCAACACAACTGGAGAATCTGGAGGAAATGGACAATTTCCTTGACAGATACCAAATACCAAAATTAAATCAGGACCAAATAGATCATCTAAACAGTCCCATAATGCCTAAAGAAATAGAAGGAGTCATAGAAAGTCTTCCAACCAAAAAAAAGCACAGGACCAGATGGTTTCAGTGCAGAATTCTATCAGACCTTCAAAGAAGAGTTAACACCAATACTCTTCAAACTATTCCACAAAATAGAAACAGAAGGAAGACTACCCAATTCCTTCTACAAAGCCACAATTACGCTGATACCAAAACCACACAAAGATCCAACAAAGAAAGAGAACTTCAGACCAATTTCCCTTATGAACATCGATGCAAAAATACTCAATAAAATTCGTGCCAACCGAATTAAAGAACACATCAAAACGATCATCCACCATGATCAAGTAGGCTTTATCCCGGGAATGCAGGATTGGTTCAATATACGGAAATCCATCAATGCAATCCACTACATAAACAAACTCAAAGAAAAAAACCACGTGGTCATTTCATTGGATGCTGAAAAAGCATTTGACAAAATTTAGCATCCTTTCATGCTTAAAGTCTTGGAAAGAACAGGAATTCAAGGCCCATACCTAAACATAGTAAAAGCAATATACAGCAAACCGGTAGCCAGCATCAAACTAAATGGAGAGAAACTTGAAGCAATCCCACTAAAATCAGGGACTAGACAGGGCTGCGCTCCCTTTCTCCTTATCTTTTCAATATTGTACTTGAGGTACTAGCTTGGGCAATTTGACAACATAAGGAGGTCAAAGGGATACAAATTGGAAAGGAAGAAGTCAAACTATCATTATTTGCAGATGACATGATAGTCTACCTAAGTGACCCAAAAAACTCCACTAGAGAACTCCTACAGCTGATAAACAACTTCAACAAAGTGGCAGGTTATAAAATCAACTCAAGCAAATCAGTGGCCTTCTTATACTCAAAGGATAAGCAGGCTGAGAAAGAAATTAGGGAAATGACCCCCTTCACAATAGCCACAAACAGTATAAAGTATCTTGGGGTGACTCTTACCAAACATATGAAAGATCTGTATGACAAGAACTTCAAGACTCTGAAGAAGGAAATGGAAGAAGACCTCAAAAAATGGGAAAACCTCCCATGCTCATGGATCGGTAGAATCAATATAGTTAAAATGGCCATTTTGCCAAAAGCAATATACAGATTCAATGCAATACCCATCAAAATCCCAACTCAATTCTTCACAGAGTTAGAAAGAGCAATTATCAAATTCATCTGGAATAACAAAAAACCCAGGATAGCTAAAACTATTCTCAGCAACAAAAGAAATTCTGGGGGAATCAGTATCCCTGACCTCAAGCAATACTACAGAGCAATAGTGTTAAAAACTGCATGGTATTGGTACAGTGACAGGCAGA
This sequence comes from Apodemus sylvaticus, assembly GCF_947179515.1. Taxonomy (NCBI): domain Eukaryota; kingdom Metazoa; phylum Chordata; class Mammalia; order Rodentia; family Muridae; genus Apodemus; species Apodemus sylvaticus. Next base: position 18,148,910 of record NC_067481.1, read on the forward strand.
AGGATCAATGGAACAGGATTGAAGATCCAGAAATGAACCCACACACCTATGGCCACTTGATCCTAGACAAAGGGGCTGAAAACACCCAATGGAAAAAAGATAGCCTTTTCAACAAATGGTGCTGGTTCAACTGGAGGTCAACATACAGAAGAATGCGAATTGATCCATCCTTGTCTCCTTGTACTAAGCTCAAATCCAAATGGATCAAGGACCTCCACATAAAGCCAGACACTCTGAAACTAATAGAAAAGAAACTTGGGAAGACCCTTGAGGACATCGGTACAGGGAGAAAGTCTCTGAACAGAACACCAATAGCGTATGCTCTAAGATCAAGAATTGACAAATGGGACCTCATAAAATTACAAAGTTTCTGTAAGGCAAAGGACACCATCAAGAGGACAAATCGGCAACCAACAAATTGGGAAAAGATCTTCACCAATCCTACATCAGATAGAGGGCTAATATCCAATATATATAAAGAACTCAAGAAGTTAGACTCCAGAAAACCAAACAACCCTATTAAAAATGGGGTACAGAGTTAAACAAAGAATTCTCACCTGAAGAACTTCGGATGGCAGAGAAGCATCTTAAAAAATGCTCAACTTCTTTAGTCCTTAGGGAAATGCAAATCAAAACAACCCTGAGATTTCACCTTACACCAGTCAGAATGGCTAAGGTTAAAAATTCAGGAGACAGCAGGTGTTGGAGAGGGTGTGGAGAAAGAGGAACACTCCTCCACTGCTGGTGGGGTTGCAAATTGGTACAACCACTCTGGAAATCAGTCTGGCGGTTCCTCTGAAAACTGGGCACCTCACTTCCAGAAGATCCTGCTATACCACTCCTGGGCATATACCCAGAGGATTCCCCACCATGTAATAAGGATACATGCTCTACTATGTTCATAGCAGCCCTATTTATAATTGCCAGATGCTGGAAAGAACCCAGGTATCCCTCAACAGAAGAGTGGATGCAAAAAATGTGGTATATCTACACAATGGAGTACTATTCAGCCATTAGAAACAATGAATTCATGAAATTTTTAGGCAAATGGATGGAGCTAGAGAACATCATACTAAGTGAGGTAACCCTGACTCAAAAGGTGAATCATGGTATGCACTCACTAATAATTGGATATTAACCTAGAAAACTGGAATACCCAAAACATAATCCACACATCAAATGAGGTACAAGAAGAAAGGAAGAGTGGCCCCTTGTTCTGGAAAGACTCAGTGAAGCTGTATTCGGCAAAACCAGAACGGGGAAGTGGGAAGGGGTGGGTGGGAGGACAGGGGAAGAGAAGGGGGCTTACGGGACTTTCGGGAATGGGGGGCTAGAAAAGGGGAAATCATTTGAAATGTAAATAAAAAATATATCGAATTAAAAAAAAAGAATTGAACTTATCTATGAAAAAAAAAGAAACACATAAATAATAACAAAGTCCACACAGCTTTAAGAACCAATATTCTTAGTGACAGTATATAGTTATATATATGACATAGTTAGTGATGGTAATTTTAGCATAACAACACTTGAGGGCAAAGAGTCAGAACCTCCAGCAGGTACTTGCAATTGGGTGGTAAACAAAAAAATAAAATAAAATAAAATAAAATAATTAAAAAAATAAAAAAAGAAGCTACCATTATCAAACATTCACACACAATTTAAATATATCTTACCATCAACCTGCAGGTTTTGCTTAAGGTCACTCATTTGACTTCCTGAAAGTTTCACATTCATAGTTTGCAAAACAGACTCCACTTCCCGAACATCAATATCCTTTCCTATAAAAGAAATGTAATTAAATTTTAATCACTATCTTACTTAAAGTTCTTAGAGTGATCCTAACACAAAAAGACCAAGGACCAGTGGAGACTGCCCAACTGTACCAGAGATATCAACCTCAGAATGATAACCAAAATATCTTTCCAGATCTGGCTTTTTGTTAGCTAGTTGGTTGAACACTGCTTAAGAATTCATAGTTTACAAACCAAAGACGTTTGGACAGAAAGTATCATTTGTTTTTATCTCTTCAGTGCCCACATTGCCTGTATCAACCAATATTATAATGTATGCAGACTTTATTTATTTTTTTAAAAAGCCACACAGCATCTAATTGTTTCATTTCCTTCTAACATAGAACAAACAGGACTATCTGTAAGAATCCATGCAAATTTCTAAAAGAAATGCATACATGGTATTAGAATACAGACAAGGGTGTCAGAAATGACAATCTGATTGTTAGAAAGCTGTACAAACATAAAGCCTGAGGCTCTCAGACCCAGCTGCCTTTCCTCCCTGCCCCACACTCACCTTCAAAGTCTTCCACACTCTCGGCCAATTTCTTTTGGTAGAATTCTCGAATGTCTGCACACAAGGTACAAATCAGGTTGCAAGAGATTAATTGAGCTATTCTAAAAGCAGTACTTCAGAATGATAGACCCTACAGCTCATTGTCATCAATATTTATGATATAATTACAATAAGCAGTACAGTTGTAGAACAGAAACCTCTCCTATGGGCCTCTATACCTGTTCATGTCTTACCCCTCCTGGCATTCCACCTATCTCTAATTTATTTCATTCTTCTCCTTTAATTGGTTCCCGCTCTATTTTATTTTACTCTTGCCAGCTTAATTCTGAAGATGCCCAACCACTGGTTTCTAAGCACAAACAGGCAGTTTTTTGACTAATGGCAGGGTCAGTGACTGCCAGAGCAGACAGTCTGAAATTTTTTGTGTAGTGCAGTTGAACTTCCTTTTAAAGAGGAGTTACTAGAAATTTGTTCTAAAATTTTGGAAATCTTTTCTTTTTGAAAACTTTCTGGTAAGTAAGTGGTATTCTACGTGAAAAATGGTGAATGTCCTCATGGAACAGATGTAACTGTGAATTATCTTAAATACTATGTAATTTAAAAATTCTTACCATCAATAGAAATATTTTTTAGTTCTATGCTTTCTCCAGAGATATTCCTTAAGTGCAGGATACTTTTTATATCAATGAGGTCAATCTTTTCTCCTTCTAATGGAAGAAAATACAAATAAATGAGACTTTAACTAAAGGCCTAAGAACTCTAAGCACACACAGGCTTTCATGCTTATGCAGTATTAACTGTCATATGGACAATAAATGCACAATGATGCCTAACCATTTGTATCAGTAATGACACAATTTCCACATGGAAATGTGGCTTGTCTTCTGATTCCTAGTCAAATTAATAATGATGATAGGAATATATGCACATATGTAGCATATATAGATATGCTTAATATTACTTAATGATACTGTCATTACAGTCCTTTAATTATGAAACAGCCCATTCTCTCTCTCTCTCTCTCTCTCTCTCTCTCTCTCTCTCTCTCTCTCTCTCTCTCTCTCTCTCTCTCTCTCTTCATTTGTAGGCAGGATCTCACTAAGTAATCCTAACAGGCCTGGAATTCACTTTGCATACCAGGTTAGTCTTGACTACACAATGATCCTCCTGCCTCTGTCACTCAAGTGCTGGTATTAAAAGTATACACTACCACCACCCTGCATTCTTTATCCCATAATAATGGTTTCTCTGGGCCTATTAATGAGAAAGGGTCACACTGGAAAGCCTTCATAGGGTAAAGAATATGCCATCACCATTTTTTACAGCATTGCTTAGTGCAGACAATATATAATCAGGCCCTAAGATACTAGATAGGACCTTCCACAATAAAAATGTTAAAAAGAATATTAAGTAGATATTGGATTAATTAAGTAGTTAATTGGATAACTCAATATACTAAAATTATAGAGAAATGGGATCTTAGACTTGGGATACTTTCTCATTAACATTTTTCAGTGTTTACTGTAAGCATTAATTTGTTGAGATCAGTCTTCATTTTAGCTATAGGAAAAGAGAGGAGAGAGTTCGCCATGCTTCAGAGAGAGAAAAGCCAAGTGAGCATGTGATTTCTCAGGCGAAGTGGCCACAGACCACTTAACTGAGCAACTAAAGTTGAGGACAGATTTAGGGTGCTGAGCTAAGAGAATTGGGGAGGACACACTAGCCATGGGAGTTTAATAACGCCCAGCAATTGAGCCAACAAGGCAAGTTGAAATTGAGCAACGTGTATGTCTGTGATTTTTATTCATGGATTCAAGGGAATCTGAGTGGGGGTTGGTAGTGCGGCCCATTCCCAGAGCTTAAGCAGGGTAGCAAAAGCTACATGCAACCCTCCTGCAGAAGACTTGAAGACCTGGGTTCGGGTCCCAGCACCCACATCATGGTTCACAAACACCTATAATTCCTATTTCAGAGGATTGGAGGCACTCTTCTGACCTCCACAGGCACCAGGCACACATGTGGCAAACAGACACACAAGAAGGTGAACATTCATACAATAAAAATGAAGATACAAAATAAAAAAGTCAAAGTCCACATTTTATAAGAGAAGGGCAACACTCATCTGTAATACAATGACTCAAGTAAGAAAAAGTTGAGGGAGCACTAACTCCCAAGATTTAGTTTATAGCAATCAGATAATGACACAGAAACAGCAGCTAGCTTAGTGCATAGGGTTTTCAATTACCTAGCACATTACTCAGCTGTAGAGTAATTTCATTGTGTTAAAAGATTGCATTAATTCAGGGTATCCATAATCCCTAGTACACGACAAATGTAATATTAATAGTACACACTCCCCCAATGCCTGTGACAACCAGGTGTGTCTCTACATACAATATCTAAAACGTGCTATAAGAGAAAGCACTTCTTTGGTCAAATGGCATAGTAATAAATAATAATTTGGTTTCTGTCAACTGCTCTGATTCTAAGATTAAGGATAAAAAATGAGACATAAATTAAGATGTGTAATATGAAAAGACAGAGTTGAAGAACTTAGTCCATTGAGCATGCTTTATATAAGCATGAGCCCTGAGTTTGATCCCCAAAATGAAGATAATAAATAGGCCTGATGGTGCATCCTTTGTGATCCCAGTATTGGGAGGTGCGGATAGGCAACTCACTGGGCTCAGTGCCACCCAGCCTAGCCTACCCAGAAGGTTCCAGCCCAGTGCAAGACCCGCCCAGAAATACAAGGTAGAGGGCTGGAGCAAAGCTCAACGACTAAGAAAACTTGCTGCTCTTGTAGGGGTTGGGTTTTCTTCCCCAGCATGTGCATGATAGCTCCATTAACTTTATTTCCAAGGGATCTGAGGCCCTCATCCAAACTCTGTAGGTGCAAACATTACATGTAGGCAAAAACTCCATACACATAGCATAAATAAATCTTTTAAAACATTTTTAAGGATCCTTAAAAAAAATAAGGTATACAACACCAGAGGTACAACACCCAAGGTCATTCTCTAGTTGCCACAAGCATATACAAACATATGTACCAAATACATACACACACACGTACAACTCACACACATGTGCATCTACAAACATGAGTTCACATATAAAGATAAAAAAGAAATACATAAATCTGAACATTTTCAGGAAATAGGAAATAAAGACAAAGTTTTCTGTCTAAAGAAAAGCGTTAAATGGGACAATGCCCTGCAGATAGAGCTGTAGTCTACTCCCTTGCTATTCCCGAAGATATTTTTTATTTATTTAAGACTTACCATCATACTAGGAATAAATCCTTCCCTGAATTATGAAAAAGCCTTATTGATGCAGAGAGCACTAGTTTTGGGAAGTCCCATATTCACGATCGCAGATACAGACTCTTCAAAGGAATGGCGGTTTCTCTAAGACTCACCAGGCAGGCCTTCTGTCACCTTCTCTAGTGCTTTTTCTGAGAGGTGAATCTGCATCTTCCCCAGAGAATCATCCAAACTGGTTACATCAATTCTTCTTCCTTAGAAAAGCAAGAGGGATGGAAAAGAAGGAAGACAGTTTTTTTAAAAACATATTCATTTCTGGCTATTATTAACTATTAGCAAGTGCTACTGTGACTATATATATCTATAATATATCTCATAGGAGTATCAGAGCTTTAACTTGGCTTTTCTAGTTATCCAGGAAAAAAAGTAAAATAGCTAATTTAAAATCTATTCCCTATTAATTTATTTTTGAGATAAACTGAGATAGCAAAATACAAAAGTATTTTAAGATTTAGAGTACAAAAATCACAGATTTCACAATTTTAAACATAATGATAAATTATTATCAGTTGCCTGAGCTTCCAGATTTTTTCCTCCCTGTAAGTAACTGTTAATCTTTCACTGCAGTGTGGTGCATACCTCTTAACCTGACCCTTTTCAATTTCATATTCTTCATCTTATTTTTCTTCTCCTTATTACTATTTGCTCCTATTTATTTTCTCCCTTCAACACCATCACCCCAACACCCCTACTCTTCTCTGGTCTTTAGAAATCGATTATCATGGTGACAAAAAGCAACTTTTTATAAGGCAAAACTAGAACTGGAGAGATGGATCTAGCATGAATAGCTCTTGCAACAATGTCATGAGGACCAGAATTCAGATTCCAGCACTCACATAGCAGGCACTCATGATAGATGATAGAGGGATCTTTAAATTTCATTAACATTTAAAGAGTATATAAATATATGTCCTGTATATCTTAAATATATACAGAAAACACAAGCAGGTAGAAGCCCTTAAAGAGGAAACAAATCCTTTAAAGAAATACGGGGTGAAAAAAAAACAGAAATACAGAAAAATACAATCAAACAGGCAAAGAATAAAAGGTGCTAAACCTAAAAATGGAAATAGAAGCAATAAAGAAAACACAAATGGAGGCAACACTGGAGATGGAAATCCTAGGAAAGAGAACAGTAACTATAGACACAAGAATCACCAACAAAATATAAGAGGTGGGATAGAGGATCTCAGGTTTAGAAGAAATTGATATATTAGTCAAAGAAAATGCCAAATGTAAAATGCTCCTAACTCAAAACATCTAGAAAATTTGGGACACTATGTTAAGACCAAACCTAAGAATAGTAAGAATAGAAGATGGTGTAAAAGAAAATTTCCCTAACCTAGAGAAAGAGATGGCTATACCATATAAGGAGCTTACAGAACACCCAACTTGGGGGGAATCAAGCTGGTACTGACTCAGAAGCTTTCTCACTGATGGGACTTTTAACAGTGATGGAGGGTGCTACCAAAGCTGCTGAGGGAGAAATGTTATCAACAGTCTTATCCAGCCGTGGATCCTTCCAATTTCCATAGCAACTGGTCCATGGAGAAAGTGCCCATTGGTGCAACCATGGTGCTAAAATTTCAGAAGTAACCAGCAACTGTCTGATTGGTCTTCAAGTCCATATGATAGGGAGGAACTTATATCTGGAGCTGCAAACCTAGCCAAGAATGAGGCTGAAGAGGTTCAAGGCTCTAGAGAAGAACCTCCTACAACCATGTTAAAACCAGATACAGATTCCAACGGCCTTCAAACTCCTTATTTTACATCCACATATTAGGAAAGCCCCCACTCTCCTATCAAAGAATCTTATTGTTTTGGAGCATACAGAGAACTGTAATGAATCCAAGTTCATAGAATAAGTAACAGTTGGGTGCCTAGTCCTACATGGGACATTAATAATGTAATCCTTATATGCAAGGCTCAGGAAATATGACAGAAGAGGAAGGAGAAAGATTTTCAGAGCCATAGGACCAGGAGAACTATTGTAAAATGGTGTCTTCTGGATGTGACAGGGATGTTGTACTCATGAAACTCCCAACAATATGGTCCTTGCACAAAACACACCAGTCTACATTCCAGGCACAAATGGGAAAAGAGAAGAGATTTAGGCAGTTAGCTAATGAGGGGAGACAGTCATTTTACTTCAAGGACAAGCCCCCTTATAGGTTACCTATGCCCAAGTGGTAAACCCTACATCCAGGTACATATAGACAACACTAACTGGACTCAGTAAGTCATATGTATATTTGTGTGTGTGTGGATATATATATATGTATATATATATGCATATATGCATATATATATGCATATATACATATATATTAAGAGACATCAATTTGAGAAAAGGTTGTGGAAGGCACATGGGGGGGATGGAGAAAGGTGGGGTAGATATGAAAAATGCTAATCATGTATGAAAGTCACAAAAATAAAAACAAGCGATAAAATTAAAATTAAAATAAGGCCAGTACATTAGCTATTTGAAAATAAGAAAGATTAGGGTTATAGAAAATATTCTAAATTAATAAATTCCACTGAAGAACATGACTTGTTATTTCATATTCTCACCTTCAATTGACAGGTTATCCATCAATTCCGAGGGTTCCTGAATTTCAGGTTCTGATTCCTTGTGTTTAGAAATGCTTTTCCTGTCGACATCTCTTCCTTCAAAACAAAAGAAATACTTTTGGAAATATTGTGCATAGGCACAAATCCCTCTAAAACACACACACACACACACACACACACACAGAGTTTACTGTTACTATAGAGACTCAGCCTTTCAGTATGCCCACTGGATCTTGAAGGCATCTCTTGAATTCTAGAATAACTTGCAATCTAAGTGTGAAGCAAAAGACCATGCAGCTGTAAATCCAGTTGTTTCACAGATGATTGGTTCTAGGACCAGCAGCAGAAAACAAAACGCAGGGATGCTCAGCCCCCTTATAGGACACAGCAGAGTATTTGGATACCCTATATACAATCTTCTAGACATTTTAATTATCATTGCTAGATTAATTAAATTTAATTCTAATACAATGTAAGTACTATGCAAATATAAGTTGACATATGGTTATTAAGTGCCCAGCAAAAATTTGATGAATGAATGAATGGTAAAAAAAAAAATCGCTTTACATTACTAAATTAAAAGGAAAAGGTTATTCTTACCAAAACTAAACGAACACTATCAAAAACATCAGCTTCAAGCTCCAAATTCTCTTGAAGGTACAATGCTATGGAAACACTTACTATGAACTGCTAACTTTGAGGCTGATTCAGGAAGTTCCTCAGGAATCAATTTGAATGCCATGTTTCCAAGTAGACTGTCAAGATTACGGACATCAACTTGCATTCATACAAAAGACAGAGGCCAGAGGAAGTGAAATACAAGTCAAAATAAACTAATCATAAATCTCTATGTACCACGGTTATCCATGTCATCATAAAAAGATGCCCCAAGCAAGGTCCTTCAGAGTTAGAGGGAATTGTTACTAAACTGAAATCAATCTGGTTTGCTTTTATTAAATACTGAAAATAAACGTATTAGAAAATACAGGTTAAAAGAGAATTAAGGAATAATTAAGATTATCTATAGCAGCTAAATACCAAATCTAAAAGTTTTAACATAGATAATTAAACAAATGGTAGGGTTCATTTGGTCACCAAATCTCCAGCCATGAGCTTCTCTAAAAATTTGATGCCTATCTCAGTTTTGTTACTTCTGCTGCTGACATTAAAATAAACCTAAAATAAATAGGACATCTTTTAAAAATCAGAGGAAATTACTTAGTATATATCAAGCACTATGTTATTAAAATTAATTATATATACATACATATACATATATACACACATATATATGAAATTGACATGAGTAAAATTAATAACAAAGGAAAAACAAAGCAAAGTACTTCCACTAATATGCCTCTTATTTTATTTTATATGCATGAGTGTTTTATTTTCATGTATAACTGTGTGCCAACTGAGTGCCTGTGTAGGTCAGAAGAGGGTATCAGACTCCTGGAACTGGAGTTATGGGTGTTTGTGAGCTATAATGTGGGTGCTGAGCATCGAACCTAGCTCCTCTAGAAGGGTAGCCAGTGTTGTTAACCACTGAGCCATAGCTCCAGCTCTAATCCAGGTTCTTGATTTGTATGCCCGTCATTTTCAATAGTTTTCACACATTGTGGCAACCTACTCTTATATATTTCCATTAGCTATTAGGAAATACATATCCCAAATAATGGCTGAAAATAGTTATTATGTTAAAGTAAACAAAACACCATATGAACCATAGAATTACTTTGTTCCCAGAATGGACCCATCTCAAAATAATATATAGACAAAATTCTTACTATGATGTGTCAATTCTTTAGCACCTGAGATAGTTATTAACACCAAAAAGCACTTCCTTGTTTCATTTTTTCCCTACTACAATCCCCTTTCCTTTTTCCTTTCCTTTACACAACTCTCTCCTGTTAGGGGATGAGCTGTGTGTGTACTGTGTATTCAGATGCTGACTGCTGTACCCAGAGATGTGGTTGAAGTCCTGACATTGGCATTGTCATGATATTTGGAGTACTTCCTGTCTCAATGATGAATAAAAATTTTTTTCCATCTCCTCTGATTGGTTAATAAAGAGTTGATTAAGTCTATAGCTGGGAGAAGAGATTAGGGCAGAACTTCCTATCACAGTCTGGGGGACCCAAGCAAAGGGGGAGTTGGTGGGGAATGGAGAAAGAAAAGATCCAGGAGGATTCACCATGATGCTGTGATGAGAGAGCAGTCATGAGGACATACATAGAACAAAAGCAAAACGGCAAGTAAAGGACCATGTTGTTGAGAAGCAGGCATCCTTAGAGGGTTAGAATAGATGAGGATCTGCTCAGCATAGTGTCTTTACCTTGTTAATAAATTTATTAGGTCTCCATGTCATTTATTCAGGAGCTAAAAATGGGCTAGAGCTGGCATAGAAACACCCTGAAATTACTTGGAAGCAAAGGAGGTATAGAAAATCCCCAGAATCACATCTACACCCTTCCTCCTCCCACTTCACCATAGATCTTAACCCAGTGCACCTCAGTGGAATGCAAGGTAAGCATCAGCATTCCTTATCCCTGACGTCAAGATTTAGGATTTGAAAAAGCATCTGTATATTTTAAGTGACAATTTATATATTTCCAAATAATAAAGTTAGCTATGTCTGAGATTTTAGATGTTTGTTATTATATTTATTTATAAGAAACTAATTATCATAGTTTATGTATACATAGCATATATATATATATATATATATATATTACCATTGGCTAGTACAAATTTCTAATAATGTAATCACAACACCCTTATAACTCTACAAACATGGGTAATGCTGAATAACAGCCTTGATGACTACTCTCTTGAAGGTGTATCAACTGTTTTGAAAGTTAATTTTAGAAATGTTCACCATGAGATGGAAATGACTTCTCACGCTCCAGCTGTTCTCTAGATGACCTCTCTCTCTCCACAACTTTTATGACATTTTCCATGTCACTGACATCAATTTCTCCTCCTCCAAGGAAAAACAGAGAAATATGAAATGTTTTCTTAATTATAATCCCAAATGATGAAGGACAAGTTAAGGCACAACAACTTGTTAAACAATAAACATTAAGTTGCAGATACAGAGAATCATTTTAATTTTAGAAAATTTACCACCATAATGATGATTATAAAACAATATCTCACACTTGAAATTCAAGTCAGTTAAAGAGTATTTGTAATGTTGGTACAAATACATATGCAATTTGGTGTATGTAATTAGCGTAAAAATCAAGAGTGAATGACTTATGAAAATGTCAATATGCTTAAAAAGTAAGGAGTATGTTTCTAAATAAACCACATGTCAAATATATTGTAAGTGGAAATGAGATATGTATTTAATTTAATCACAATTAGATCTGTGGAATAAAGCAAAGACATGTTGAGAAAAATTAGTCTTAAATGTATATACTAAAAAAGATGAAAAGACAAGTAACCTAGATTTTATTTAAAAAACAAAAAACAACAAACTTATTCTTCCCCCCCCTCAAAAAGTAGAAAATTGATAATAAAAGAAAAGAAAGAGATGGGTGGTGATGGCGCACGCCTGTAATTCCAGCATGCTGGGAGGCAGAGGCAGGTGGATTTCTGAGTTTAAGGCCAGCCTGGTCTACAGAGTGAGTTCCAGGACAGCCAGGGCTACACAGAGAAACCCTGTCTTGAAAAAAACCAGGACAGCCAGGGCTATATAGATAAACCCTGTCTTGAAAAACCAAATCCAAAAAAGAAAGAAAAGAAAAGAAAAGAAAAGAAAAGAAAAGAAAAGAAAAGAAAAGAAAAGAAAAGAAAAGAAAGAAAAGAAAAGGAAAGGAAAGAAAAGAAAGAAAAGAAAGAAAAGAAAGAAAAGAAAAGAAAGAAAAAAAAGAAAGGATTCAAGAAATTTTAAACAGGAAGAATTGATATTGCTCAAAATCGTGTTGGAAAGAAAAGCAAAATTGGTAAATACCTGTACCAAGTGACAAAGAAAAGAGACAGTTAAAGAAAACACAAAGATTATCACCAGCATCAAAGGAGACATCATTACCATTCCAATAGATAATAAAATACTAGTAAGAATATTATGATCATTATACAAGTAATTTCAGTATTTATAATAAAGGAATAAAATCCTAACAAAACACTATTTACAATGATGGACGTGGTATAAGATAAAGATAGTCTATATAGCTGTGCTACAGCAGTGCAAGTGAGACAAGAGACCCACAGCATGCAGTCTTATGTTTATTACGTCTATTGAAGCGGTACTTTAAAATCTTCCCGTATGGAAATGTTTCATCTCTAACATAATTAAACACAAACTCCTCCAGTTAATAAAAAAGAAAAATGCTTCTATCTTAATTTTATACATCAGAATATCTCAAAATCCATAGTAACATTACAATAAAATACCGTATATGACTAGAGAGTCATACTTTTACATTCATCAGACTGTAAATGCCAGGGGAGTTTTATTAGTATAATGGTTTATAACTGCCTCAAATTGGAAATATCCTTGATAATAAACTATAAGAATAAATATTAGTATGTTTATGCAATGGAATTTGAAAGCAATGTATTCAGGAATAATCAACTAATTAAAAGTCATTTCACATTCCAAATGGGATACTTAAAGGTCCCTATTTGATTACAGTTTATTTGTAACATTCAACAATGAAAATTAGTAAGCTACTGCTGCATGCAGTGGTATGAATGAATCTCAGAGAATAGTATATGACATAATGTTGAATTTAAAAAGTAATAAATAGTGGACTATAGATTTGGGATTCTACTTATACAGAATTTCAATAATTCTATTGTCTGAAACTTGGGATAGTAATCTGTTGGTCTCCATGGGGATATAGTTCTTGGATCTTCTATAAATAACAAAATGGCAAGATGACTTGATAGAGACAGCCAATGCCTATCTCCATAATGAATAAAGAGACAACAAATAGCTACCTTTAGAGAAATCCAAGAAAAGAAAGACAAGAACCTTATAGGTATGAAAACCTGGGAACAGCACAGCAGAACAGAAAATTTGAAAGAAAAAAAGTATCCCAGCAATATAAAATAATAGTTAAAAATCTTATAACTGCAAACGGAGACAGGAGGTCATTATATGGTGACCAATAAATCAATTTAAAATGCATAATAACTCTAAATATATACATAGCCAACATCCAGCTATCGATTTTATGAAACATTATTCTATCTAAAAGGAGAGGTAGATAACAATATGATACTGTGGAGATACTTCAATACCCATGTTCATCAAAGGACAGATAATTCAGAACAAAACAATAAATGAAGAAGCATAAGTTAGATGATACTGTAGGTCCTAATGACACTGACAGGACATTTCATAGAACAGCTGCACAATACACATTATTTTTATCAACACATAAAATATTCTCCATGAAAGAACTGTATTATTATACCATAAAATAAGTATCAATACATTTTCTAAAATTTTATCATATCACTTATCTTTTATGACAAAAGGATAAAACTAGCAAATTAAAATACTATCCACCTTGAAAATTATTCAAATACATGAATTGCATACCATGCTATTTTAATGAACAATGGGTATAGTGAGAATCTTGGTTTCTTTAAAAACACAGAAATATAAGAATAGCTTTTCACTTTAATCCCAAGTGTAGGATATAGGGCTGCTTCAGATTGCTCCCAGTAGCTATCTATGATTTGCCTCATGCTCTAGCAGAGGCATGATTTTGCCAGCCGCAGATAGTTTCTGCAATTGAGTGACATTTGGAGTACTGGAGACTTTTCAGTGGGTATATAAATGCTAGAGCTCCAATAGGTGGGTTGTTCATATTGTCTGAGGCGGGTTGTTGGTTGTGGTTGTTTGCTTTTGGTTGTAGTTTGTTAAGAAGTCATACACAAAGAAGAAACAAATAGAAGAAATTATATTTCCTGATGGCAAAGAGCAAACTTGTCCCAAGGAACTCAACATCCCTAATCAAGAGGAAGTCATCTAACCATAATGTTATTTCCTTTCATTTTTATCATTTTTTCTCCTCTATCTAGTTTTGGAGGGGTTTGAAAAGGGTAGAAAAGGGGGTAGAGAAGGGTAGAAGAAAGAAGAACCCTTGAAGTAGCCCATGAGGACTACCTATAAGTGGTACTCAGATGAGAGATTAAGCAAAATGAGAAATTTTATTTCAAATGCCATAGAGGAAATGGCAGGGGATGAAGGTATAAATATTCTTTTTCAAGATGCCAGCAAAAAATTCATTGTGGTTGCTTCTTCTGGGATAGCACATGCTTTGCTCCCGGAGAGGATTTTCTAGGTTTTTTTTTTCTTCTTTTTTCTATATTCTGATTCAAACAGGGCTGGGAGAATGGCTAAGCATGTGGAAAAATTGCAAATGAAAATGGAGGAGGCTGAGAAACATCAATGGCTGGAATGAGAAAACCAAAATGTCACTCTGCCCTCTAATTTCTGAAAGAACTGCAGAGTTGGTTGTGCAACTAGAAAAATGCAGGTAGAAATGGAAGCACTGGGGAGGCAAGGAGCACTGCAAAGGGAAGAAATAAGAGGCTCAGATCTGCTGACTGAACAAGAGAATGGGAGTTTCATGCAGGAAGAAAGAAGGGAAGAAACTGTTCTAGAAGGAAGATCATGGCTCTGTGCTTTCAGGTTTCTAATGCCTAAAGCCCCTGGGTGGGGCAAGGAGCCCAGTGAGCGGCCAGGAGGAGGAGACCATGCAGGATGACAGGTTCAGAGAAAAGATAAAACAGCCTGTTTTGAAAGAAAGGTTTAATCTCAGGACAACTGCACCACCAGAGATAAAGAAGGGGTGGCCTGGGGTTACAAAATTACCATCAGTTTTTTTCAGTAATTGAATAGCACCTGCTGACTACTTGAGGTGTAACAAGGGTATGATGAGATAGGATGACATCCTAAGGAAATGATAGCTCTAAGGCATTTTTAAAAGGTCATGATTTCATATGGGATGCACTCTCCTTATGTGCAACAACTTCTAAATAACTGGGCTACTCTAAATAGAATTATTCCCCATACTAGAAGGTCCACAGTTACAATGGTTAACATGTTGGAGGTGAGAAACCACCAATACTGAACAATGAAATAGAGCAAGGGGAATGAATATTGTCAAAGTCCAGTTGCTAGGTGAAGGACTGTTCTCTGATATACAAGAGCAAAATTCTATTTGATGACACTACAGAACAATGGTTTTTTTAGCAGCTTTAAGAGCTTGAGACAAAGTTGAGGAAATGGTTCTCTTCTTTTATTAAATTTATACAAGGCTTTGGAGAAGCCTTCACTTATTTTTTGCAAAGATTAGTCTCATCTTTGAACAAAGTCATTATCAGACCCTGATGCAAAACAAGTGTGGATAGAAACCTTGGTATATGAAAATGAAAATATTAAATGTAAAAAATTATTAGACCATTAAAGGTGCAAGCAGTCCCCATGGATGAGTAGGTAAGGGACATGACTGATATTGGTTCTAAAGTGTACCATGCTAATATCATAGGTCAAAGTACACCTAGAGGTCTCTGCTATCAAAATGTCAAGTGCTTCAATTGTGGGAAATTCAGTCATTTGTAAAGAAACTGTGACCAAGCAACTAAAGGCCTCAGATATCAAAAGGCCTCAGATATCAAAAGGCGTCAGATATCAAAATGCCTGGTGTGTTAACTTCAAGAAATTCAGTATTTTGAGCCAGAAAAGTGAACAAGCCATTTCAAGTTGTAATGGTTTTTCAGAATATCAACTGGGATGAAGGCCTAGGTTTCCAGGGATCTGCAAGTGATGTGGCAAGGACTGCTATTGGACCAATGAGTGTAGGTCCAAGAGAAATATTCAAGGCAATTTCTTACCATCAGTGAATGATTTTGTGGGCCTGGGTCGAGGCCCTACAGCAAAAAGTATGAGCCATTTCTGACAACAACAGCTGATAGGATGCATTAACATCAGAAATGAAACCTGCAAAAGCTTTATATTGGGGACACAGGTTTGTTCATAATTCTATAGGAAATGAAAAGCTATGAAAGATCTTAAAGATCTTTCTTATAAAGGTTATAAACTTATAAAGATTAGAATTGTGCAAGAGGGGTTTCCTGAAGACCTTGGCCACTGATCCAAACTGCACTTATCTCCCTGAAAATGTCTCTATTTATAATTACTTAGTAAACACAGCACAATTAATGGCTTAAGACAGGAAGAGGAAAATTTAGTGAGAATTTTGGTTTCTTAAAAAACACAAAAATTGTATTGCTTCTCAGACTTTTGGCTAAGATCAAGTGTAAAAACCACAAAAATTATTATAAGACTATATTTTCATTTTAACCTCAAGTGTAGAACATGGAGCTATTGTCCCAGCAGCTGACCAAGTTTTGCCTCGTGCACATTTTGCTGCCTACAGAGAATTTCTACAATTGTGTGATATTTGGAACATGGGAGCATTTTAGCAGGTTTATAAATGCTAGACCCCCCATAGATGGGTTGTTGTTGACTGTGATGGGTTGTTGGCTGTGGTTATTTGCTGTTGGTTGTGGTATATTAAGTTGTATGCAAAGAAGAAACAGCAAGAAGAAGAAATTAGATGTCTTGATGGTGAAGATCAAACTTGCCCCAAGGAACTTGACACCCCTAACCAGCAGGAAGTAGTCTAATGATAATGCCACCCCTCTCCCCTCTGTTCTTTTTTCTCTTCTATGTGGTGTTATAAGGTTTGAAATGGTGGAGAAGGGTAAAAGAAAGTAGAACCCACAAAGTAGCTAAAGACCAGCTACAGTGGGTCACTAAAACAAAATGGAATATTAAAATTATTTTTCTAATAAGTGAAATTGGATGCACAGCTTATGGCACACAGCAACAAAAGATCTAGTAAGAAAAACTTTAAAGCAATACACACCAACACCAAAATCAAAGAGAAATATTTCAAGCACACCCTCCCGATCAAGCTTATGCTCCCAGAAAAGAAAGAAAGAACAAACTCCAAAAGTACAAGAAGAAAATCTAATCCAAAGGTCAGTGAAGAAATAAATAAAACACAAACTAAAACATAAAACATGAGTGAAATCAACAATTGCTTTTCTACAGATGATATCAAAATTGGCAACCCTTTACATAGACTAGTCAACTAAAAAAGATTCAGATAAATTTATAAACTAAAAAAAGAGATATTAAAGGTGATATATATATCATAATTACAATGGATTACTAAAGACACATCTACATGCCAATTAATTGGAAAACTTAAATGGATAATTTTTGGAAGACATATAACCTGCCAAACTGATTCAAGAAGACAAAGAAACAGACAGATCAAAGATGAGTTGATGAGATTGAGTCGGTAATGAAAAGTCTCTCAGTAAAGCAATATTCAGAGCTTCAATGTTGAATTCTACAAAACCTTAAGGGAAGAACTAATGACCTGGGTTTTTTTTCTCAAATCATTCCAAAAATGTACAAGGAAAGAAACTCTTCTAAACTTATTCTATATACTTACATAAACTAAGACAAGGTAATAACAAGAGAGCTAAAGGCCAACATTTCTATGACTATGATTATAAAAATCTTCAAAAAATAACTGGCAAATACACTCCAACAGCATGTCAAAAAGATTATTCACCAACAGAATAAAGAACAAATAGTCTAATCAGTTCTTGATATTCAGAAAAAGAATTTAATGAAATCCATCATGTAAACCAGATGTAGACCTTGGCCACTGATCCAAACAGCACTTATTTCACTGAAAGTGTCTCTATTTATAATTACTCAGTAAACATAGCACAATTAATGGCTTAAGACAGGAAGGATCTCACTTCAAATAAATTTTTATTTATGGCAAACCAATGGCTAGCTCATACTGACCAAAAGACCCTGGAAAGATCATGTAAGGTCTGGAATAAGACTGCATTCCATGCTTGATGCGTATTCTCAACATAGTTCAGTAGACATTAGAGTAGCTATGCAAGAGGAAAAGTAAAACGCCTACAGGAGTGTTGATATCAAATCACCCATGTCTGCAGGTGATAAAATTCTATGTGCAGAAAAGCCTAAAGACAATGCTAAGGAATATTAGAAACAGTAAATGAGTTGCTTTTAATTAAGCCAAGTTAGGGGATACATAACCAATATGCAAAAAATCAATAGCATTTTTCATACATCAGTATCAATCTTACTGAAAAATCAATTATGAAAGCAGTTCCGCTCATAGTGTTAGAGTCAGTGTGGGAATAATTTTAACCAAGGAAATGAAAGGCCTCTACAAGTGAAAATCATCAACCATGATGATGGAAACTGAAAAAAAAAGAAAAGAAAAACGAAAGAAAAATCTTTTATTTGCATACATTAGAAGACACAATAAGACTATAAAATGTTCATATCACTTAAAGAGCTCTATAGATTCAGGGCAATCTCCATAAAAATATCAACGGCATTTTTCACAGAATTTGAATAAAAACTAAAATGTACTGGAATCAAAATAGAACACAAATGGCCCAGCAATTTTAAACAAAAAAAAAAACAAAATCTAATACGTTACAACACCTACTTTCAAGACATGTTACAGAGCTATGGCATCTAAGGTAGCATGGTACTGGTGTACAAATCCAGGTACATATCTAAAGAGATGAGATCATCGTTTTAAGAAGGTGCACAACCAGAACGGGGAAGTGGGAAGGGGTGGGTGGGAGGACAGGGGGAGAGAAGGGGGCTTACGGGACTTTCGGGGAGTGGGGGGCTAGAAAAGGGGAAATCATTTGAATGTAAATAAAAAAATATATCGAATAAAAAAAAGAAAAAAAAAAGAATATTCAGTAAAAATGAAATAGAGCCACTAAGAATATTAGCTCTAAACTTACTCTTTGCTGATGTAATCAAGTCAATAGATTTAAAAAATACAGATATTCTGAGACTGAATTATTAAAAAGAGATGATTTCAGTTTTGTTTGTGTATGTATGTATGTGTCTGATACTTTCACCTCCCTGAAGTTTTATACATATACATATATACATATATACATATATATGTGTGTGTGTGTGTGTGTGTGTGTGTGTGTGTGTGTGTGTGTGTATGTATATAAAAAAAAGAAGGTGCACATGCTTCTGGTTGCAGTTCTACTCACAACAACCAAGGTATGAAAACAAACCAGGCGAATGGATAATGAGTGGTACATGTGTACAGAACAGAAAAATATTGGGCATGAATACTGTCATTTTTCATCAAGCTGCATGGAACTGGAGGACATTATGTTAAATCAAATAAGAAGGGTTGGGGAAGAGGTATGACACGTGGAACAGTTGGAGGGTGGACAGGGGATGAGGTGGGGAATAAAATATGGAGTGTAAAAATATAAATTAATTAATAAAAAAGAAAATCAAATTGTCCATGTCATTTTATAAGTGAAAGCTTTTAAAATGTTCACTTGAGTGTACAATACTGATTATTAGTCATAAATCATGGCAAGGGAAGGATGATAAGAGGTTTAATAATAGTATCAGACAGAAATACAATGAATAATTTCCAGTGTTCCACATTAAAGTGACTGTCATTACAATAGCCTATTTCATATTTTATGAAGAATTAGACGAATCAGAACGTTCCAAATAAAAAGATATAAAATGAGATTGGAATGTTTACTACCTTGATTTAATCAGTACATTTTGTATACATGTGTTGAAGTATCAACTTATCATGAGTAAACATAATTATTATATCTTAGTCAAAATAAATGATTTTTAAAATATTATAAAAATCTGGACCTTTGAGGCTTTATGTAAGATGATACAGCATTTACATATAACCAACTTTTCAAAGAATACTACATTACTAGTAATACTTAGTAAAACATAAATACTTTATAAAATAGAATAATATTGAGGTACTAAAACTTCTGTATTTTCAACACAAATAAATTTGTTTCCCAAAAACCTATGATCATATGATTGAATCTGTGTGTAGCAATTATGGGTATGAAGGTCAATTGTAACTACCTCCAAATTGCAAAGGGGAATGTCTATGGAGTGAGACCAGAATCTTCTGGGTTATTGGTTAACATCTCATGATCTAAGTGAAGGTTGATCAGGAATATGGATAAATTCATCTTAAGCTGGTTACATGTGCATATTAATAATTTTATGTCATATGAATTATGTTATAGCTATAACTTAGTGTAAAGAATTAGTCTTTACTGTTCACTGACCTGTAGTATCTTGCAGTACATCCACCAGTGAGTCCAGATCAATCTTTCCCTCTGTAAGATAACATTCAATCAAATGGATTTTAAGTAACAACAGGAACTAGCTAAAGTTAGATATCATACATCATATTTAGGTTAACTTCAATTGCATGATCCTTCAATCTCAAGGATTGATTCTGTGTTAATAAACTGACCCTTGACTGATGAATCATGCTCTCTGTATTGGGGAAATTATGTTCTTTCTGAGTTATGATACTTCCTTGCAAGCAGGATATAAAGCACCATCGATGCAGGTTAATTGTGTGAGGACTCAATTCTGGTAATGTCATTAATCTTTGTCCAGAAAGTTAAATACAATTTGTTCTCTCTCATACACAATGGCAATCCTAACAGCTGTCAAACATGAATACTAAGGTGGGTCTAAATGGAGGGCAAAGGTCAGAAGACTAAAAAGGAGCTCATGAGATCATGGATTTATCTGTCTGCCTGCTTACCTGCCTGTGTGCATGTGTGTGTATGCACACGCCTGCACACATGTGTGTGTGTGTGTGTGTGTGTGTGTGTGTGGTGTGTACTGTGCTGTGTGTGGGCACTGTGTGTTCAGAGATCAGAAGACAGCTCTCAGGGGTTAATTTTCTCCACCTGGCTACTGGAAATCAACTCAGGACATCAGGTTTAACTGCAAACACTTTTTAGCCACTGAGCCATCTTGGTGGCCCAAAATTATACATTTCTAAAAATCACGTATTTTGAGATGTTACATGTTTACCCTGAAGTTGAGAGAGTTATATAATGAACAACTTCTGCTCACAATCTAGATTTGACTTTTATACTTTGCTACACTTCATCATATCGGTCCATCCACCTTTCCATTATATGTATTATATATATTCATCATATAAAAGGTCAAGACCAAAACACGTTCCATTAATAACTTAAGCAATCACAGGCAGTGATGAACTAGTAGCCCAGACAGGAAAACATTAAAGTTCCTTTGAAATAGGCCCCAACTGATTTCTTTCTACAGAATATCCAGTGGTAATGTCTAACAGCCCTTGTGTATCCCATGTCAGAGGTCTACATAAAACCTATCTGCATGTAAGTAATTGGAAAAGGGATGAGAAATAATATTTTCAGAGACGGTGTGTAAAATGGAAATTAGAGATGAATACGACAGACATTAGGAGAATGGGATGGAAATGGAAGAAACGAAATGTCAACACCAAAATCATCACTGTTATCTGGTAAGAGAAAGCTCCAACAAGTAACAATAAATAAAGACTGAGGAGACGAGACAATGCAAATCATGGTGTTCTCAGCTAAACCTTGGTAATACGTGGTAGGGGTCACAGAAACGCATGGGAAGTGTGGAAGGGGAGTCATTAACTTTCTATTCATCTCTCCTTCCAAGGCTTTATTCTGCTTCCCAAACATTCACTGATTGGAAGATGATCTTAGAGTCAGACTAGGGAAATGTATCATGTTAGATATGAACTAGAAAATGAAGACAGCCTTTGCTCGCATTCTCTAATTGGATTTTCTGAGATTGTGCATTATTTTTTATCAGTACAAAATTAACAAGTTTTCAGAAGTAATAGCATATAAACTCCAAGAACTCTTGAAACATTATCCCTCCATATCTAAAGTTAGTCACCATCAGTTGAGAGATATCTTTTCAGGTCTTCAACTTCTCCTTTGGTGAGTTCTATGTCCATCTTCTCAAGTATGGCGTCCAAGTCCCTGATATCTACTGTCTCTCCTTAGTAAAAAGAAAAAGACACACAAGTTCTCACTACTGTTGAAATGTTTCTCATTTCTGCACATGAGTTACAAGGTTTTTGTAAGAAGACAATATTCAGTATGGTTACAATTAAGCTTACTCCTAGCAATTCTTATTGTGGGAAAACAAACATGCTGCAAATTTCTGAAAGTAACAAAATTCCCTTCCAGTTCATTATTTCTATAAGACATAGAAAGTTCTGTCAAGATGAAAGAAGCTACTATGTCTGGAACAAGGACACATTGGTTTGAGTATTTTTCTCTATCATTTATTACTCACTGGATTTTTTTCAGTAATCTAACTTGATCTCCAGTTTTGCCTTGTATGAAGTGCAGTGAGCCTACCTACCTCACACATAGACACATGTAAGGATACAGATGAGAAGACTTAGAACTCCACCAAGCACACATCAGTTGTGGTATGCTCTTTGGTAACTACTTCTGAGTCAAAATAAGACAGATTTTCTATTACAACAGAAGTCAGACTCATTGCTATGTTAACCACAGTCGCTAGTCACGTCTCTACCTGGTCAGCCCCAGGCCAATGCTGATGTGAGACCCTGTCTCCAAACACAGCATGCATGGCTCTTGAGGAATAATACCTAAGGCTGACCTTTGGTCTCCATACACACACAAGCATCCACATGCACATGTACACATGATATGGAGAGAGAGAGAGAGAGAGAGAGAGAGAGAGAGAGAGAGAGAGAGAGAGAGAGAGAGAGAGAGAATATGGAGAGCTTCCTGAAGTAAAACAAGTCAACTAGAAAAGTACCAGTGTTTTAAATCAGAAGAAATTGGATTACTTTAATGAGCAGAGTTGAATTCAGCCATTGTACCTTTCAGGAACCTTATTCACAGCCAGGGTAAGTGGGAGGTTGAGAAATAATTTTTTTGGCTTGTAGATGTTGTTTAAAATACCATTTTGATTCTATATACTTCACTTGTCATCTGTTAAATTTCAGTATGCTATTTATATACATCCATCCACTATTTTTTCTTTTCATAACTATTTCCTTATTTCCATATATATATGTGTGACATTGTTTGGTAAAATTGTTTAATTTTGATTGTAAAAACAGGGAGTAAATGGCTTGTTAGAACTAATATACTCAATATTTTTATTCCACAGATATCTCCCTGCAAAGCTCCTTTGAGGGAAAATTCGGCAACTCAACATTTCCCTTTCCTTATCTGTGAAATTCACTGATATGTTGCCTAGAATATTTTGAATGCCATTGGAATTAATTTTTCTCTCATTTGAAAGGCTAGGAATCAAGCCCAGAAAGATGTTTAAGAATTATTTAACAGAAGGTAGAGCAAGACGGTGCAGAATAACACTTTCCATCCATCTTCTAACAGAATCACCAGTCTGAAGAATTATTCACACATGAAACTACCTTCACAAGAGCTAAGGAAATCAAGTGAGAGAAGACAGGAAGGAGAGAGGTGATATACCACCCCTTCCCTAATTCCCAGAAGCATCGCATGCAAAGAGATGCTTCCCATTTAAGAAAGGAGAGGAAGCTGCATACAGTCTTCAGAATTGGAATGTCATGCTGGAAAGAGCCTATGGCCACTTGGCCTCGTGGTCATGGACCTAGCTATGAATCTGTCTCCGTGAGCAGCCAAAGGAATACTTCCACCCTTACCTTTATCAAACCTTTGCTGCACAGCTTAAAGAGAATACAGTTGCTAGGGCAATGGACTGAAATCAGGGACCCCCGTGGTTAAACTGGGAAAGGGCTGAAAGAAGCTGAGGAGAAAGAGGGTGACCTTATAGGAGGACCGGCAGTCTCAACTAACCTGGACTCTTAGGATCTCTCAGACACTGAGCCACCAACCGGACAGCATAAACCAGCTGATAGAAGGCTCCAGCATATATACAGCAGAGGACTGCCTGGTCTGGCCTCAATGAGAGAAGACACACTAACCCTCAAGAGAGTTGAGGCCCCAGGGGGTGGGGAGGTCTGGTGCAGGGAGGGGTGTTGGGGGGAACATCCTCTTGGAGAGGGGGAAGGGGAAGTGGGATAGGGAGTGGTCAGAGAGCAGACCCAGAAGGGGATGGTGACTGGACTATGAAAACAGATTAAAGAATAATAATACAAACAAAAATAAGCTAAATAAAAAAATCTTCTCCAAAGCTATCATTTTAATGTTTTCCCTGCGCTCTCAGATCTGGTCTTTTTTATTCATGGAAGAAAACGAATCTTTGAAAATGTGTAGCAAGTCATGCGTGATTTAAATTATAGACAACAGCAGTTATTTCTAAACAAGACATTAGTTGAGGATATAGGGCATCCAAGATCAAGGTGCTGGCAGACTAAGTGCCAACCTTGTATTTGACAAGTTTTTTGTTTTGTTTGTCAAACTGCCACAAGCTAGTAATTTGGGAAGAGGGAGTCTCAATTTTGAAAATGTCCTCAGAGATTGGCCTGTTAACAAGCCTTTGAGACATTTTTCTTGAATAATGAATGATTTGTGAGGGTCCAGTTAACTGTGGATGGTACCAGCCCTGGGCAGGTGGCCTTGGGTATTATAAGAAAGCAGGTTGAGCAAGCTATGGAGAGCAAGCTGGTAAGCAGCACCCCTTCACAACTTCTGCTTCTGTTCCTGCCTCTGAGCTCCTTACTTTCTTTGACGATGGACTGTGATGTAGAACTATAAGCTGAGATAAACCCTTCCCTCCACAGTCATGATGTTTCATCATAGCAACCCTATCTAAGACATATGTGTTCCTACTCTGCTGTAATATCTAAAGAGTATGCCTGTGTAGTGGTCCCCAGGCATAGTCCCTATAGTAGTACAGCAGAGAACCATCTACTGGGATGAATCCCTAACACTTTTCCTAGGAAGAATCTTGGCTACTCCAAAAGAGTGCTTCTCTTAATGGCTGTGGGAAACTTGATTGGTACTGGCAGCATTGGTTTGAAGCTAATTCAGCTCCAGGAGCTGCACCATGGAATGTACTTTCAACAATTACTCCAATCCCTCTTATTGTCACAACTTGGCCAATACACTCATTCAGCTGATAGTAAGATAATTCTCAAGGTTGCATATGGAATCAGAGTGGCCATCCTGAAGGAGTTAGAGTACATCCTGGGGCACCAGAGCAGGGATTTCTCTTGTGTAAGTTCATAGTGCCTCCTGGAGCCACGTGTTCCATCCCTATCTCTTTGTTCTCATATTAAGAAAGGTTTCCTTAGCACCTTCCTGTGGCTGCCATATTACTTCTGTTGCTGCTACTTCCCTTCCCTGTGGAGCTTGCACTCCTCCTACTGCATGAGCTCTAGCTGCATTCATTGTGAGCCTCCTGGGGATGCAGCCCTTCAATTCTTCAATGCTCTTGGACGTTCATCGAACCTCGCTTCCAGAATGACTTGGTGTTCATGTAAATTGCCTCCAGCTCCAGCTCCGCTTCAGCTCTGGCTCTGCTTCCAGATCCAACAGTTATTGGGACCTCTTACTGCTATGGTCCAAGTGGCCTTACTGCTGCTTTTTCCATTTTGTGATTCCTTCCAGCCCACAGCATCTTTGACTTAGAGAAGTCATCTTATACTTTATACTGCATAAAAATCTGGGTGGTTGCTCCAGCTCCTTGTGAAGTCGCTGGGTGTTTTTTTTTTTTTTTAAATCTTCTCCCAAAGTTCCTCTTCACCATCTAACTGGTCCATAAGTTACATATTCAGAGGCTGAGGATAGGTGATGAAGAAGAAGGAGCCTTCACTGCATCTGTTTAGGGCTTTCTTTCCAGGTACGTAACTTTTAACACATAAAGTTCAGCCTGGGCCAGTGAGAAGGCTCAGTGAGCAAAATGCTTGTTGCCCAAGCCTGATGACCCGAGTTTGACCTCCAGCCCCACAGTGGAGGGACAGAATCAACTCCCAAACATTGTCTCTAACCTCCACATGCATTCTCAGACACATGGGCCCATATACATCCACACACATAAACACACATGTACATATACACACAAACAAATATAATTTTTATTTGAAAGCTAGACTTCAGGAAACCTAAAACATTCAAGCTCCTAGCCTCAGCCCCCTGAGTCCAGAGATTATAGGCATGTGCCACCATTCTTGGCAAGAATATCTATCTAAAGCATTAGTATTTCCTCCATCCGTTATCTTCTTACCTGAAATATGTGGAGCTTCCGCCAATGGTTTGCTAAGATGAACTGTAAGGCAAAGTACAAACCAGACATCACAGTAAGATTCACAAACAATGCAAAATTCTTAATTGTGAAACAGAACACAGGAAACTAACATGATTCTTATTATAGTCATATTTCTATATTTCCTTCCCATACTGTAAAAACATGAGAAATGAGCTCTCTTCAACAACACATACACTCGTTTGTATTAAGTACTGTAATGTTAAATGACATTAGGGCATTAGACAATGAGTTAAAAATTTAAAAGGGGTAAAGGAATGATTAAGAATGCTTGCTGCTCTTGCAGAGACTGGAGTTCAATTCCAAGCACCCACATCAGGCCTGTCACTATCACCTGTAACTCCAGCTCCAAGAGATCTGGTGTTCTTCTCTGGCCTCTCTGGGTACCTGCACTCACATGCACACACCCACACACAGACATATATGTTATTAAAAATAACCAAAAAAACTTAATCTTAAAATAATCTTAAATTAAAAACTTAAATAATCTTCACCAAATCTATCATTTTGGCTGGTTTGTGTGTGTGTGTGTGTGTGTGTGTGTGTGTGTGTGTTCTCTAATATGATTTTTTTCACTCAAAAAAAGAGTTAAATTTAATGAATGTCTAGAAATTCATGTTTTTTTTAAAGAAGTCATAAAAATGAAAATGTATTTTGGAAGGTAAAAAAATCAGTTGTAGGTATGAAAGGTCCAAGATGAAGGTTTCAGAAGACTCAGTGTCTAGTGCTAAGGCTTCTATTTGACAGGTATGTGCAGAGCTACCACTCAATAACTTACCAAATGGAACCTTCCCATCAACTGTAGGCTAAGGAACACATCACAAAGACCACAATGAGTTTTACAAACTTTAAGATTTTTTTTTTATATCTGAGGATAGACTCCAAGGCCTTATGCTTGCTAGGCAAATGCTCTACCACTGAGTTAAACCCTAACTCCGTGAACTTCTTAATTGTGAACAGAGTATGGGAAACATTCAAAATCCAAAATCAGCCCTTGTTCCATTCCACTATTCCACCAAATTAATCTGAATCAGGATTTAGGGGTATCATAATCCCCCCTTCAATTCCTCCATCTTATTATTGAGACTTGATCTCTCACTGAACCTAGAGCTAGCCAACTGGCTATCTGGCTGGCCAGTGAGCCACATGGCTTCACCTGTCTTTAAGTCACCAGCACTGAGGTAACGGATGCACACTTCATCAACTTGTGCTTGAGTAGGAAGTTCTTCACCAACAGAGCCACTTCCTCAGCACCATACCTGTGTCCTTTAAACTGATTATAACCATATTTAATCTTCAGTGAAGAGCTTCATTAATCTCTTTCTAACTCCCAAATTATTTTCATGTGTACTTTTACCTATTTCTCCTTTTTCCCTCTGTTCAAATCACCACTAGGGACAGATACTCCCTCATTTACAATTTGTAACTTTCTTTCCCAGAACGAAAAAATATGGTGCACAGTTTTGTGTCTTTGACTTTAAGGAACACAAGCTATCCCAAAATCTCACAAAAGTGAGGCTTATTTTAGCTAGATGTAATTTGTTATTTTCAGGCAGGATTTTCTTAAGACATGTTCAATTGTCTTTGGGGAGCTCAAATTCCAGGAGTGTGAAGTCATAAACCCACTCTCCCAAGTCCTGAGGAGTGGGGGTGGGGGGGAGAGTGCTCATTACCTTCCACTTTCTTTACCAATTCTTCAGATGTTCTGTCAGACAAATCCATTCCCATTTTCTCCAAAATGGTGTCAAGGCTAGTGACATGGGCTTTCCCCTCTTAGGAAAGAGAATAAACTTTGAAAACTCCACAGTACCAGAGCAATGTCGATATACTATTATTGCTATGTTCAAAATCTATCCAAGTGAAAAGGAAACTTGGTACAGGATTGGAAGCAGACTTTATTCAATTCAACTTATGCAATGAAATGTCTACCTGGCCAAAGTTTTAAAAGGAAGCTGGCTACAGACTTCAACTCAGGCATCGCTGTGTCAGGCAGGCACTCTATCAGGCTAGCACTGTAACTATCAGCTCTAAGGTACGCAGCCCTCTGTTGCCCTGGCCATCCCACCTTTTCCTATTCTGTTTTCTTTTCTTCTGTTCATCTCTGCCACACTTATCAAGAAAGTGTGGGTGCCATAAACACAAGGACATCGCCTTATTCCACACTACAGCTCTTACAACTAGAGAGGGGCCATAAACACAAGGACATCGTCTTATTCCACATTAAAGCTCTTACACCTAGAGAGGGGCCTAGACCTTCAAGACGCAATGAAGACTGCCTGAGTAAACTATCAGACTGAAAGCAAACAGTCCAATATTAAAACTTTAGCTAAATGAATAATTTATTTTGTCATCAAGGCTACCTGGAAAGCGGTCTGCATTGTTAGCAAAGTCTTGGTTCCCAGTCAAAACACTAATAAATACTGATTTTCAGATTGCAAAGAACCAACTGTAGGTCACATATATTAAACAGCTCATTAGTAGAGATAAATATTTATTTTAGTGATGATATTTCACTCACCCTCTTTTTTAAGAAGCTTGATTTCATCCAGAAGTGTATTTAGAGCTACCTTTCCATCAGCTATAACAAAAAAAATCATTTTAAAAACCAAATGCAAACCCACTAATATACTTTAAATATATCAAGCAAAGATCTGACTTAGAATGATGACACTGCAGTGGTAGCGTAAGAACCAGATCCTACCCACGAGCCTTCAGTTTGTCCCTACTTCTAGTCTAAGAACCGCTGGGTGGAGTTGCCTGCTCTCCCCCTCATCTCCAGCTCTCCTTGATGTCTTTCTGTCAGGCCTTCTTCTTCCTTCTGTTTCTATTCACCAATGTTTGTATCTTTTCTTTATGTTTTCTTTTCCTAAACTAAGTCCCTCCCAGCAGAGACATTCTGAGTTATTACTTACACCTGCAGGTTCAATCAAAAGAATTATAAAAGACAATTTTAATGAATTCACATATTTTGATCTACTTTTGTAAATTTTAATTAAAATATCTACATTGTTCCTCCCTTCCCTTCCTCCAGCCCCTCCCAAGTTCCCACCCTCCAACACCTTCCATGTCTATATTTTAAAGGTCTAAAAGCATGAAAATTAACCTTTGAAACTTAAAGCTGCATTAACTCAAACAGAATTTCCAAAAGGGCTTTCTAAGAAAAGCCAGAGGGAGTGGGTGGCATTGAAACACACTTCATCTTCCACTGTTTTGAAGAGACCTTTGTCCTCCTCAGATGGAAAGGACCATACTTTGATAAATTCAAGTTCAATATATAATTTTTCTGAATGTGTCACAAAGCTCCAAAACAGAAAATTAAATGGAGTTGACACCCCCTCATACATATGTCTAACAACCTTAGATAATACCCATACCAACAGAAATGCTTACTGTCAATTGGCAGATTTTCTTGCAGATACTGAAGTTCTTTCCTTGTGAGTGCCATTCCCATCTTCTCCAGGACACTGTCTATCTTTGCAGTATCAACCTTCCCACCTTAAGAAAGATGAGACAATTCCTTGTTTACACAATTCATAATGGTGTTCATGCACATGCACATAGAATGCTTGGGCACATACATTCTATTTCAAAACATTTGCTTCCCAAGACAAAGTAAGGCTGTCTAATGAAATGCTTTTCAAAGTTGATACAAAATAAATATCAATGTCAAAAAGAGGACCAGATATCATTAATCCTCTTCAAGGTCATAACAATACCTGATAAGACTAGAACAAAGTTTTAAAATGTGAAATTTGTAATTGTCTACCAATAAATTGCATCATGAAGAAAATAATACAATTATTTTTTATTATTGGTTATTACCTAAAGTAGGAATGATATTTGTCACCTCTAACTTGTCCATTTTTCTATATTTCCAATTAGTTATTCAGCCACTAAAATAACTTGATTATTGAAGCTTTATGAAATTTAGCATTTCTATGCAGTTCTAAAAAATAAAAGCCAGAGTAAATGAATGATTTAGAAATAGATTTAAAAGATATCTTAGAAAATGTTCAGTGTTACAATGATATATAATCTCTGCTGTGGAAGAAAGTATCAATAAGTATAGATTATCTGTCAATAAAAGAGTTATCACTTTATAACACAAAATAGTATGAACAAAAAATCCTCAAGAGTCAATTTTTCAATTCATAATATATGAGAATAGAAGAAAATATACTGAAGAATGAATATTGTTATTTCTTACTTTGTTTTTTTTTTTTTTTTAGTTTGGGTGGTGTTCTCTTGTCCTTTTTATTTCTTCTATATAGTCTTCAAGTTTTTATATTATGAATATGAATGCTTATAATCATAGGTAACATTAAATTATTAAAATAATATCATAATGACTTAAAACTGTAATTTCATTCCTTTTACTCACTTTTTAGAGTCTTGATAGTCTCTACCAGTTGAAGCTGGCTTATCTTCCCTTCAGCTATAGGAAAAGAAACACAGACTCAAGCAAAGGCAGTAATCATACTGGAATTCAAACTCAAATCACCATAACTTCTAAACCATAGTATAAAAAGCAAATCTGCAAAATCTGATTTGCCGTTACTGAGCCATCTCATCAGCCCCACTCTTACCAACTTAGTATATGATTCACTGTCACTCATTGTAGTTATTGTGAGGTATGTTAGATCTCCCAAATTAATTTTCCTTATCAAATTAAAGTTTATTTTTAAGTTTATTTTAGTAGTATATGTTGAGTATATTAACTATTGTTTTATTGTCTATTTCTAACCATAAGTTTGACTCTTTTTTTTTTTACCTGCATAAGCCCCTTTTATTGAAAGTAATTTTTATACACTATTCTGATCATGGTTTACTCTCTCTTATCTCCTTGAAAATTTCCCCCACATCCCTACCCACCCAACTTCATGACCTCATTCTTCTCTCTTTAGAAAAAAAGAGGCCAACAAACAGACAAACTGAAATAAAAATAAACCAAACAGACAAACATAGAAAAAACAAAAACAAAAAAAGAAAATGCAAGAGAAACACATACAATGCATATACACACGCAAGAGTTCCACATATAAGTGAAGTCAGGTGGTATTTGTCTTTCTGTGTCTAGTTTATTGTCAGGAGCCTTCCGGGAGGGCCAAGAGCTAGCAGATGACTTTCTTGGAGCTGGCCCACTATTTTTGCATGGTCTGCAATGGATAAATTCTAAACTGGAAGGCCTTCAGAAATCTCATCTCAGGATTTATTATTCTTAATGCTGATGCACCTTTCCTGTCATTATTAAATTAGTCTAATAATTCCTGGACTTTCCTATTGGGCAGATTTTCTACAGATCAGTGAAGATGTACTCTCTTATAGCAATGCAATGTAGACAAATTGATGATTTCATAATTCCTAATAACGATTCTACAGAATCCCTGAATTTATGCTAGTAATTAAGAGCCCTTTATAGAAAAGTATGCAATTAGGGTTCTGTAAATCTTCATGTGTAATGTAATGTGTTGCACTAAAACAGTGTTGCACTAAAATAGAAAGAAGGCTTAAAATACATTTATAATCAGAGAAAACACTCTTTCTGGGCTGACTGGGAAATCATTACCTGATAATTAAATGTCGTAAACTGGGAATTAATTATTTACTATAGGTACAATAACAGGAGATAAAATATTGTCTGGTTTATCTATATAGAGCCTCAATACTAATGAAACACAAGGCAAATGATTTGCTTCTTGACAAAACCATGCTAACTTAAGTCTTAAGAATTATTGTTTTAAACTCTTGATGAACCTGTGAAGCTAGTGACAGAAAATGAATGTTTAATTTAATAACCAGTCTTAATGAAAACACATGTAAATATCTCTGTTGTAACTTCTTATTCAATTTATTATTTGGATTTAGTATTGAACTTACTGTGAAATTTAAAAAAAAAAAAAAGATGCTTAGACTACCATGTGATCATGTACTTGAAAAAGTACAAGAACTAAGAACAATGACAATAAGAGCGCAGAGAGAGCAAACAGAGCAGGCTTCTTCTTTCCATGAGACGGGGATTTTTCTTAACAGTGGGTTTCTTCTTACTCACAAGGACAGGGCCTTTTAATACTCAATAAAAAGATAGCTTTCAGTGATAAAGGTTGGAGCTTATTTTTCATCCAGAATGAGTGAGTTCTTTCTGCACTAGTGCTTGCTCAATGAAACCTGCTTGTAGGAGCTATTGCTCCATCCATCAAGTGTGTGTGTGTGTGTGTGTGTGTGTGTGTGTGTGTGTGTGTGTGTGTGTGAAGTATAGTGTATGTATATACATATGCATAAATACTTGTGGAATAGATGAGACAGGTAGTCAGATTCTACAAAAAAAAAAAAACGTGAATGTGTCTGTGTATATTATAAATGTGTGTGTTTCTGAACATACTGCCAGAATAAAAATTTTTCTTTCTGCGAACATGACTTTCTTTTCTTGGTTAATTGCTCCAAACCTACCTCTCACGTGGCCAGTGAGAGGGGAGGCTTCTGGGCAGGAGAGAAAGGAGCCTTAGCAATAAATCCTCTTCTGCATTTCCAACTGCTATACGGCATAGGTTAATTGCCAGAGATTTGTGCAGTAAGTTTGTAAAGTGTGTGTTAAGCTTTCCAGTGTTAATCAAACACAGAGAATAATCAAGTAAATAAGAGAGATAAAGAGTTAAGTTTCTCCAGTGCTTAATGAAACACACAACAGTAATATAGAGTTAAGTGTTTAGTGCAGAACAATAAAAAGTTAAGTTTCTACAAAGCTGGAGATCATTGGTCTTTTGGTCTGCAGCCCACGCTGTGTCCTACTTCAGTTCCTAAGTCCGGGCAGGTTTATATCACTTTGCATGCTGTCTTTCAGGTCTATCGTGTTATTGCAAATGCAGGATGTCCTCCTTTTCAAAGGTTGAACAGAGCACCCTACTGTGCACACGCATCATAGCCATTTGTTCATTAGAGACACTTGGGTGAACATAGTGTAGATAGTTTCATGGTACCTAACTCTCACAAGTGTGTGAAAATGTATTTGTAATTTAAAATGACTCTTCAATTACACTCTATAGTCCTTGGTCCAGTAACTTTTGGGGTAGAGAGGACAAAGCATGAAGCTCTTCACAACCAGGAAATTCTTTGGCAGCTCTTCCTACACTTTGTCATGTCAGATGAAGTACAGACCCTCTAAGGTATAGCTTGGCCTACTTTTATAGCTCTAACTTCCTAAAATAAATTAGAAAAAAAAATACCTTCCTTATCCAATTCAATTCCTTACAGTTGCCTGAATGCAAACATCATTTCCTTCAGCCTTCCTTCCTACCCACCATGCCAAAACATATTCTGGCAGTTTTTAAACTTACTATGTAATTTTCTTCATATTTCACCCTGCTTCCAAGTAAATTATATATCCTTTGCTAGAGGAAATAGACTTATTCCTTCTTTGTATTTCTTGAGCCTAGTATAGCTCTTAGCATGCAATATATGAGCAAATTAAAAATAAATCACGCCGGGCAATGGTGGCGCAGGCCTTTAATCTCAGTACTTGGGAGGCAGAGGGAGGCAGATTTCTGAGTTCAAGGACAGCCTGGTCTATAGGACAAGTTCCAGGACAGCCAGGGCTACACAGAGACCTTATCTTTAAAAAGAAAAAGAAAAAAGAAAAAAAGAAAGAAAGAAAGAAAAAGAAAACCAAAAAACAAAACAAACAAAAAAAACAAACTAAAAATAAATCACAAGAATTAGACCTACATCTTTTAAACATGTACTTTGATATTGGTAATTCAACATGGAGAAGTATGGATAACTAGTATTTATTTTAGACTATGTGACCTTTTTACTCTTTAAATAATGGTAAAATCATTAGACTTCTTTATAACATATGCTATGAATGTTTCCTTTACCACTGAAACTAATCTAAATATTTTAAGTGTCATAAATTCTACAACACAGTGTTCTTACTAACTTGTAAACAGAGCTTCAATGGGCCATCTCCTCTTGTTTTCCACTTTCTCCACGCCCTTTCCTGTCCTTTCCCCCTGCTATGTTAGGCTTATTAATGACCTCAATGGTGTTTCTGTGTTAGCTTGAAGTATTAGGGTCCGACTACTTTATGCTTAATAATCTTATTATTTAGTTATATGTCCAAATTATAAACACATGCAAACATATTCCCTCCTTTAGTGCCAGATATTTCTGTATATTTTGAAAGTAACTAAATAATTAATAAAATACATTTTAAATATAGTTGTTCAATATCAGCATTCCTTATAATTAACTATGAAAGTCATACTTGAAGGCATTAAAATGATTGGAATACTCACCGTTGACTGGGAGATGAGTAACCAGGTCGTTCTGTTCTTCTTCTGAAAGCTCAACACCCATATCACTCAGGTAATTGGACAGATTAGCAATATCAATTTTTTCTTTGAGGATAAAAAAAGTGAATAATAAAAAGGTAATTTTTATGATGGTTTTTACTTATGAAAATACAAAGTTTTACTGTTGTAGAGAATAAAAAGTGAGAATTGTTCAGTAAACTAGTCGAAGCAGAAACTGTTCTTCATAATTGTTCTCTAGTGGATCATGGTAAATGATTAAGGACAGGAAAAACTGAGTATTATACAGTAACACAGACAATAATTCATATGGATACTATTAAAATATTCCACACATTGAGTTTTCTATGGATATTTTGTATTATTAGATCACATTGACAATATAACACTTCATTTTATCATTCAGTAATCTTAAAAAAACAGATTTATGCTAAATAAAATGGACACATAAAATAGGACTTTTTTATTCCTATAAATATTCTCAAAAGTAACCTAATGTATGACAATGATGATGTGTGTGCTTGTCATTCTCCTTCTCAAATCCCCCAGACAGAATTCAAATGGCTTCCCACGCTATCCCTCTAGAACCCAGTGTCTGGGTCAGAGAAGCTATGTGGCTCCTGACTGTCGAACTGGCTTGCATCATTCACATGATGACCTCAAATTCCACCCATTTTCCTGAAAACAACACAATTCCGTTTCATTTTATGGCTTAATAAAGCCTTGATATGAGAAAATATCACATTTTCTCTACTCACCCACTGAGAGCTGATTCCGTAATTTGGTGATTATAGTGGTTGTGCCCCAATAAACACGGTACACAGACATCTTTATGATAAGCTTTCTTTTGTTTCTGAACTCAGTCATGCATGGATCATATGGAAGTCTTGTTGCTAACTTTTTTTTCTTCCATACTTCCATACCTTTCTACAGTGACTGGATTCATTTACATTCCCACCACCAGTCAGGACACATTTTTTTGTCATATATTTCGTTGAAATATATACTAATATAAATATTATAATATAATATAAATATGCTACCCTGCCAAATTAAAGAAGATATGGCAATCCAATAAGAGATTGACAAGACTGGAGAACATTCGTGCTCACTAAATTTTAAGAAAACGTTTTTATAAAAAGCATGCAATTTATGTACAAAGATAATTATTTTGACATTATTATTGTTAACAAATTATCATGTGAATATTTTTATTTTTCTAATTCTAATTTAGTAAATATTAATAGGTAACGCCTATATGAACCAAAGCTCTTTAGGCGCTTTAATAGTGCTTAAGAATATAAAACAGTCAGACATCAAGAGGCTTGGCAGTTAGTACTACAAATACAAACAGCACTGTAAGTATATTGTTTAAACCTGTAGCATTGGTTATGAGAGAACTAAGACTGGGTACTTTAAAAAGCAGTTTTCTGTAGGCAAGTTACATTAGGAAGGTGCATTAAGAGATTATTTCTTTTCCTTTTTAACTTTTGCTTGCCATTATTTTTTAAAGATTCAGTTATTTATTTATATATGTGAATACACTGTGGCTGTCTTCAGACACACCAGAAGAGGGAATTAGATCCCATTATAGGTGGTTGTGAGCCACCATGTGGTTGCTGGGAATTGAACTCAGGACCCCTGGAAGGGCAGTCAGTGCTCTTAACTGCTGTGCTGTCTCTCTGTCATTTATTTTTCTGTTTTTTTACGCATATGGGTATTTTGCTTGCATGTATGACTGTGCATCACATGTATTCAGCACCCACAAAGCCCAGAGGAGGTCATTAGACCTCCTGGGACTGGAATTACAAACATTTGTGAGCTGCATGTAGGTGTTGTGGAGGGAGCTGTGGGGGCTGGGGGATGGGGGAGGGGAGGGGAGAGGGGAACTTGATCTGGTATTGGGTGAGGGAAAAGGACTGAAGCACTGAGGGCCAGCAGAAAGAATGGAAACAGGCAACCTCAGGTGATAGGACGTTGGGGGGACCCTCCAGAATTTACCAGAGACCTGGGAGGTGAGAGACTCTCAGGACTCAAAGAGAGGGACCTTAGATGAAATGCTTGACAGTAGGGAGAGGGAACTTATAGAGGCCACCTCCAGCAGGAAGACAGGGCATCAAATGAGGAAGAGGGGGCCCATCCCACAGTTATAACTCTGACCTATAATTGTTCTTGTCTGAAAGAATTACAGGGATGAAAATGGAGAAGAGCCTGAGGAAAAGAAGATCCAGAAACAGGCCCAAAGTGGAATCCAGCTCAAGAGGAGGTCCCAAAGTCTGACACTATTACTGAGGCTATGGGGCGCTCACAAAAAGGGACCTAGCATGACGAACTCTGGAAGACCCAACAAGCAGCTAAAAGAGTCAGATGCAGATATTTGCACCAATTCAATGGACAGAAGTGGCTGACCACTGTTGTTGAATTAGGGAAGGCTGAAAGAAGCTGAGGAGATGGGCAATCCTATAGGAGGACCAGCAGTCTCAATTAATCTGGACCCCCAAGATCTCTCAAACACTGGACCACCAAACAGGTGGCATATACCAGCTGACATGAGGCCCCCAACACACATAAATAGGGGAGTGCCCGGTCTGTGTTCATTCAGGAATGATGAACCTAACCCTCAAGAGACTGGAGGCCCCAGGGAGTTTAGAGGTCAGGTGGGGTGGGGGATGGGGATATCCACATGGAGACAGGGGCTGGAGAGGAAGTATGGGATGTGAAACAGTCGGAGGGTGGATGTTGGGGGGGGGAATAAAATATAGAGTGTAAAAAATTTAATTAATTAATGAATGAATTAATTTTTTTTTAAAAAAAGAACCAAACTTGAGTCCTCTGGAAGAGTAGCTGATGCTCCCAGTCATTGAGATATCTCTCTAAGCCTCTGCATCTTAGTTTTCAATCTCTTCAATAGGTAGTAAGCATAACAAATTTAATAAAGAGCTAAATTATTATAAATAAATATTAAAGAAATAATTGTGGCAAGGAACTAGGAGGAAAGGGTCAGTTATATACCCATGGTGGGGACGTAAATTATTCTAACCACTATGGAACTCAGTATGGCATTTCTTTGGAGGAGAAAAACATGAAAATTTTCATATGATCCAACTTTATAGTTCTAAGTGTATATGCAAAAGTATTAAGGACAGTTGTAATTAGGTACCATGTTTTTTATAGCCACTCACAATAGCCAGGTTACAAATGTCCATCCATGTATTAATATAGGGAGAAATGTGGTTGATATGCACAGCAGAGTTTTATTTAGCTGTTAAGTTTTATTAGCAATAAAGAAGCCAGTTTTTTTTCATTTGAAATAAAATGGATGAAAACTAGAGATAACCATGTTAAGCAAAATAAGCTATACTCAAAAAAATAGTCTCATATGTGGACTTTATAAAGCTTTTTAAAAAAGGAAATGGATATAAAAAGAAAAGGAGGGTTTGTAGAGAATAAAAGAGAATTGGGAAAAGGCTAAATAGGTGGTGGTTCTGATCAATATATGGCACATGCATGCTTGTGTAACTAACATATACTTTAAAAGAATCCAATCAACAAGATAAAGAATTAAAATAATAAAGAATGAGCACAGTGCTCTTATAGGTCTCCCATGGTCTCCTGTGGTCTCCCATGGTCTCCCGTGGTCTCCCATGGTCTCCTGTGGCCTCCCATGGTCTTCTGTGGTCTCCCATGGTCTCCCATGGTTTCCTGTGGCCTCCCGTGGTCTCCTGTGGTCTCCCGTGGTCTCCCGTGGTCTCCCGTGGTCTCCCATGGTCTCCCGTGGTCTCCCGTGGTCTCCCGCGTTCACCTGTGATGTACTTACCTTTGAGCATCTTTACAGCCCCAATCAATGTTTCCATATCTATCCCTTCAACATCTATGAAGGAAATTCACATACTTTCATATAGTTCACATCAAGTCACATATTTCCCCATCTCTTATAGCTCTGTTTCCCCACTTCTATAACAGAGAACCCAACAGCACCTGTCGCAGAGCTGGCAAAGCAATGAAGTGCTTAAGCCCATGCCTAGCACATGGTATATCCTCAATAAATGACAACCACTGATTTTAATACCTTTGACAGTAAAAGAATCAGATTCTATACTTATTGTTCTGTTGTAAAGAAGAGTAACAACACACATATTTTCCCTATTTAATGTTTGGATATAAGGATGCTGACTATAACATGACATTTAAATGTGCAATCTAATATGTTAAGTTTTTTATCTAGTCTTTAGATGTAATACATGACTTTGGGAGTTTGCAGAGCCATGAAGAATTACAGAGCTATAAAGAATAGCTTTTCACAGAGGACAGTTAAAAATATACTCCTGAATATATGGAGAGGGAAAAGTCGGTGGTCTGGTCCTGCTTTTCACATTTGGAGGTCTAGGAAAAAAGTTATGGGTATATGACATGACTTTCACTTGCAAAGTTACAAGTTACCACAGTATAAACTAATATCACCCTTTGGCTTCTATATTTTCCTGATAATTATCTGTGTAGAAAGAAAACCTGAATTATACAGTGTATTTGTTAGTTTTATGTCACCCTAGCACAAGCTAGGGTCATTGGGAAAGAGGGATTTTTCAACTGAGGAAAGTATAAGATTGGCCTTTAGGCACGGCTGTTGAGCATTTTGATTAATGACTGGTGTGGGGGAGCCTAGCGCATCCCACTGTGAGTCGTGCCAACCCTGGGCAGGCAGTCTTGAGCTGTATAAGAAAGCAGCCAACCAAGCCATGAAGAGCAGCATGCCTCAATGGTTTCTGCTTCCAGCACTGCCTCCGGGTTTCTGACATGACTTCCTGCCCTTAATTCCTTCAGTCATGGAATGTGACCCGGAAGTTGTAAGCAGAAATAAACTACTCCTCCACTATGTGACTTTCCGTTTTGGTAGTTTATCATAGCAATAGAAACCCTAACTAAGATAGAAATTGTTACCTGAGAGTGGTTTACTACTGTGACAGACCTGACAGTGTTCTTAGGGGAGGATTTGTGGAAGAACATTGGGAAAGCCATCACGTGTTCAAAGTTTGTTGAGCTGTTGTGGGAACTTGAACAATAACTGTGAGAGCAATAAAGGTGATGCAGGTCTGGCTTGTGATGTTTTAGAGGGGAACTTGAAGGCCCCTTGAAGACTCTATCAGGGCTGTTCAATCCTTTGAATTAATAATCAAGAAAAATAATAGGTAGGCTAAAACTTAACCAAAGATATTAAAGACCTTTATAGTAAGACTATAAGACACTAAAAAGAAAACCTGTGGAAGACAGTAAGAGATGGGAAGACCTCCCTCCCATACTGACAGAGTAACAGAACTGTGTAAAACTGGCCATATAAACAATAGCAATCTACAGACTCAAAATTATCATAATAAAAGAAATCCAGTGACATTCTTCACAGAAATGGACAAATTTAAAATTTGTATGCAACACAAAAGACTCGGGATAGTAAAATATAATCCTGAGCAAAAAGAACAGTGCTGGAGGTATCTTAATTATTAACTTTAAACTATTCCACAAACTATATTTAACCAAAATAGCATGATACTGGCAAAAATCCAGACATGTGGGCAAAAAGAAAAATCCCAAGCAGGTACAGCTATTTCACTGACAATGGTGCCAAAAGCACACATTGAAAGGCCTACACCCTTTATCAAGTGGCACCTGGTGCAAGAGAAACTGGATATCCACATGTAGAACGCTCCTCATCTCTAACCCTACACAAACACTAGTTCAAAATGGATCAAAGACCTTAAGATAAAAGCTGATAGCCATTGGAGGCTTTTTGTGATAGGGCATGGTAACCTTTTAAGAGCTGTGCTTTAGGGAGAATTTACCTGGCAGCAGAATGAACTAGTAACTCACATCCTCTGACCCTATCAAACAATAAGAAGGTACTCACCACCTCTCACCCTATCAAACAATACGAAGCAAGACTTTCGTGATTGTATAATGATTGCTCTTGAAAAGGAACTAGCTTAGATGCTCCAAATTAGTATTAGAAGTTCCCGCAGGGAGTCAAAACAAACAAACCCAATAACATTAACTACTATGAGGAGGTTTGAAAGCCTCACCAGGAACTGGCAGGTGTTCAAAGAGAACCTGCTTCTCCTCGTCAGTGAGTGTTATGTCCATGTTTTTCAAAATGTCATCCATACTACTGGCATCCGTCTTTTCTCCTATGGAAACACGACATGAGAGAATTAAGGAAATATGAAATCATGTAAAAGCAGGAAGTCTATGTAAGTACTATATACTCTCTGAAATAGAAGGAAACTGTCCGTGGGTCTCTGTTACATTTTCCAACCTGAATCACAGTTAAAGAAACGGAGATGTAGTCCAGTGGTACAGCACGTGCTTAGCATGAGCGAAGTCCTGAGTTCAACTCCCAAAATTGTGAAAATATTTTTAAAAAGCTTTTAATTCAATGTAATATCTTGGTTATCTAATTTTCTAATATGCCCACTTTATGGTGCTGGGCTGGAACTTAGGGCTTTGTGCATGCTAGGGCAGTATTCCCCCAGCCAAACTGCAACCCCAGTCTCACGGCAATGTTTTAGATTGCAAATACTACTATAAATGAGTTTTCCAAGTAGAAGTATCTACTGTGCTTCTTTGTGTGCTATAAGCCTAAATTATTTAAAATTTATTTATAATCATATGTTAAATTTTCTTAGAATTGAAAACCAATAACATGGCAT
The DNA here is from genome assembly GCF_947179515.1 of Apodemus sylvaticus. NCBI lineage: Eukaryota > Metazoa > Chordata > Mammalia > Rodentia > Muridae > Apodemus > Apodemus sylvaticus. The sequence goes on from NC_067481.1 coordinate 18,190,266, forward strand.
CACTATTTTATCAGACATAGAAATGAAAGTTCTAATAAATAAGCAGCAGCAACAACAAATTTACATGTAAAACCAACCATTAAAAACTAGTATTCAAGAAATAAAATGGGTATTTTAAATTACTGTGTTGTTTCTATGTTTTTCCAAAGCATATATATTATCTAAAATATATTAAAAGAATATTGTCACAGATAGCATTATTAGTTTAAATTTTCAATTTTGGAGCTGGAGAGGTGGTTTCGTGGTTCAAAACACTTGCTCTTGCTGAAGACCCAGGTTCAAGTCCCATCTCCCATGTACTGGTTTACAAGCATCTATAACTTTTAGTTTTCAGGGGTTTCAATGACCTCTGTAAACCTTCAAGGGCACCAAGTACATGTGTGGTGTCCATACACACACGCAGGCAAACGTTCATACACAAAATAAAATGAATAAATCTAATAAAACATTTTAATTAAATTTTACTCATCCATATCTCTGACCCACAGCATATAATACCTAATATTGGCTAGATATTAGGCAATTACTTGGTTAAATAATTAATCAACAAACTCTCATTTATCTATAGATTCCTTTCTATATCTTATCCCTATTTCTGTCACTTTATTAGCAACTATAAAATAAGAAATGTAGATTCGAAATGTAAATAGTTCTGTCAACCTTAATAAAATCATGAATGTTAAACACGGCAATACTGAAATATATAAAATAACTCAAAATATGACTTTATTCAATTCCAAATGAACAGAAGCACAGGAAGCCCCCGCCCCAAAACTCACTGACAACGTTCCAGTTTTGTTTTTGTTTTTCTGGGCTGGAGCGATTAAGAGCATGTGCTGTTCTTGCAGAGGACCCGAGTTCGGTCCCAAGCACCCACATCATGAAGGCTCACAACCACCTAACATCCAGATCCAGGGCGACCCGACACCTCTGGCCTCGGTTGGCACTAGCACTCACATGTGCATACACATACAGAGGCATAAACACATAATTTACAATAGTAAACATAATATTTTTAAAAGATTTTGTTTCTTAGAGATAACGAATCAAGCATGCATTTCTCTAATGCATAAATATACCCCAAAAAATCAATATGCATGTTCTCAGTATCTCTCATAACTTATCAAGAAGACATAAGGAAAAACATACAGAGAAAACATTATTTAGCAAGTGCAAGAAAATGGAGCATTGGGCATATTTTTTAATTATCTGACAAAAAGATGTCAAGTAATCAATTTTAGTGAGCTACCACTCTGAATATCTACAAGAAAATTTGGCCTACGACTTCTAATCCATTGGGAACTCTAAAAGGTATACACAAACTTTCCTGAGAAACCACAGGAAGAAGAGTGTAACAAAGATGCATTGTTGTCTGAGGAAGGTGTCAGAACAGTCCACAGCCCCAGATCACACGCAAGGAAGCAAAGCTCCTACTCTGACGCGGTGAAGTGGTTAACCTTGAAACCATATACACTCAAACAACAAAAAAGGACACACACACACACACACACATTTAACAAATGTAATAAAAGAGAGGCAACCAGATGTTGGTGAAGGGGACAGATGTTGGTGAAGGGGATAGATGTTGGTGAGAGGGACATCAGAAGCCCAAGCACAGCTGGCAAGTCAAGGCCCAGGGCACGGCTAGAGGCCCATGTATCCAACAATTCACTGGCTGCTGCTTGAGGTAAAACGTTATTTCCCTAGTTGCCAATTCCCTCAGAAAATAAGCTCACAGAGGAACAAAGAGAAAAAGACTAATTCCACTCTCCTCCCTAACTCCATCTAAGGACTGCCTCCACTTTATTTTCCAATTCATTTCTTACCCAAGTGACAAATTGAATGAGCGTTCTAACGCACAAACTTATTAACTCAGAATCCTCTTTAGAGCTCACTCATTCTAATTTTAGTTCTAATGTGGAAGATTGTTCACAATAAAAAGATTCATGTAATACGAATGAACATGTTAACACGGAGGATGTAAAATTTCACAGACTTGCACCTTTAGACATAGAACTACAGGTAACTTTTGACTGTTGGAAGAATTGGCCTCTTCCAGGGATGAGCTTCCTAACAAACTGTCCAATGAAAGTGGTTAACCTTGAAACCATATACACTCAAACAACAAAAAAGGACACACACACACATTTAACAAATGTAATAAAAGAGAGGCAACCAGCTATAGAGTAGGGGACAGGAGAGGGGCTGGGGAAGGGGTAACTAAGAGGAACAATAAGGATGAAATTGTAGAGGTGATGAAATTCTATTCGAGTTAATCTGGAAGGCAGAGGCAGGCACTTCTCTGAGTTTAAAACCAGTCAGAGTAAGTTCCAGGACAGTCAGGACTGCACAGAGAAATCTTGTCTTGAGACAACAGCAATGACAACAACAAAAACCCAAGAACAAAAAAATTTTTTTAAAGAAATGCAAAAGACATTTTGTATAAAAGTAAAACAGAGGAATGAGATTGTTAAGCTGGTGAAGGTACCTGACGACCCAAGTTGGGACCTCAGTGCCCACAGTGAAAGGTGAGAATCAACTCCCACAAATTGTGCTTTGACTTCTACAGGTGTGCCACCACACACCCACACACATACACACACACACAGAGAGAGAGAGAGAGAGAGAGAGAGAGAGAGAGAGAGAGATCAAAAATTAAAATAAGAATGAGCAAAGCAATTAAAGTATATAGTTTCTATGTGTGTGCATGTGTGCGCCCCATAGTAAAGACTCTATGAGGTCATGCTAAGAAGAATAAATAGAATAATATAAGTAAATAAATGAAGAAGAAATTTTTCCTTACCTTAAACTGACAATATCAAAAATAAGCATGAAGAAAAAGAAACTATCTTTTATTAGAATTTCATTTAACAATTGAAAATGAATGATGGGGTTAGAAAATTGACATTTGGCTATCACAGTTGTGAAAATAGATTCAAATCTACATTATCAAAAGACTGAACACAGTATGTGAAAGTTTGATGATAATTAAGATATTTAGCTGCTTTCAAAGACTCTTCCAGATTTTCTCAATATCTATAAAGGACAAAGAGCATATATGAGAATAAAATATAATAGTATCACCTAAAAATAAGAATGAAGTGATCATCAATAATGGGAAGGCCTAGTGTCATGCATTTCTCGATACAACACACAGAGAGGATGTGGCATCATTACTGAAAAACTCTGGTCAAAAGGATGTGATTCAACTTGTCATGAGGAAATTAATGACAAACCCAAGTGAGGGTCAGAATAGGCACTTTGTACCCTTTTAGGGTCATAAAAATCCATGGAAACAGAATCAAAGGAAACTCAAGAGAGGCCCATAAGTAAATACAATGAGTGACCCTGAATTGCACCTCTGATCAGGAAAGCAAGGAGCAGTCCCAGCTCAGCATCTGCCTCACAGCCGAGAACAGACTGACATCCCTACAAACTCAATGCTCCTGGCACGAAGGCTTCAGAAAGCTCTGATACTCAAACAGCCTATGCTGGAAGCTTTCCATTTTGATGAAGTTAATGAATTAAGATTCTACCTTGTTTTCCTAATTTTGATTTTTTTCCCTGCTTGGGTGCTGTGCCTGTGGTTCTTGTCACACATCTGAGGGCTTTCTCAAGTAGGCGAGGGGAGGCTTCAGGAAAGTCCGCCTTGCCTTGGCAGACTTCACTGTTTAACCTAGTCATGTCTGACGACCTCCTCCGCCCTCTTCAACTCTTGGAGGCTCTTTTATGTAATTTTAATATCAAAGAAATTTTCATGGATAAAAGGACTTCTCAGAACATGAGCCAGTGAACCATGTCTATTATGTAGCTTCTGATTTTCACAGTATTTCCTGACATTGCGGCTGTTGCGTTACTTAGAAAAGTATCTAGTTTGCCATCATCAACCCTATCTCCTAGGATACAATAAAAAGGAAAGAGCTATGAGAACATGGAAAATCAAGGACTATCTTCCTATCATATTCAATTCCAGTGTGAAAAGTGTTATAACTGTACTTCGGCCAGCAAGGTTTTCAGCAGTTGTGGGGCGGGGAAGTGATTTCTTTTTTTTTCTTTTTTCTTTGCATATATATTTTTTATTTTCTATATTCTTTGTTTACATTCCAAATGCTTTCCCCTTTCCCAGTTCCCCCTCCCCATATGTCCCATAAGTCCTCTTCTCTCCATCCATTCTCCTATCTTTCCCCCTCCCTTTTCTCTGTCCTGGTACTCCCCTACAATGCTGGATCAATGCTTTCCAGGATCAGTGCTCTCTTCTTCCTTCTTCATAGGAATCATTTGATATGCTAATTGTGTCTTCAGTATTCAGAGCTTCTGGGCTAATTAATATCCACTTATCAATGATTGCATTCCATGTGTATTCTTTTGTGATTGCATTACCTTGCTTAGGATGATATTTTCCAGTTCCAACCATTTGCCTAAAAAATTCATGAATTCATTGTTTTTAATTGCTGAGTAGTAGTCCATTGTGTAAATATACCACATTTTCTATATTCATTCCTCCACTGAGGGACATCTGGGTTCTTTCCAGCTTCTGGCTATTATAAATAAGGCTGCTATGAACATAGTGGAGCATGTGTCCTTATTGCATGCCAGGGAATCTTCTAGGTATATGCCCAGGAGAGGTATATCAGGGTCCTCCAGAAGTGTCATGTCCAGTTTTCTGTGGAACCGCCAGATTGATTTCCATAGTGGTTGTACCATCTTACAATCCCACCAGCAGTGCACTGACAACAAGACCAACTAACACCAGTAAGAACTAGATGGCAAAAGGCAAACATAGGAACGTTACTAACAGAAATCAAGGCAATATGGCAGTGTCTGAACCCAATTCTCCATTAACAGCAAGTCCTGGATACTCCAACACACCAGAAAAACAAGATTTGGATTTAAAATCAATGGTCATGATGCTGTTACAGGAACACATGAAGGACATAAATAAATCTCTTAAAGTAATTCAGGAGAAAATGGATCAAAAATTAGAAGCCCTTACAAGGGAAACACAAAAATCATTTTTTTTTCAAAATGGTAAATGCAGCCTTCTCATTAGAAAGACATGGGCACTGTGAGGGAGCCCGCAAAGAGGCATGAGGCACTGGAGGAGATCAGTGACATTCAAAAGAAGCACAGAAAACGCAGTAATTGCGATTGGAATGTTAGTGCTTCCCTCCCAGAAACTGAAGAGTGCAGCACATGGCACAAAGAAGACTTGAGAAAACTGTCGGCCATGCTCGCTGACTGAAGGCCGTTTTCAAGTGTGTACAGGAAAAAAAAAAACATATTCTGGGCCATAAAGCAAAACCAGTAAATAGGCTACTACAATAAATATGTCAAAATTATTTGTGCATTGTATATGTTCTCTGACTATGGTGGAATTAAAAGTAACAATAAAATAAATTTTAAAATCAGGGAATCAAGTGACAACTCCTGAACAGTCCCCTGGATCAACATGGAAAGTATTAGAAAAAGGGAATGTCCCAAGAATGTGTGTGAAAACACACCATATCAACATCCATTGGCTATAGTCATTTGAACAATCGTTCACTGAAAACTCAGTGCATTTAATGTAGAAATAGAAATAAAATCTCATATAAAAATAGTAAATAAAACAAATCAAATAAATACATTTTTTTTAAAAGTAGTTACACATTAAGTTTAGACCTGCAGCTCTTAGTAGCTAAGGCATAAAGTCTACCTCAAGCTATTTATTATCTATACAAAGAATCTTCAGGACATTTTTTTATTTACTACTAATTGTATTATGGGTAATATTTTCAGGAGATGTGGTAATTGTTTATTTTGCGGGGATGGGGTAGGTGGCTGGAGGTATGACTGAGGATGAAGAGAAGTCTCTGTTCTTGCAGAAGACTGAAGTTCTATTTCTAGCACCCGCATCAGGCAGCTTCAAACCACCTAAAACTTCAGTTCCAACGGGTTTGACATACTCTTCCAGCCTCCACGGATGCCTGTGTATATGTGTGCATGCATGAATGCATGCATGTATGCATGCACACACATACACACAAACACAAATACAAAATAAAATTGACAGAGTATATTACTAAGAAAGTCCCCCAAAGGAGGCATTTCTGCAAAAAAAAATTTTTTCTCCATCATGATTTTTGGTTTGTCAGATTTATAGAGTTATGTCTATCCAAAGCAATAAGCAATAGCTGGACTGTAAGCCCCTATGAAATGAATGAAGGGAAAGGGAGATAACTTCAGCTTAATGCCAGAATTATCCATCCCACTGTTGTTTTTAGCACTGTAGACATCGGAAACAAGAGTGCATTGGAAAACCCAGAACACTGAAACAACACAGACACCAAAAACTAAAATAAAATCCTTCACACACTGTATAATATTGTCAAAATTTAGCAGGCTGACTTTAGTTACAAGGAAAACAACAACAACAAAAAAAATACTCATACACAAAAATAACAAGAAATCAAAATTAACATAGCAAAATCTAAACAAAGAAATTCTCTTAATATCAACAACAAAACTTTCCTCTTATTTACAGTGAAGAACTGTAAGTTCATGTTAAGAACTAATGATTTATTATATGCTACTATGTCTCATAAATGGACTTCGATTGCAACCAAGTAAATCAATTCTAGGTGCTGGTTCATTCTTTTTTAACTAAAGCCATTAGTGAAATGCCACAGGCATCAAGACTCTGGTGTCTAGACTAGAAACAAGCTAACTAATACTTCCCGATACTGTGGTCTTTCCCAGTTGTGTTAAGATTAAAAATGTGTGGCCCAAAGGCATGAGAAGTTGACTACAGTCTTGATTTTTGAATTTGGTTTTTTCAAGACAGGGTTTCTCTGTGTGGCCCTGGCTATCCTGGAACTCACTCTGTAGACCAGGCTGGCCTTGAACTCAGAAATCTGCCTGCCTCTGCCTCCCAGAGTGCTGGGATTACAGGCATGCGCCACCGCCGCCTGGCAGTTGATTACAGTCTTAACTGAGCTTATAACCATCTGAAAAGGGACCTACACCATGTCATTTTCTATCTCCATTCAACCAAACCAAAAACTTACTTTCAGGGGTAGATGAAACCTGTGTCTTGATCAAGTGGTTCAGAAACTCCTCTAAGTCCAGTTTCCCATCCTCTGAAAGGGAAAATATCAGAGAACATGGGGAAAGTCAGTGATAAGATAATGTATACAAGCAATGACAGTAACTGATCTATTGGAAAGCACTTTGTAGGCTTGGCTTGGAAATGCAGAGATATAACAAGTCAGGAAGATTCACAGTATCATTCAGATACACACACGCACACACACGCACATGAAAACACACATGCACGCGCACACACACACACACACACACACACACTAGTGCTGCATATCCTTCTTTGCAAGGCATTGCTGAGAATAGAATTAGACCCTGGATAACAATGCCCAGAATCTTGTTAGGTGGTAGATCAAAGAAAGCCTAAGATAACCCATGAAGTGAAATCACCTCCACAGACTCAAAAAGTTCAAGAAGACTGAGGTAAAAGTAATTAGAAACATTAAATACTCACCCCTGTGGGTCATGTTCTTTAGTGCTGTCTCAATTATATCTTCGGGTAATTCAACCCCGATATTTTTCAAAATAGAGGGTAGATCATCAAAACTTGCCTCGTTTTTCCTAATGGAGGCCAGAGTTTTCAAGGGAGTTTGTACTTCTATGTGCAAAAAGAAAAAAAATGCAATGTAGGAAAGTTGAAAAACGCTTGAAATATCCTGCATCATAACAAACACCTCCATCGCTTATTGCACTCAGAGCTTGCTAAGCTATGAGAAGTGCTTTGCATGTAACATCAGCTAATTTAAACCACGCACCAAATACCAGGGACACTATCAAATTTTCCTTGACTTACGAAGAAAGGAAAACAGCTTGGGAAAGACTATTCCTCACCCAAATAGAGTTATTAATTGTGAAGTCAAGTTTAAAGACCAAAGTAATTAATTTTATAGACAAAAATGTAGCTACCATGAAACAAAGACATTGTAGATATTTAAATTGAGAGTTAGTAATTTATAAGCACCTGTACATGCACACACACACACACACGCATGCTTGCATGGCATGTTGGTATATGAATCATGAATGAAGAAAGGGGCCATGAGAAGGGTTTAAAGAAAGGAGTTGGGAGAAAGAACACTCGTGACATGAACACAGAAAAGGAGATGGTGGAGAGGAAGGTGTCAGCAACAGGGAGTACAGGAAACTGGAGGGGAGGATGAAGGAGGAGCGTTAAAGGCATAGTAGTTATGAAAATTCCATTAATGAAGATTACTATTTTATACACCAATCTTAAAAACAGGAAATAAAAATTTAAATGTAAATAGTAACCTTATAATATATGCTTACACTCCTCCAGATATTCTGAAGTCATCCACATGTCAAAAAGTCAGGAAATTGGTAACCAGCAAGATGGCCCAGTGGGTAAATGCACTTGCTGCTAAGCCTGATGACCTGAATTCGATCCCCTGGGACCTCATGGCGGAAGGAGAGAACTGACTCCCACAAATTGTCCTCTGACTTTCAAACATGTAAGGTATCCATACATACATACAAATAAATAAGCAAATAAAATGTAATCTAAAACTTTTTAAATTGGAAAAACTAGTCATAGTTTGAGTACTCTCAAGTGTTTATTTTCCTCGAAGTGAATTGTATGTACCAATATACAAAAATATCACATAAATAATAGTAAGATAACATTAATATATCAAAAATGTAATATTTACTTTTGAAATTATGTGCATAAATTATTTTCAGATACAAAATAAAAATCCTTAAGGTCTGTAACCATTTTATAAACACTAACTCTGTAAGAAGTTTATCAACAATTTATTTATAAAATCTTATTGGCCCCATTCTAAAGGATCGAGGATAAAATATTTTTGTTTGTAAAATTAGCAAAGGCAGTGGTAGTGCATTCCTTTAGTTCCAGCACTTGGGAGGCAGAGTGGATCTCTGAGTTTGAGGCCAGCCTGGTCTACAGAGTGAGTTTCAAGACAGCCAAGACTACCCAGAGAAATCTTATCTCAAACAAAACAAAACACAAAACAAAACAAAACAAAAAATATTTTGTCTATGTGAACCTTGAACACATTCCAAATACTGGATCTGAAGAACAATTTACTTTTGTAACTATCCAAATTGAACCTTGAGTGTAGTTCTGCTTCAGGTTTGTAAAGACTAGAGGGATAATTAAGCTACTTCAACTCTTCTCAAGAAATGGGCTTCTCCAAGCAGACCCAGAGAATCCAAAATAGTTGTATATTTATAACCTGGTTTCAATTCATTTAAAATTTGGAAATTTAAAAGTTCTAAAGACATCTCTTAAAAATGGAAGTAGTGGGTACCAAAATATATTACAGCCATATTACATCCATGGTCCCATGACTGCAATGGTGGATGAAGAGGAATCTTCCTGTACGTTCCTATGTTTCAATGGTGAATTTCATGAGTGAGCAATAGCTTTCTTTCATCAGTATTTCAGTAAAATGACTGAGAGCCAACTGATAGTATACATTTTGTATCACAACATAGACAGAAAATGAATCCTCCAGATAGATTTGGGGCATTCACTGTTGGTTTGTTTGTTTGTTTTTTGTTTGGTTTGGTTTGGTTTTGGGTTTGGGTTTTGGTTTTGGGGGTTTTGTTGTTGTTTGTTTTGTTTTTGGTAGAAGCTTAACATGGGGGTCTTAATTTAGTTTTTTAAATTTATTCACTTGTTTTTGGTTTTTGTTTGTTTGTTTTAGTGACAGATAGATATTCCAGAAAACATAAATCAAGAAAAGCTCATAACTGGTCCCTGTTGACTCTTTTGGTAGAGCACACTTGCTGTATAAATGTGTGCTGCTTTATAAAACTATAAAACTGCACAGTGCAAGTAATGAAAATAAACCTATTCTTCTCAAACTGTCTTTTAAAAACTTCCCACTTACTTGAACTTTTGCTGAAATGTGGTGTTTCTTTCAGCTTCATCAGCCATTCTTTTAAATCCACATTTCCCTCCTCTGAAAACGAAACAGAAGAAAAGGCGACTTTTGGTCAAAAGTTCCACATGCTTGTTCACCTGCCTAAACCAAAGCTATGCCCGTGTGGTTCTAAGTCTGGTCCTGGGATATACAACTCAAAATGACTGAAAGGCACGAAGGCTAGAATGGCTCTTAAGTCTTTCTGTGGTGACGCAATGAATGTCTTACCCTGCACCAGCTCCAGCCATTGTGTGGAATGCTTGCTGCCCTGGTGTTCTTCTCTCTGGTCTCCCAGCCATACAAGTGCTACATGATGGCTACACTCTCGTGGGGATCGTTCACCCACCAGAAAGTTAGTACTGAAAATGAAACTCAACCATGGTAGCTAAAGTGTGTGTGTGTGTGTGTGTGTGTGTGTGTGTGTGTGTGTGTACACATAATACATAATACATATACATATAACATATATATATGACATGTACAGTATCTTGCTTTTTATCAGTCATATACTTGAGGCCTAGGGAGAAAACAGCACCACCAGGCCCTCCTGGTAAGTAGACCTTTCGAATGGCAGTAGTTGAAAATTACCAACCTAACTCTTTGAGGATTCTGGGCTGAGGAAATCAAATTGGATTTATTTGACAAAAACACCCACATAGTTGGTACAGCTTCACAGCTTCTGACCAGTGGAAACTTGTTATTAAAATTTCACATTTCCCTAGATCACTCAGTATAAAGATAATGCAGTGGGAAAAAGTTCATCCAGCCAAAAGGGGAAAATATACTGCTGCTGAACTCATTGAAATTGATTCAGATCACCCTGCTCCATAGGTTTATGACTGAAACTAAATACAGTTAGTTTTATGTGGAATTTTAGTAAATGCCATGTGGTGGTGGCATATGCCTTTAATCTCAGCACTTGAGAGGCAAAGGCAGGCAGATCTCTGTGAGTTTAAGCCATCTTTGTCTACAGAGCTAACTCCAAGATAGTCAAGGGTACACAAAGACACCCTGTCTTGAGAAACCAAAATAAACATAAGTATATACACATGCATACAAACATGCATACATACATACAAATGTACATACATACATACATACAAGACTCTGAAAAGGAAATACGTACCATCAACAGAAACCTTTGCATCCAAATTCTGTAATTCCTTATCTGGAACACCAAGTCCCAGGCCTTTGGAAATATGTTTCAAATCATCAATTCTGATTTTTTCACTGGTTACTTTGTCTAGAGCCTTTGCAAGTTCATTGACCGCTATTTAAAAAAATTTCAGTTTAGATATAATTAAATTCTAAATAACAAATCTTAATATAATTTAAAAGTTAATATAGACAGCTTCATTTTTTTCAATTAAAGACATGATAGACCAGCTCCATTTGCATTCAGTACTCACTTGCTCTAAATGTGTTAAATATTGACCTTTGCTTAATACACACGAAACTGGAACCCCAAATGTAGGACAAACTCAGAAGAAATTAAACATTGGTTAATAACTGGAAACTAATGTTAATGTAAAGGGTAATTTTCTCCCACATCACTATCTCCTTTCTATTTAAAAAACAAATACTTTCATAGGGGACCAATAAATATAGTGTCAATTGGTACAAATAATAATATGCATTAATAAACTCAAAGCATATTAACGTCAGATAAGGGAAATAAATGTAAAAACATCTATGTGAAAATATACAGAGCATCTGCTATGCCCTATATAGTAGTTGTTCGTGTATGTGTTTTACTGTAAGTAGCTTGCCCAAGAACAGTCAAGAAAATATGAATTATCTTCAATAAAGGTGCTAAAAATATGCTTACAAAAACAGTTTCACATGTATGCACACACGCGCGCATACACACACAAATGTTCATACAACACACATACACATGGAAATGTTCAGACACAAGAGTTCATAAATAAGACTAGGCACATAGATGCACTTGCCTATCTGTATGAGCTCTGGTGTCAATCCCCAATACTTCTAAGAAAGAAACACGCGGGGGGGGGGGGGGGGCGGAGGGAGGAAGGGGGGAGGAAGGGGGGAAGGAAAACAGGAAGATGAAAGCGTAATGTTAAATGCCAGATTTACATGAACATAAGAAGTTCACCTTCATCTGAGCCCTTAAACTACTGTGTTCCATTTATTCAATGTCATAAATTATTAGCTATATGTGCATGCAAATATACCATCAGTTTTCACAATTAGGTCTCTCTTCCTAAATTCAGAACTTGCGAAATTTCTCAATTATCCTCACCTCTAAAATCCTTTAAACGCTTATTGCTCTTCAATGCTAAAAGAGCAGCCTTCTGGGAAATGTCTCCATTTTCTATAGAGAAAAGCAGGACAGAGATTCAATAAAAGTCAAGAAACACGACGGACAGCCACATGTTACAGCAGTTTGCTTATAGTCCCCTTAAAGTATGTCACACCTTTCGGCACCGTGGACTTTTGTCCTGAATGGGATCTCCTACGGATCTGTATCCAAAGCCTGTCTCTGTCAAAACTGGCTCATCTGTTTCCTTTCCTCCAAGTCCTTCCATCATCCAGAATTCTCCCCTAACTCTATCCCTTCCCTTTCTATAACAGCCTAGCTTCTGGAGACAACGTTTCATTCATATATTCATTTGCATCTCCAACTACCGGCGGCTAGCTTTTATCAACTACCACAAAACCTGTTCTTACTAAGTTTGCTAGTGAACTATTTACTGGCAAAGTAAGTAAGGGAGGTGTTGATTCCCTCATTGGCTCTTGATTGTGTCAATAAAGGAGGAAGAAGCCAATGGCCGGGTGAAGGGCAAAAGCTGGGACTTTCAGGTCCCGGGAGGAAGAGAAGAAATGCAGAGGGCTTTGGAACTAGGAGGAAACTACAGTCATGTAGGTCTTGGGGCACCTAGAGTTTGTAGCCTCCACCGCAAGCAGGGGTCTAGGAGGATGGAGTGAACTAGTTGATAAGATTAAGGCAGGAAATTCTTTGCCCAGCCATTGAGTTATCTGGCTAGTTTTAAAGTAATAAAACTGTTTAGTGTTTTCCATCCACAGGGCTAATGTGGGCAGCTGGGGCGGTTGTCCAAGGCTTGGCGAAGCTAGCTGGGAGAGGCTGGGAGATGATCGCAGCTCCAGGAACAACAGCCAGCTGGCTGTTGGCAGAGAGGAGGGAGACCACCAGCGGCTGCGGCTGATCTCAGAGCCTAGCCAGGAGCGCGGGCAGAGCTCCAGAGAATGCAGGGGCATGTTTAAAAGTATACACAACTTATCACCAAGCTAAAGAGTATTTTCTAAATTTTATCTGATTTAACGTGTTCTTGCTTTAAACTGACTTTGCTTTACTTGTAATACGGCTTCCTCTTGATTTCTTCGCCATCCTTCTGGTAAATTCGTAAATGCTTTCTCGCTGCTGTTCCACTCAGAGCACAGCCTGGTGCTCTGTCCTGGGCCTTGCCCTCACCTCACCCATCGTCTTTACTAGTTGTCCTGTAACCATGTCTTATGTGTGGTTGACTTCTAAGATTCCGTTTCTAGCCTGGGCTCGTGGCTACTGCACATTTTCCACTCTTTGGCCACAAATATCTCCTGAGATGAAAGTTTTATCTTTGTGCCAAAACCTGATGGTCTCCTGTATCTCACACATGAAAAGATATCAGATATTCTGGACTACATGGAGTCCCCTAAAACCCCTTAACTTCTACATTTTGCACACACTGAATATATTTTCCTAACTCCTCTGAGCCTCCTTCCCCGTGTCTCTGAATTTTGTCTAATTCCCACTCATATTTCAAATTCAGCTCCTAAATCATCGCTTCTAACAAGTCCCTTCTGATTACACCATCAAACCTTGTGTAGATTTGTACGATGTACAATCCCATTGTATACGTTTTCTTATCTAGCAAGCTTCATGTTATATCGCTGAAAAAGCCTTGAATCTCTGGTCCTTCAACCCCTACCCACTGAGCTCTGGGATTCCATGGACATTCTGTCACATGTGGTTTACGTAGTACTGGATCAAGTCAGGGCTTCTGCATACACAGCAAGCTCTCATCCATCGAGTTACATTTCTAGATACAGCCTTTCTGTTTTTCCACATCATATCTCACTAGGTTATCTAGATATAAATATTTTTATTTATTCACATTTGTTACACAGTCCATAACCCCTGAGGATTGGATCTATCACACTATGCAAACATCAAGTGGTTCTAGTCGCATAGGTGACAACGTATCCCTGATGTTAGGCCGTGTAATCTCTCAGTTAATATGACATGTCCGCGGCTCACTTAATCATCCTAGGGATTGCTTATATTTTGCCATGCCTTTTATTTTTACTTTACTGTGTCTTAATTTTTTAATTTTATTTACTATTGCTATATATTCAGCACACAAACTGACATGTAGTTTCATGTTGTGCATTTGTTAATGTACAATGCACTTCGCTCACATTTGCTCTGCCCCCACCGCCCCCCTGGCCCCCTTTACTATCCCAGATAGTTACTTTCTAACTTACCATTTGTCTGGAAGCTTCGAATACTCTCACTCAACCTCACGTCATAAATATCTCAGCCAGAGTAGAAACCCCTCTCTTACTTTCTTCCTAAGAGTCTCCAGTCACCCCGGCCGTCTCAGATCACTTCTCCTTCCTTGACATTCAGATGTTCACAACAAATACACCTTAACCCAGTGGAATCAACACATGAGAGCATAAAGTGCAGAGTTTAGAATGCACTAAACATATTTAAGATGTTCTATTAGCCAGAGGGATACTGTGGATCTGTTAGCCTAGGGTCCAAGAGGCTGAAGCAGCAGGATCGAGAGTTTGAGATAGCCTGGGATATACAATTCCAATTCTACATTAAAAAGGACTGTCTCAAAAGCTCAGACAAGTGTATTACCCTAAGCTTGATGACTGGTGCTACATTGTTAAGGCAAACTGGCTGACAGTGGTTATACTTACCATCAACATTGAGCGTTTTCTCTAACAGCTCCTGGTCTTCTGAATTTAAATGGATATTGAACTCTTTAAGAGCATCTTTTAAGTTGGTGGCTTGAACTTTGTCAGAGGTCATCAGTTTGGCAGAACTGAGGGCATTTTCTATATCTGAAAGCAAATGGAAATTCTCGAAGTCACTTTGTGTTCTTTCTTTGTAAATGTTTTAATGTTCCATGTGATGAACAATAGTAATACATCAATAATTCAGGCCGCTTGCCAAATAAAATATCACAACATTGTCTCCATGGTTCCAAAACTAATCACATTGTGATGAATTCATTTATCCTGTGTATTTCCCTGAGGTAACCAGGTGTTGTATCTCAGTATAAAATGGGAATAAAGCCTTAAGAAGGAGGACTACTTAACTCAAGAGTTGGAGACCGGCCTGGAAAAAAGAGTGAGACTAAGTTTCAAACTGAACAAATTAATGATAGGAATTGGGCATGCCATTAAAAAAATGAAAGAATCCCAGTGTTTAAAAAAACTCAAAATGGACCACATGTTATAAATGTAAAACTATAAAACATTTAGAAAACACACAGCCTCTAGGCATGAAGGTCACATGCCCATAAGAAGCTGTGGCAAGAACATCAAGTGTCTGAAGCCACCTGGGCTCTTGAACAAGAAGACAGTGAAGAAGGGTAGAGGAAAGAGGAAGGGGGTGTGAGGGAGGGAGGCAAGAGGGAAAGAAAAGACATGGTAAAACCTTTAAGAACTTGGCAAGGCAAAGATTTTGTACATGTGATACCAAAAGTATAATCCATTTTTAAAACGAAATTAACTAGACTTATTAAAAGATTAATGAACTTGTAAAGATGCTTTTTTTTTTTTTGCATCCCAGCTATGCTTTCCCTCCTCCCTTCTCTCCTCTCAGCCTTCCTTTCCCTACTTCCCCTCTGTCCCTGCTTTTATCCACTCCTCCTCCCTTTCTCTTCAGAAAAGGGCATGTCTTTCCTGAATATCAACCGAACATGGCATATCAAGTTGCAGTAAGACTAGGCGCCTCCTGTAGTACTGAGACTGGAAGAGGCAACCTAATAAGAGGAAAATGGCACCAAAAGCAGGCAAGAGAGAGACAGCCTCTGCCCCTGATGTTAGGATTCCCACAAGTGGACCAAGCTACACAGTAAAACATTCATGCAGAGGGCCTAGGTCAGTCCCATGCAGACTCCCTGCTTGTCAGTTCAGTCTCTGTTAGCCAGGAACTAGAAGCCACCTAGATGTCTCTCAACCAAAGAATGGTAAAAGGAAACATAGTGCATTTACAAAATGGAATATTACTTAGCTGTTAAAAAATATGAAATTTGCAGGCAAATAGATGGAGCTAGAAAAAAAAAAAAACATCCTGAGTGAGGTAACCCAGACCCAGAAAGACAAACATGGCATATACTCACTTATAAATGAAACATGGTTGTAAATTAAGACAAAATACTACAATACACAGAACCAGCGAAGCTAAGTAACAGTGGATGCTCAAGGGGAGATGCATGAATCTAAAGGCACGTTTAAGAAAATAGAGACAAACAAAAAACTTCAAGAAAATATTTTCTAAGTGTATATCTGATAAAGGACTTAAATCCACAATATACAAAGAGGTAACAAAGATAACCCAACTTAAAAATGAGCAAAAAACATGAGCCAAAGAAATACAAAAAGAACATAAGAAAATGAAGATATTAAACATCATTAGTCACCAGGAATATGCAAAGAGAAGCCACAGTGACACATTATCCACACCTGTAAGAACGATTAAATTACTTCATCACAGTTAGCAAAACCAGATAGGCACCTAAAATGCCCAAGCACTGACTGCTGATGCAAACGGATATAAAACACTAACTACTTTATAAAATGGCTCAACCGTTTTTTTAAAAACTTGAACAGACCTCATAATGTAACTCAGTTACCCATCTCACAGTAACTAGCCGGAAGTAAAAGCAAGCCTATATAACGCCTCACATGTATGTGTTTGCAGCAGTTTTTAGGGGAAAGCCCCAATGAAGACATCATAATGCATGCTATCAAGTAAACAGTTAAAGAGCATGCCCACTATAAAATGGACTAGTTCTCAGTAATAAAGAATGAGTCACTGAAGCACAGCAGGTACTGATAAACCACAAAAACATTGTGCTATATAAAGGGGACCATCGAAAAGGATTTAAATATAAACATAAATCTTTAGTGAAGAAGGTAGAGAAGGCAGGTGATAGCATCACGAGATGGTGACAATCTGAAGCAGGGTGTGTTTATTGTCATCTTGGCTGTGATGAGAGACTGACAAGGGTATGCACAAGCCAGCACTGCACCAAGTCATGCAATTTAAATATAAGCACATACATCTGTAGACAAGCTATATTTCATAATGCCACTTCAAAAGTAGTATCTTGAGACAAGGACAAATATTCAAAGTCAGATGTCAGCTGACCCACCTTCCAGTACAGGATCTGGTTTACGTGTGCTTAAATTCTCCAAAACTTCTTTGAGACTTACTTCATCATTTTCTAAAAAAAAAAAAGAAGGTCATAATTATGAAATAGCAAAGTGCTAGTGCTGCTAATCACTAAAAGCCAAAGCGGAGGACAGGCAGGCTCCAATTGTCCATCATTAAATAACTATGACAGAGGAGAGAAATAAGCAACTATTCTAACTTCTGAAAGTCAACAGAATTAAAACTATCTGAGAGAGCTCTACCCAGAATCTCTTCCTTCAAAATAAAATTTGCAACTATATTTGTTTACTTGGCTTAAAAATAAAAGATATTTTATCTATGAGTATAAATATGTATATATGCAAAAATAGATGTGATCTGGGATAAACCGAGTCTGCCTCTGATAAATATCTCCAGGATAAAATAGTATGAATTTTAATGCATTTTCAATATACATACCTTCGGTTCTGTCTTCCAGCCTATGTACTTATCTATGCCTATATTTTTTGTTGTCTCTCAACTGGAAGAACAACTTTAATCAGAAAGACAGAAGAGGGTCCTAGGGGATGACTCAGCAGATCAAGTGCTTACCTTGTGGGAATGAGGACCCTAGCCCGCAACCAAACACCATTGGGTGTGGCTTATAATGTGAATTTATGGGAAGTGGAACAGCACAAGCCCTGAGAGAAGCGGCTAGCTAGACTAGCAAATCAGCAATTCTGGGTCCAAGTGAAAGGTCCTACCTCAGTATATAAGGTGGAGAGTCACTGAAGACACACACATGTAAGCATGTATGCAGACAGGCACACACACAGGCATACATAGACAAATACACACATATACACATATATATACACACAGACACAAATACACACACAGGCATATATAGACAAATACACACATACACACATATATACACACACAGATACACAGACACAAATACACACACATATACACAAAGACACACACAGAGAGAGAGAAGGGGATAAGTATATGCAAGAATATAGTGAAAAAGTAACATATATGAAGGATGGGAGTCTAAATTAAATAGCATTATAGAATAAATTATGGCGATTCATCCAAAAATGAAAATAGTAGTAAAAATACAACGACTGTTTCCAGAAACCCTAATTTTACAGGTATACGAAAGAATGCTGAATCAGGGTATCAGATAAACAGCTACATGCTCAATGTTCATTGCATTATTCAAATAGCCAGAATATTAAAGAAATGTTAGGTGTGTGTTAAATGAATAAAAGAGACAGAGCAATCACACAGATGCATACCACAGAATAGTATTTGGCTCTTTCTTTAAAGGAAAGCTTCTCACTGAAACACACAGATGAATTTGACAGACAGTGGATGAAGTAAAGAGAACTGGGTGTAGAAAACAAAGCACAAGAAAAACAGTTGGAAACAAAGTAGACTGCTGGGGGAGGGGCTGGGGTGCAGGAGTGAGGGCTGGGGACAAGTATGTGTTGACAGGAAAGAAAGTTAGAGCCACACATGAGCTAGAGTTCAGGAGCTCCACAGCACAGCAAATGACTGTCATTAATAATAACACATCTTACTTGAAAATTGCTGAAATGGATTTTAAATGTCATCACAAAATGTATAGGGATGTGAGATAAGGAACAGGATACCTTGGTTTAATTATTTGTACATACAATCTATCATTCCCAGTTAAGAGATAAACACATTAATGGATGAAAAATATATTTATCATATATGCAGCAGGACTCCGAGCATACAGTAGAACTAAGACATCATTATGCTCAACACAGATTGATCCTCAAGGAAGAGGAGAGGAGAATCAACTGAAACCATGTTAGGAAATGCTCTAAGAAAATGTTATGTTTTAGCTAATCTTTTAAAGAGCTAAAAGTAATAGGGGTGAGGTTAGGAGAATATCCGGTGTTTACAACAATTACTGAAGGGTATAGAGAAAAGATGTGGTCTTAAGCACTTGTCATACAAGGGTGAGGAACCAGATGAGGATCATAGGAGTGTCATAGTGCCACTGGGTGTGACAGCCCTCTGTGACTCCAACCTCAGAGGAAGGAGGAGCAGAGGATCCCAGAGCAGGCTGGCTAGCAAGACGAGCTCTGTCATCCATTGAGCTCTGGGTTCAGCTGAGTGAGTCAGCCTCGAAGACTAAGGGGAAGAGCGAGCCAGGAAGATTCCTGACATCGACCATAGGCCTCCACATGCACACACAACACACACAAGTGCGCACATGTGCATGCATATATACAAATGAAAGAAAAACATACGTCTTAAAATAATAATAAAGATGGTACTGGGCGATATTTCGGTTGACAGAGTATTTGCCTCACAAGCAAGAGGGTCTGAGTTTGACTCCTCAGAAAAGCCAGTTGTGGTGGCAACCACTTGTGAGCCCAGCACTGAGGAGGTGGAGAGAGAAGGCTCAGTGGAGCTTGCCTGCTATGGGTCCAGCCTACACAGCAAACCCCGAGGTTATGTCTCAAAAAAAAAAAAAACAAAAACAAAACAAAAACTGTTGTAGACAGCTTCTGAGAAGTGACAATGAAAACTGATGTCTCAGGGCCTCCTCACGCATTCACGGGAGACATGTCCAAACACATGTGTACCTGCACACACACGCATACACACAGATGCACATGTAGACAGCAGCAGCAGCAGCAGTTTAGGGTGTGTAATACAGCATGTGAAACATAATGGTAAAAAGACACTGAATAGTTACGAGGAAGAAGCTGTACAAGAGAGAAGAGCTCACCATTGACGGAGGCTTGTCTCAGGATCTCCTGCATTGTGCTTTGGCTTACTGCCATTCCAGTATTCATGAGGTTGGAGACAAGTTCATCTACAGGCATCTTATTATTTCTAATATTTTCAAAAGTTTTGATCCCTTTCATTAAACCTGAAAATACAGGGAATAAAAGAGAACAGAGGTTGACATTGAGACCAATTCCTTTTCAATCCTTGGTACCCATACCTACAGAAATGAAATAGGTATAACTTTAAAAGAATTCTGGCCCAACAAGCAGCTGAAAGAATCAGATGCAGATACTTACACCCAATCAATGGACAGAAGCTGGAGACATCAGTGGTTGAGGTGGGGAAAGCTGGAAGAAGCTGAGGAGGAAGGCAGCCCCATGGGAAGACCAGCAGTCTCAACTAACCTGGACCCCCGAGATCTCTCAGACACTGAGCCACCAGCCAGGCAGCATACACCAGCTGATATGAGGCCCCCAACACATATACAGCAGAGGACTGTTGGGTCTGGACTCAGTGGGAGAAGATGCAACTAATCCTCAAGAGACTTAAGTCCCCAAAGAATAGGGAAGTCTGGTGGGGTGGGGAGATGGTGACATCCTCATGGAGACCAGAGATGGGGGGAGGTATGGGATGGAAAGCTGTTGAGGGGGGCAGACTGGAAGTGGGATGAAGTCTAGACTGTAAAAAGGGATTAAAAATAAAAATGAAATGAAAGAAAAAAGAGAATTCTCAGTGAAAAGGCTTTTAAAACATATCAGTGGGCTTTTATCTTTAAAGCCAATTAAACAACTAACAAAGACCATAGTCAGGCAAAAGTTCCTTTGGGATATAATTTCTGAGGAAGCTCATTTTTTATTCATCCACTCAAAGGTGTTTCTGCTGCCCGGTCCACACTAGCTAACATAAACAATAAAGTTTGCCAACCACTGGGCAGCAGCAGTTCAGGGTAATCGAGAGACGGGTGCAGAAGGCAAGCCATTGAGGACAGGAAAAGTAATGTGGTCTAAAAAGTGATCGTCCGTCTCAGAGTCCAGGAGCCTTCCTCCCTGGCGAGCACAGCAGCCAGCTCTCCTGTCCCAGACCATGAGCTCTTTTACAACATGATTCTTCAGTGAGAGAGCAACCACGCAGATTTATAGAAACAAGAAGGACGTGTGCTGCTGGAGTGGTGGAGTTGTTTCTACAATATAGCATACATATACTGAGAAAGTAATTTGCCTTTAGGAGTCATTATAGGTATGCCATTCTAAATAATTATTAGAATAATTATTATTTATTCTAATTACTAGAATAACTGGCTAAGGTGTGGGAAGTCTGGATACAACATTTAAAATAAGGCAAAAGAAACTTTAGGAAAATACTCAAAGGAAAAAAATGGTGTTTGAGAGAAGTTTAAAATATAACACGGTGATTCCAGAAACTTACTTTCATTTTTATGATACTCACTGGTGAATGGTGTTGCTGCAGTAGATGAGCTAGTGAAGTGATCGATTGCCTCTCTTAAGATCACATCTTTTTCTGCAAAGTTAAAAAAGAAAAAGGAGTAGGGTTTAAATGAATCAAACTTACAACCGCAGGGGCTGAAGAGATGGCTCAGCAACTAAAAGCATCTGCTGCTCCTCAAGAGGACTGGGGTTCACTTCCCAGCACCCACAAGACAGCTTATGACCATCTGTAACTCTAGTCCCAGGGGATCTGACACCCTCTTCTGGCTCCTACAGGTATCAGCCGTGTATGTGATACACCTACAAGCATGAAGGCAAATATTCACACACATAAAATAAAACAAATTAAAAAAAAAACAGTAGCGAGGCAACAATTACGTTAATATTACTCCCAAATTTCTGGGATCACAACACATTGGTTTGATTGGGGAAATGTAAATATATGCATGGGCACATGCCTCCCACACAAACACAACACACAGGGATCAAAGTTTCATAAGGCCGCACTTACCACTCCCACCTGTGATACACTCTGAAATCCTCTACTACAGTTCAAAGTGTTCCATTTGCTTTTTAATGATATTCAGGACCTAATACATTTATTACCCAACTCGTTACATGACCCCATCTCTAAAACATACACAGGTCGTATAGGATAAGAGTGTGTGTGTGTGTGTGTGTGTGTGTGTGTGTGTGTGTGTGCAGTGATGATTATTAAAGTATATATGAGTAACACTAAAGCATAATATATAGGGTCACTTTCTGCAAAGAGATCATTTTTTAAATATCTGGTGATGAAAAGGACAATTTCAATTTTTTTTTCAATTTTTTTCCTTACCAGCAAATACTTCCTGTTTAATGTGGGGAAAAAATATCAAACAAAAAAAAACTGTGCACAAAAGCAAATGAATAGGAAGGCGATGTTTGTAGCTTGGTGGTACAGTGGATATGTTAAGGTGACTAGATCCTAGAATCAATGTAGGAAGGACGCATCGGCTGAATGAGGCCACAAGACTTTCAGTTGAGAGATATCCCACCCTAAGGACGCAGCATCCTCGTCTCCAAAAACAAAAAGATGCTGAGAGAAACAAAGGGGTTCCGGGAGATTTGAGTTTTGAGCTCTTCCTCTCCCTTCCATGTCTCTCCATCATTGGCCCTAGAATGGGAGAAGGTCCCAACCATGAACTAACTGGTCAGTCCTCAGATTAGATTCAATTTCATTAAATTAAACCAAAGTAAATGGAATGCTGGGACCGAAGCAGTTAGACACCTGGATTAATCCTCTAAATTAACTAAAGAACTAAAAGCTCTAAATGAAGTAAGTTTTTCTACATCTTAAACACTCGATTTGCATCCCATTAAGGAATTTCCAGCCTCCTCCTATCTAACTGCTAACTCTTACCCCAACTGGCTCTAGCCCAGAAGTTTGACTTCTCTACCAGCATATAATTAAGGCTTCTCTTTGGGTTTGGTGCAGCTTCTGGAACGTTTTCCTATGTATTTCTTATCCTGTATAAAAGTCTTTGAACTTCAATAATTAGCAGGTGAAGGTCTCTCTCTGTATTGAACAGTTATCAACCACACCCTCTCAAATATTTTCAATACAGCTACCTTTCCCTCATTTGTATGGATAAACATTAGACATCTGTTTCCTATGCCTTTAACCCTGTCCTATATTCCAAATTTTTATTGGATTCTCCCCATATAAATCCTCAGATCATTTTACAGTTCATGTTTACTCTTTGACTTTTGTTTAATATACTGATATCATTAGCAAATGATTAATTTTAATATCTTTAGTTTCTAAAAATTTTATTTTTAACAAATTTCTTCATTTTAAAATGTTTCTGCTGCTTTTGCACATTATCATCAACTTTATCTGTTATTTATTTAATAATAGAATCGAATAAGCAAAATTAAAACAACAAAACTAAGTACATGAGAAAATACAGTGCAAAGCTATATTGACATCAGACAAAACAAGGTAAAGACCTTATCAATATCAACTACAAGAAATCAATTCACAGAGTGTGGTGCAGAAGGACAGCCACCTCACATGTCAACAGACTATGAAATGTCAGTTTGAGAGCCTTGAACAAAAATACAAGAAAATAATAAGTAAAACCAGCATTAAGCCCCCAACGGTCAGGAAGAAAAGAGTTCTCAGCAGCCAGGAAATGTCATCACAGATGCTGTGGCCACAGGCACCCTCTGCTGTCTGAAGACATCAGAGCACAGATGCTTGCCCCTAGAAAGAGACAAAATCTACCCATCACTTCCCCAGTTTTCCACTTGCATTCTCCCAAGTTCTCTGATGTATGTATTTTAAATATAAATCTATTGGTGATGTGTATATTATTTTGTGTATTTTACCTTCCAATTTGCATTATTAGAGTGTTTTTTATTCAATGGCTGCACAGTTACTTTTTGAGCAGATGACTTGCATGATTGTTGAATACCCAGGGTTTCTATCTTTTCATTATGGTTTCACAGAAATCTTTACTGCCCAATTTCTTTATTCTTTTTACAAACATTACTCTCTGATAAAATTTCCAAGTTAACTGAGTTTAACAGGTCATTGTTTGTATCCAAATGTCTTATATGATAGGATAAAGATGATCTCAGCCAAGAGCCACACCACTTGAAATTGAAGCACTTTATAGTTAGTTAAATCATACACTAGAATATATAAGCAAGGGGCTGTGGAGATGGCTCAGCAGTTAAAAGCACTGACTGCTCTTCCAGAGGTCCTGAGTTCAATTCCCAGCAACCACATGGGGGCTCACAACCCTCTGTAATGGGATCGGATGCCCTCTTCTGATGTGTCTGAAGACAGCTACAGTGTACTCAGATACGTAAAATAAATAAATATCTAAAAACATATATAAGGAAGATAGATTTGAAAAATACATATGTTTAATAGTTATTTCAAAATGTATATTAAATAAATATATTTGAAACAGTAATATATGCTATATATTACATATAAATATATATGTATATATGAAAGAAAAATATATCCTATATGCTAGGAACAAAGTTCAACTGGAAAAGTGTTTGCTTAGCTATGCAAAGCCCTGGGTTTGACTCCCAGGACTACATGAACTAGGCACACAGGTACATACTCATGTCAGCCATCAGTAGGCAGAGGCAGGCGGACCAGAAATTCAAGCTCATCCCCAAATGTACAATAAATTTGAGGCCAGCCTAGAATACAGGAATCCCGGTCTCAAAACAGCAAATCAAAACAGAATAGAGCAGATATCCCAAAGGTCCCATACTGAATAATCGTAATGTAACTCATGGGTTCAAATATCTTGTCAAATGTGGAGCAAATATTAAAGGCAGGTTCATTGGGTTACCATAAAAAGCAAAGGAATTAAGGAATGGAGGGACAACATTTCTGAGTACACCCCTCTCTGCCCCTGCCCTTGATCATCTGCGCAAAAGGTAACTGTGCAGTGACACCTTCTGGTGACTCTAGAAGTCACACACATCTCATCCTTCAATAGCTTGTTAACCCTAAGAATCCTATGACTGTGACAGCGGTGAAGGGGTTAATATTATATTCTGTATCAAAGGAATCAAAAGCCCATGGAGCTCTGTGTCTCTGCTAGAATCTGGTGCTGAAGAAATAGAAACGCCATATTTATTTTTTAACTATTGTATCCCAATAAATGAGAAATGGTTTTTAAGACATTAATAACAAGATACTTCTCTTAATTTCATCCAAATAAAGACTATCCAAACGTTCTCCAACTAGGCCAAGAGAGGGGCATCCGTTCCATAAAGAGCCCTCTAACACACGCTATCACCATCGTTTTAAAAGGGCCTGCGTGAGCTCTAAAGCAAGACCTGAGAAGTGACTTCAAGTACTCACCATTCATTTCCGAGGTCTGAGATACGTCAGACTGGTCTTCCTCCTCTAAAGGTTTCCTGAGGCTCTTCAAGACAGACAGAAGGTCTTTAACGTCCACTTTGCCATCACTCACTACATCAATGATGTTATGTATGTCCTCTATTTCTATTTGATGGCAAAATATAAAAGTAGGGTTAGTGTACCCAGCTAAACACACATCAGCCTATAACATATGTGTATAGGTACTTAGAGCAATGACGGGTTTTTGTGAAACGATGTTTTTCAATAGGACTTTGGTTGGCCAATTATGCTAATCCATCTGGCCAGGGATCCTCCGGTCTCCACTTCCTTGCTGCTGTGTTTACAAGCATGGGATAACAAGCATGTGTTATCATTATTCCTGCATGCTACATGCAGAACTTTTTATAAGCCCTTCAGATCAAATTCAGGTCCTAATTCTTTGAGCTATCTTTCCAGCCCCATAACAACCTGATTTGAATGAAATGTATTCATTTTCCAAAATACCTGGTGTTGTTATTGTTAAACAGGAAGTGCCATAAAATTTAGAGGTTTTTGAGGTTCAAATTCGAAAACATGATAAATTGGGACATTTTATCAACTCTCAAAGCTAAAGAACAAACCAGCAAAGTGACCCCCAATGGTGCCAGAACCCAGGGATGCAGCTCAGTTGTTAGAGTGCTTGCCCAGCATATATAAAGTCATGCCTTGTATCTCCAGTTACCACAGAAGCGTGCTGCGTGCCAGCACAGGGGAGGTGTGGGCAAGGAACTGAGAAGGGGCACGCACGCACCCACACATACATATACACCTACCAAAAACTAAAGACATGCACAAGCCGACAAGCATGATGCTTCTGTTGGCATTTCTTTCAAATTTATACTTACTTTGGCACTCACTAAATACATCACTGTTGGCCAGTTCTCTGATGAGATCCTTAAGCATTACCACATCACCTTTAGAACAAAAAGAAAGAACAGTTTTGATATTCTGACTTAAAAAAAAATAAGACCACTTGATGTTATAAAGCTAGAATTGTAAAACACAAAAATAAAGAAGAAACCTGGCAATTATCTTTGAAAATATGATAAGCAGACCTGTAAAAAGCTGTTGAGGGCTATTTTACAGTATGTTCCTTTATATTGGCTCAGCAGGTTATATTTATGAATATGTGATATACAAGTACATATATGCATACAATAATGATTTATGAAGAAAGAAGGTCATGAACTGGAGGAAAACAGGGAGGGATGTATGGGAGGGTTTGGAATGAAGACAGGGAAGAGAGAAATGTATTTAAAACACAGACTCAAAAATAAACAAAAAGAAACATCTCATTTTTTTTCAAAGTAGGCTGAGCAAGCTCTAAGGAGCAAGCCAGTAAGCAACACTCCTCCATGGCCTCTGCATCAGCTCCTGCCTCCAGGTCCCTGCTGTGTTTGAGTTCCTGGCCTCACTGCTTTCAATTATGAACTGTTACATAGAAGTATGAGTAAAACAACCCATCCCCCTGAAAAATAAAGAAATATGTTCCTTCAATACAAATCTTAATTTAAAAAGTAAGAAAAAATGTTTTTTTTTTTCTGAAAGAGAAGAAGGAGGAAAAGAAATTGGCTGCAGCTTCTTGGGCATTTGGGGTAAGTGACACTTCAGAAATACAGCACCTTGTTGATGTAAAGTAAAAAGAATTTTTAAAATCTGTTCTCTTTTGCCTTATTGTGGGTCCTTTCTCCTCCTACTGGATTGCCTAGTCCAACCTTGATGTGATGCCATTGCCTGGTCTTAGGGTGGATTGTTGTGCAGTGTTTGGTTGATGTCCCTGGGAGGTCTGCTCTTTTCTGATGGGAGGGGTTAGGTCTGGATGGGGGAAGAAGCTGGAGGAAGGGGAGGGGGGATCTGCAGTCAGGATGTCATAAATGAGAGAGGACTGAAAAGAATGAGCTGATTACTCACCAGAAGAAGCAGCATTTTCCATTGCTTTCTGTATATCGCTGTCTGTTGGGTGGATTCCCATAACATTTAAACGCTGCTTAATTTCAGAAGCGACATTAGTATTATTTAAGTCAAAGTTGGTGTTGTAAAGTATCTCTTTCTCTCCTGGGAAGACATAATGACTTTCAGTTAGAGAACCACAAAATCAGAAGAGAATTAATTCAGCCTGAAAACAACAACAACAACACTCTACAGTTGCCAGCAAACATAACACTGTAACACAGGCTGGCTTCCTCTAAATCAAAAAATAAAAAATAATTTATATATACATATATACATATATACATATATACATATATACATATATGCATGTATGCACATATGCACGTATGCATATATACATATATACATATATACATATATACATATATACATATATACATATATACATATATACATATATACATATATACATATATACATATATACATATATACATATATACATATATACATATATACATATATACATATGACTCTCTCTTCCCCGGTGCTGCGTCAGAGACTGTGGCCAGCAAACTAAGAAGAGAAAAGAAGCAACCATCTGCTAAATAAGAGGAAAAGTTACCATTTATAGTAGACAACTATGCCACTTGAAACATCTCCTAAGACCATAATTTAGTAAGATAATAGGATGTGAGGTAAATAGAAACACTGTATTCTTGAGGTTGGAGAGGTAGTTAAGTAGTTGAGAACTTTTCCAGAGGACCCAGGTTCAATTCCCAGAACTCACGTCATGGGTCACACCTGTCTATAACTGGGGATCTGACAACTCCTTTTGGCCTCCCAAGGTACAAGACAAGCACATGGTGCACAGATATACATGCAGATAAGACACCAATACACACAAAATAACAAAATAAAATATTTAATAATTCAACACTGTATTGTTGTAGAAAAACAAAAAAAAAGATAAACACTGTAATTGCATCTATGTTTTGAAACAAAACCAGAAAGACTTCTCATATAGCCAAGACACTGAAGCACTTAGGATTTCACTTTTGCATTTAAATATTGAAAGGTTTCACTTTTTTTTTTTGGTTGGTTGGTTGGTTGGTTGATTGGTTGGTTAGTTGGTTTGGTGGTAATGGTAGTAGTGGTGATGGTGGCAGTGATGGTAGTGGTGATGGTTGGTTAGTTTTGGTTTTTTGAGACAGGGTTTCTTTGTGTAGCCCTGGCTGGTCTGGAATAAACTCTCTGAAGTCCAGGTTGGGCTGGCCTTAAAGACAGATCCACTTTTTCTGCCTCCCAACTGCTGGGATTAAAGCCATATGCCACCATTGCCCAGTTGTAGTTTATTCTTATCAATAACAAATATATGATTTTTTCTAAATTTATTTTCTCCTTTGCCTACTCTGTTTTCCCACTACCTTCACTTGAAGAGGACCAATCTTACTTCCCATGGCAACCTGAAATGATACCAGCATTGGTTCACAAACATAATGAGGTCTATTCCTGGATATTCCATATTCTCATTTTGACCTTTCTACCTTTCCAGGCAATGGTATCAAATTACTTGATTATAAAAACTGTATAGTATAAAGATGTGAAGACTAGTACCCAGTAGGGTTGGGCTTCCAGTAGCTCTTCCCTTTCAGTATTTTCATGTCTGTTCTTGTATGTTAACATATCTACATCAAGCTTGTCTGGCTCTGAAAAGAAGCAGTTGATACTTTTATTGAGACTATATTAAATATACAAATTCAGGGACAGGCTACTGACATTTTATTGATTCAGAAAAGAGAAATAACGAAAAATGCAGGTATGGTAATGCTGGGATTACAGGTGTGTACCACCCTACCTACTGAAGTGGGAGATTTGCCTAGAGTTTAAAGACAGACTGAGCTACATAATATGGACCAGGCCAACCTGGACTATGACAAGACTCTGTCTCAAAAATAAAGTAATCATGGAATACTTTTCATCCTCAAAAAATCAGGACTCTTGTCAATGATGTGGATGACCCCAGGGAATATTTTACTTTGTGAAATGTCAGGCCCAGAAAGGCAGGCAATTGCTGGGTATCACTTGTGAGGAATCGAAAAACATTGTCGTAGAAGCAAAACAAATATGGTGATGGTCAGGAGGAAGAAAATTATATTGGTCAAAGGGCAGGATGAGTAAGTTCTGGAAGTTTATCACAGAGCAAAGCAACAGTGGGTCCTGTACACTGAGGGGTACAGAGAGAAAAATCAAAACAGTACAAGGGACCTTTTGTGGATAATATGTTCACATGTTGTATAAGGTAGCAGTTATACAGAACTAAACTGCTAAGAAAGTTAACATGAATTGGTGAAGCACATAGTATTCAGAAGTTGATAACATACACAAAAATAATACATACATAAAAGTTTATTCCACTAGGTTTGTCAAATGTTTTAAAAGTTATTTTCTAACTATTCCTAATTTTCCAATTTTTCAAAAGTCAACTGTGAACACTGAATAATCTCAGAGAATAACATAATTGGAAATTTTCGATAATCAACAGTAAAACTACCTGCAATTTTAGATTTGTGTCGTACTTAGCAA
This sequence comes from Apodemus sylvaticus, assembly GCF_947179515.1. NCBI lineage: Eukaryota > Metazoa > Chordata > Mammalia > Rodentia > Muridae > Apodemus > Apodemus sylvaticus. The sequence continues at coordinate 18,220,274 of NC_067481.1, forward strand.
TGCTTCCTTCAGAATTCAAATAAAAGTTATATATATTTACCTTGTGCTGTTTTGTCTCCATGTTACATCTTATACTTTATCTAAATCTACATTGCTTTACTATGTAAGCCACTGTTTATCTTTCCTAATATGTGCAGTAAATACATTCTAGATTGTCTGGCTACCTCTCTGCCTGCCTTCAACAGGCCTACAGCACCAGCAGCATACAAGTTAAACCACTTACCAGATCCCCAATTCCCCTGCCTTCTGAGTCCCCCTGGGCATGTCAAGCTACCCTGCATGCTGTGCCTGAGTTCCACTGTCCAGCCCAAGGCTGCCCACCAGAGGCCTGTTATACCAGGAACATCCAGAGACAACCAGATGGCTAAAGGCTAGCATAAGAACACAATCAACAAAAGCCAGGGCAATATGACACCTTCGGAACACAGCTACCTACTACAGTAAACCCCGTTTATCCTAAAACAAAGCACAAGAAAATGACCTTAAATCCAATCTTATAAAGATGATAAAGGCTTTAAACAGGAAATGAAAAAAATCCCTTAAAGAAATACAGGAAAATACAATTAAATAGGTGAAGGAAATGAATAAACCTGTTCAAGATTAGAAAATGAAAGTAGAAGCAATAAAGGAAATGCAAACCTAGGATTTCAGGGAATCCTAAAGATGGAAAACCTAGGAAAGAGAACAGGAACAACAGACACAAGTATCACTAACAGTATACAAGAGATGGAAGAGAGAATATCAAGTGTAGAAGATACAATAGAAAAAAGTTGATACATCAGTCAAAGAAAATGTTAAATCTAAAAAAATTTCCTGACATAAAACATCTGGGAAATTTGGGCTACTATGAAAATACCTAACCTAAGAATAATAAGAATAGAAAAAGTTAAGAGTTCCAGTTCCAAGGACCAGAAAATATTTTCAAAGAAAACCATAGAAGAAAATTTTCCAAACCCAAAGAAAAAGATGCTTATAAACATACAAGAAGCTTACAGAACAGCAGTTAGATTGGACCAGAAAATAAATTCTCCCACAACATAAAAATCAAAACATAAAATCTAAAGAATAAAAAAAAGAATAGTAAAAGCTGAAAGGGTGGAAAGGGCAAGTAACATACAAAGGCAGAACTATCAGAATTAGACGTGACTTCTCAACATAGATTCTAAAAGGTACAAGAGCCTGAACAGACGTCTTCTAACTTTGAAAAAATCAGAGATGCCAACCTAGAATGCTAAACCCAGCAAAACTTTCAAGCACAATAGATTGAGAAAACAACATATTCCAAGACAAAAATAAATTTAAACAATATCTGTCTACAAACCTAGCCCTATAGAAAATACTAGAAAGAAACCTCCAACCCAAGAAGGTTAACAACACCCAAGAAAACAAAGGAAATAAATCATTCCACACCAGCAAAAACAAAACAAAAGAAACACACATAAACACACCACCAACAACAACAACAAGAGCATCATCAAAATAAAAGGAATTAACAATCATTACTCACTAACATCTCTCAATATCAATGAACTCAAGTCACTAATAAAAAGTCATGGGCTAACAGAATGGATGTGAAAACAAGATCCATGATTCTGCTGAATTCAAGAAACACACCTCAGCAACAAAGATTGACATTGCCTCAGAGTAAAGGGCTGGAAAAAGGTTTTCCAAGCAAATGATCCCAAGAAACAAGCTGGAGAAACCATTATAATATCAAATAAATAGACTTTCAACCAAAAGTAATCAAATGAGATGGAGAAGGACACATCATACTCATCAAAGGAAAAATCCGCCAAGATAACATCTCAATTCTAAACACCTATGTTCCAAATGCAAGGGCACACACATTCATAAAAGAAACATGAATCACTTATCAAAACCCACACATTAATAGTGGGAAACTTCAACACCCCACTATCACCAATGGACAGGTCATCAAGACAGAAACTAAACAGAGAAATAATGAAACTAACAAACCTTGTGAATCAAATAGACATAATAGACATCTCCAGAACATTTCACCTAAACACAAAGGAATATACTTTTTCCTCAGGACCCCATGGGACCATCTTCAAAATTGACCATATAGTTGGTCACAAAGCAAGTCTCAACAAACATAAGAAAATTGAAATAACTCCTTCTATCTTATCAGACTATCATGGATTAAAGCTGGACATCAACAACAAAAGAAACAACAGAAAGCCCACATACTCATGGAAACTAAAAAACCCTTTCCTCAATGATCATTGGGTCAGGGAAGAAAGAAAGAAAGAAATTAGAGACTTTTTAGAATTCAATGAAAGTAAAAGCACAACATATCCAAACTTATGGAATGGAACACAATGAAAGGAATGCTAGGAGGAAAGTACATAGGACTAAATGCCTTCATAAATAAATAAATTGGAGATTTCTCATACTAGCAATTTAAAACTACACCTGAAAGCTCTATTTCAAAAAAAAGCCTGCACATTCAAGAGGAGTTGATGGCAGGAAATAATCAAACTCAAGGCTAAAATGAAGCAATTAGAAACAAAGAGAACAATATGGAAAAGCAAGAGCTGATTCTTTGAGAAAATCAACAATATGGACAAATGCTTGGCCAAACTAACTAAGAGGCAGAGAATCCAAGTGAACAAAATCAGAAATGAAAAGGGAGACATAATAACAGAAACTGAGGAAATTCAAAGAATCACTAGGTCTTACTTCAAAAGCCTGTACTCCACAAAATTGGAAAATCTAAACAAAATGGATGATTTTCTAGACAGATACCACTTACCAAAGTTAAATCAAAATCATATAAACTACCTAAATAATCTTATAACTCCTAAGAAAATAGACATAGTCATTAAAAGTCTCCCAACCAAAAAAATAAAAAGCCCAGGGCCAGATGGTTTTAACACAGAATTCTACCACACTGTCAAAGAAGGGCTAATACGAATATTCCTCAAACTACTCCACAAAATAGAAACAGAAAGAACATCGCCAGTCACCCTTATACCTAAACTACACAAAGACTCAACAAAGAGAGTTTCAGACCAATTTCCCTTATGAACATTGATGCAAAAATACTTGAAATACTCACAAACCGAATCCCAAAACACATCACAAACATCATCCGCCATAATCAAGTAGGCTTCATTCCAGGGATGCAATAAACAAAAATGCATCAATGTAATCCACCATGTAAACTAAAATAAAATCACATGAATATCTCAGTGGATACTGAAAAGCCTTTGACAAAATCCAATATGCCTCCATGTAAAAGATCTTGGAGAGCAACCAAGAGTCCAGGTTATCTGACCCTGTTAGTCTTCTTGTGGAGTCCCTATTCCCTATGGGTCCCTCAATCCTTACCCCAACTCTTCCATAAGACTCCTGAGTTCCATCTAATGTTAGCTATGGGTCTCTACATCTGTTTCAATCAGCTGCTAGGTGGAGCCTCTCAAAGAACAGTATTGCTAGACTCCTGTCGGCAAGCCCAACAGAGTATCACTAATGGAGTCAGTTCTTACCCATGGAATGGATCTCCTTAGGAGCTCCCAAAGACTGAACCACCAACAAAAAGCATACATGGGCTGGACCTTGAACCCCGCAAATTTGTAGCAGATGTGCAGCTGCTACATACATACAAAATCCAATGCTTCTCCATGTAAAAAGTCTTGGAGAGCCCCCCAAGGGTCCAGGTGTGGTTTTCATGTGGTCCCCCAACAACTAGAGTGGGAGCTGTCCCTGACTTTGTTGCTTGCCTGTGGATTCTGTTCCCTAATTGGGTTGGCTTGTCTGGCCTCAGTGGGAGAGGATGTGCCTAGTCCTGCAATGACTTGATATGCTAGAGTGGGTTGGTATGGAAGAGGGAGGCTCCCCCTTCTCAGAGGAGAAAGCAATGGAGGTATGGAGAATGGGAGAGCAGTGTGTAAGAGGGTACAGGGAGGAAAGGAGGACTCCTACTGGAATGAAAAATGAACAAATAAATTAATTAATGGAGAAAAAAGAGTCTTCAAGAGATCAGGAATACAAAGTGCTAAACATAATAAAAGCAATATACACCAAACCAATAGCCAACATAAATTAAATGGAAAGAAATTTAAAGCAATTCCAATGAATCCAAAACAAGACAAGGCTGCCCACTCTTTCCCTACCTCTACAACACAGTCCTTGAAGTTCTAGTCAGAGCAATAAGACAACTAAAGGGGATCAAGGAGATACAAATTTGGAAGGAAAAAGTCGAAGTATTGCTATTTGCAGATGATATGATAGCATACATAAGTAATCCAAAAATTCTATCAGAGAACTCCTACAACTTATAAACACCTTCAGCAAAGTGACTGTATACAAAATCAACTAAAAAAAAAAAAATAACCCTCCTTTATACAAAAGTTAAATAGGATGAGAAAGCAATACCCTTTACAAAAGCCACAAATAATAAAAAATATTTTGGTGTAAGTGAAAGACCTGTATGACAAGAACTTCAAGTTCCCATCAAAATTCCAACACAATTCTTTACAGACCTTGAAAGAATAATTCTCAACTGCATACAGAAAAATGAAAAACCCAAGATAGCTAAAACAATCCTGTACAATAAAAGAATTTCCAGAGGTATCACCATACCTGATTTCAAGCTATACTACAGAGCAATAGTAATAAAAACTGCATGGTATTGGCATAAGAATAGATAGGTTGACCAATGGAATAGAATTGAAGACACAGAAATAAATCCACATACCTATGGATGCTTGATATTTGACAAAGAAGTCAAAACCGTACAATGGAAAAATGAAACCATCTTCAAAATAATGGTGCTGGACTAACTGCATGAATGCATGTAGAAGAATGAAAAGAGACCCATACTTATCACCCTGCACAAAGCCCAAGTTCAAGTGGATTAAGAACCTTAACATAACCAGATATACTAAATCTCATAGAAGAGAAGGTGGGGGATAGCCTTGAACACAGTGACACATAAGACAAATTCCTGAACAGACCACCAATGGCTCAGGCACTAAGATCAACAATTAACAAATGGGACCTCATGAAACTTAAAAGCTTTTGCAAGGCTAATGACACCATCAGTAGGACAAAAGAACAAAATGGCATCCTACAGAATTGGAAAAGATCTTCACCAACCCTACATCCAACAGAGGACTACTATCCAATATATAAAAAGAACTCAAGAAATTAGATACTAACAAGCCAAATTACTCAATTAAAAATGGGATACAGAGCTAAATAGAGAATTATCAACAAAGGAATCTTGAATGACCAAAGAAATGCTTAGCGTTCTTAGTAGCCAGGGAAAAGCAATTCAAAAAGAATCTGAGATTCCACCTTATGCCAATCAGAATGGCTAAGATCAAAAACTCAAGTGACAACACATGCTAGCTAAAAAGTGGAGCATGGGGAACACTCCTCCATTGCTGGTAGAAATGCAAACTTGTACAACTGCTTTGGAAATCAGTTTGGCAGTTTCTCAGAAAATGGAAATAATTCTACCCAAAGACAACCAGAAACTGGGAAAAAATTAGATGTCTCTTAACTGAAGAATGGATGAAGAAAACGTGGTTCAACTACACAATGGAATACTACTCAGCTATTAAAAACAACATCATGAAATTTGCATGTAAGTGGATTGAACTAGAAAATATCATCCTGGGTGAGGTAACCTAGACCCAGAAAGACATGTATGATTTGTACTCATGCACATTAGCCATAAAGCACAGGATAACCATGCTACAATCCAAAGAAACTAAATAATAAGGAGGGCCCAAGGAAGGATGCATGAATCTAACTCAGAAGGGAAAACAAAATAGTCATCAGAGGTAGATAAAGAAAGGGAACTGGGTGGGAGAGAGGGCAAGGAAGGGGAAGGGGATAGTAATCAGGAGTGGGGAGAGAAGAAGCAGGAGAGGGCTGGGAGTGAGAATGGAAATTGGTAGGGGGCATCTCATGGGTCTAGCTGGAGCCCTGGAACCAGGAGGCTCTGGGGAGTCTATGGAGGTGACCCTAGCTAAAATTTCTACAAACAGGGAATGTGAAAACGGAAGTGGCCACCTCTTGTAGTCAGGTAGGATTTCCAGTGGAAGGAGGACATCAACCCATCCATAAAACCTTCAACCCCAAATTTGTCCTGCCCAGAAGATACACAGGGATAAGATGGAAGAGAGATTGAGGGAATGGCCAACCATTGGCTGCGCCAATTTGAGAACTATCCCATGTGAGAGATGATACTTTGCTATGCTTGTAGACAGGAGTATAGCATAACTGTCTCCAGAGAGGCTCCATCCAGCATCAAGTGGAAACAGATGCAGAGACCCACAGGCAAAATATCAGGCAGAGCTGGGGAAGAGTTGGAGGTAGAACTGAGTAAGACGGAGGGGTTAAGGACACCACAAGAAGATCTACAGGACCAACTACCCTAGGCCCATGGGGACTCACAAAAACTGAACTACCAACCAAGGGGGCCAATAGGGACTCACAGAGACTGAACTACCAAACAAAAAGCATAGGGGCTGGACCAAGCCCCCTACACATTTGGGTCAGATGTGCAACTTGGTCTTCATGTGGGCCCCCTAACAATTGGAGCTGGATCTGTTTTTGGCTCTGTTACAGGCTGTTGGATCCCCTTCACCTAATTTGACTGCAAGGTTGGGCCTCAGTGGGAGAGGAAGCACTTAGTCTTGCTGAGACTGGATGCCTCAGGGTGGAATGGTACCCAAGAGGAACTTCCCCTTTACTTTGGAGAAGAGGAGGGAGTATTGTGGGGAGGAATTTGTAAAGGCAAAACTGAGAGGAGAGGAGGGAGGGGATGTGATCCAGTTGCAAAGTGAATAAAAAAATTAATTAATGAACATAAATAAATTCTAAGTAAAACTCACGTTCAGATTTTAGAGTTCTCAAGATATCCGCGACCTTGTTCACAAATTCTTCAATGGTAATTTTGCCTTCTTCTGTAATACAAGGCAAAATTTAGCTGAAGGAAATGTTTCTAAATATGTAAGAATTCAAGATAACACTCAAGACTTTCTTCTGTCTTGTATCTTGCATTATAAGAAATATGTAGTTCTATTTCTTTCCAAATATTTACTGATTTTACCATATTCATGATAATATATGTTATTAAAATAGCATCATTAAAAAACCTATGACATCAATCTTGTCTTAATCCATTTACTTTCTACAACTTGACAAGAGAGGTCTTTCTTCTTTGAAGAATATCTGTGATCACTTCAATATATAAAACCCTTCAGTAGCTACATTTGCTTGCAAATGTGTGAAGTACCAATCCTGTCACAGGATAACAAGGAAAGGCTATATACCAACATAAGTGAAGCATCCTAATGTTTAACTAAACGACTAGCAAACAGGATTCAGTGGCACACAAAAAGTACACTGCCCTTACTAAATAAACATTCATTAATGGTAATCTAACCCTCACAAAATAAAATTGGCTTTTAGAGGAGAGAAAAATCTTAGATACTACAATGAACTGTAGTATACAATCAGACATGTAGCATGTCTACAAGATTAAATTTTCAAGGAAGGTGGTAGTTAGGGACAAAACTGTCCAGAAAAGTCCTACAGAGCAATGATAATGGGGGAAAAAACTTTTAGAGAAAAAAAATCACTGCTTATGTAGTGGTTTGAATAAAAATGTCCCTATAGACCCATAGAGAGTAGCACTGTTAGGAGGTGTGGCCTTGTTGAAGTAGGTGTGGCTTTTTTGGAGGGAGTATGCCACTAGGGGTTGTAGGCTTTGAAGTCTCAGAGGCTCAACTGAGTTCACTTCCTGCTGCCTACCAATCCAGATGTAGAACTCTCAGCTCCTTCTCTGGCACCATGTTTTGCCTGGACACTGCTCTGAACCTGTAATCCTGCCCTAGATAAAGGTTGTCCTTGATAAGAGTTGCTGTGGTTATGGTGTCTCTTCACAGCAATGGAAACCCTAACTAAGACGATGGTAAACTACCTAAATTTAATATCTCCACATGATCTCCAAAGTCCCATACAAAGCAAACAAAAGTCTATGCCTATCACATAACTAAGATGTAGAACTTCACACATTTCATTTGCACATAATGGGGAAGGTTAAAAAAAAAAACCCAAAACCTAGGGCCAATCAACCACAGAGCCCGTGTCAAAGTGAAAGATCAGGTGGACATTGACTAGAATCTATCCACAAGAAGAAAGTCCCGTGTTAAATAGGGAACAACTAGAAATAGGTCCAATATTTGAAGGATCAAAACCCTAATCTGTGGAGAGCTGAAACACCGGGTTTTAGATTTAAATGCCTGGGACCATTAATGGCAGTAGAAATGGTACTGCCTTTGGGTTAGAGGACAAACTCTGGAAGAGAATAGTGTTCGTAGGTATGGAAGAAGAACTCAATTAAAGATGAAGTCCCTACCAAATAGTATTAAATGTTGGGGGAGTCATCGCTCAAAAAAGGATGCTATTATTAGAGTATTTTTCTGTTATCTTTGGAATTTTGATTTCTTTATAATGGAGTAAGTTCCATTGTATACATTTGTATCACAATAATAATTCAATTATTTTTGCATTGTCTTTCAGACAGTACAAGAATAATATCTTAACTTCATTTTCAACTGGGTCTGAAGAGATGGTTTAGTGGTTAAGAGTATAAATTACTCTCCCAGAAGACCTGAGCTGGATTGCCAGCACCCAATGTCACCTCACAACTTCCTGTGACTCTGTTCCTAGTGATCTGACACTTCTGGCCTCTACAGTCACCACCACTTCACCACTTCCCATACACACACACACACACACACACACACACACACACACACTTAAAATAAACCTTGTTTTATGAACCTCTCAGTACATGTCTCTACTTGTGAGTTCTACTAAATATTTAAGAACTTAATAAAGGAAACACTCAACAATACCTGTTACTAAAGTAATGCAGTTAACTTATATATTAATAAATACCCACTCCTCTGAGCCATTGCAGAATGCAGGATTCCCTATCATCTGTGCATAGCATTATGATTCAGCTTCCAGTCGGTGAGCACCTGGCTGGGTTCCAGGAACCCACGCTCAACTACAGATAGAATTCTGGTTGGGGCAGCCCATGGCAGTCCGTTCACAAGATAATCTCACTTCCTAAGTGCCACCACTGGCTTCCCAGAGGGACAGGATGGCCGTGGATTCCCTACTGAATTTGGCTCTGTGGAGCTCTGAGTTGGCATACCAGCAGGATAGTGTGACCAGCCATCCCACTGCAATGTGTACAGGAGTTCCCTCGATCCTGTGTGCTCCACCCAGGGACCGTCCTCCTCCACCTGTAGAGAACAATCCATTTAAGGTAGATGGATTAAAAGTACAAACCATCCTCTGGAACCTGTTTTAATACTTCAGTCAGTATGGCTTTAGCTGAACGAAGGTTTTCATCTGACAATAACTTCTTTAAGTCAGAGACATCAATTAGATCCTTCTCGAGAACTTGGGGAGTAGCTAGCAGCAGCTGTGTGACTACAGAAAGACAGCAGGAGAGAATATATCAGTGGCAGACACTGCACTGTCCACCACTTAACTTGTGTTGCATAAAACAATGGAACAGTATTTGAGACTTTGAATATAATTTTAAAAACAGGATCTAAAAATTATTAAAACTTTAGTTTTAGACACTGTTCAAAGCACTTTAACTATTTAATCTCACAATAATCTTTGACATGATCATTATTATTCCCATTTTTCAGATGAAGAAACTGAGGCTAGAAAAATTAACTGACGTTGGTAATTATGTGGTAAGAACGAGATTTAAGCTCAGGCACTAGGTCCAAAAAGGTCCAAATCCAAAGCTTTTAACTACCATATCTTTTCAGGCAGATGCATTGGATAGTCAATCTATACCTTGGGTCATTTAACACTTCATATGTGATCTCTGAGACCACAAGGGAGCTTTACAAACAACTGTTAAATCAACACTACACTGCATTGTTTAGCTTAAGGCTGTGTTGCTGGGACAAAATAGGTGATATACCAAGAGGGTTAGCCTGATGGGTGAAATGCAAACATGCCACCAATTTGTTCTAAGTTATCAAAAAACACTGCTCTTGTGAGATATAATTGCCAGACTTCAGTTAATACAGGAAGTTTCTTCCTCTAGCTTTTGTTCATGCCGACCACAACTAATACATATCATATATGCATGATATATATATATATAACATATATATTACAAAATATATAGACTAAGTAGAAAGTGTGACTGGCTGGATATAGGAAGGCAAACAACTCCAGCAATAGAATCATCTTCCACTTAATGACAACTACTAAATGGTATGCATTCTAATAGATGTAGCATTTACTATCCAGTTTGTAACTGTGAATCTTGTCTTTCAGCCTGACAGAGTTACAATCACCATGGAAAGACATCTCTGGGTAGGTCTATGGGAGTGGGAGTGAGGTCCAGAAAGATTAAACTGAAAGGGAAGATACACACACCCCGAGTGTGGGCTGCACCATCCCATGAGCTAGGGTCTCAAACTGAATAAAATGAAGAAAGTAAGCGGAGAACTCATTTCTCTCTGTTTCTTGGCTGTGAACTCAGCCGCCATGCCCTCCCCACTGTGATGGACTGGATCTCAGATGACTACAAGCTAAAACAATCCCTTCTTTCCTCAAGCTAATTGTGTCTGGTTATTTGTTACAGCATTAAGAAAAGTAATAAATATACCAGACAGATAACAAAGAAGACAAAGGTAGAAGACAGATATTTATAAGTATTTAAAGGTTCAAAACTCCAGATTCTCATGTTTCCTGTCTTTGAATTTCATGGGAAAATGGACATTGGCAAAGTACAGGATAAATGATAGCAAGGGAAAATACAGATTCAGGAAGCACATGAGCCACAGACTAGAAGTACAGATGTAAGTCCCGAGACAAGAGCTGGCTGAGTGGTAGACAGAAGAAGGCATTTCAAACCAGAGCATCTGAGATCGGAGGCCTGTGCATATCAATAGTTTTTGTGAGACCTGGAATAAATATGAAATTATAGAACAAGATGAGTTAAACGTGGTCGTGAGTGCTTGTAGTCCCAGGTCCTGGGAAGGCTGGGGCGGGTTCTATAACAGGTTCTATAACTTAGTGACTAAAAACCAATACATTACATATTTTAAAGGACAAGGCAAAAGGTTGTAAATTACTTATCAGTTAAAAACACACATCTAGGAGCTAGAGATATGGCTCAGTGGTTAAGAGCACATAATGCTCTTGCAAGGATACAAGTTCGGTTCCCATCACACACATTGAGGGACTCACAACCACCTGTAATTCCCACTCCAGGGGACTCAATTTTTCCAGCCTCAATGGATGCCCACATGGCCATGCTTATGCACATATGCATGTACATGTACACAAGTCTTCAGAGTAAATTTTCATAGATTATAAAGCAATTTTCCAGTCACTCTCTTGAACCAGAAATGTTCACATACCTACGGAGTCTTTAAAGCTTGGAGTATCTTTCAGTTTCATTAAGAAATTTTGTAAGTCCACTTCCATGTTATCTGGAAGGTCAAAATCAAACATATTTGACATTTAAAACACCTTGTATTAATCATCACATGAAGTTAAGATTCTAATTCGTAACAATATAAAACTCATTTTATTTGCTTTTCTCAAATTAGAGAAACTATTTCAATAAAACTTCTAACACTTTTATGATTTATTCAGTTAATATTAAATAACATTTATTCTCTTACATATTATATTTTACATGTATTAATTACTTTAATCCTCACTAAATTACTTGTTTGTGTATCACTAATATGTCAGTGTTAAAAGATGAAAACAAAGAGAAGTTAACTTGTTCAAATGACAAGACCAAAAAGCTCTAGGGATAAGTTATTTAAACTGATCCAGACTCATCACAGGAGTGGCAGTGTTAACTATAGGGGCACACACACACACACATACACTGATGAGTGGCAGTGTTGACTACAGACATATACATACACTAGTGAGTAACAGTGTTGACTACAGACATATATACACACACTGGTGAGTGGCAGTGTTAACTACACATACACACACACACACACACACACACTGATAAACAGTCCCAGAAGTCCTGAAAGAGTAGGAAAGCTAATGAAACAAGAATGTGGGTAACACAGAAACCATCCCAACATAAACCCCAGGAAGTAGCTCATAGAATCTATGACTGGAGTCTTGTATAGAAAATAAGAAAGATTAACTAGGAACTAAGATACAGATTTGTGAGCAGTGAGTTAGTAAAATTAAGACCCAGAAATGACTAGGTAGTTTTTCCAGGTGTTCATTCAGAATTATAAAAAAGACTGGAGTCTATGCTAAAGTGGGAGTTAGAGTGTATATCGAGTAAAATGGGATGCGTAAAAGATTTCTTTCAACGAATAAAAAGAGACACATAGGGGTTGGAGTGAGAGCCTCAGAAGTTAGGGATGCTTCCTGTTCCTCCAAAGGGCCCAACTTCAGTTCCCAGCACCCATGTCCAGTAGTTTACAACCACATTGACTCCAGTTCCAAAGGATCCTGCACCCTCCTTTGGGCTTACCAGGCACCAGCACACATGTAGCACACATAGAGACATATGCGTTCACATAAGTAAAAATAAAAATGAAAATTTAAAATTAAAAAATGAAAGTATATGCTCATTGACTTAGTATGAAAAAGGCCTAAAACACCCAATATGGCAAAAAGTGGGGAGAAAATTCCTCTGGGAAACTGAAGAAGGTCCACTCTGAATCTTATGTTGGTTTGGAGACTAAATTTAAATCACCTACATATGGCAAAATCAAAGGTCCATCCAACTAAAGTGCCCAGCACACATGCCCAGAAGATCACAGTCTCCTTTAACTCCAGCTCCTGTGGCTCTAACACCCTCTTCCAGCATCAGATAACTGCACATACAGTCTACATTCTCACAGACACACACACATAGATACAAATAAAAACAAATCTTAAGACATAACATTGGAAGATATGTTCACTGACAGTGTAAATAAGGAGGCCTAGACGGCCAACTCAGATAAAAACTGGCACAAATAAAAAATATAATCTAGAGGAACTAATCAAATTAATAACCAAAGCACATGAGACACGCACTTCCCAACCTAGGACTCACAGGATTCCCACAGGGGAAAAAACAAAACCGAGAGACCCAAAATAAAAGATGACCTAGAACCAATGAAATTCAGCATCTTCATGTTCTAAAAGTAAGTATGTATATAATATTCATACACATAAAATTATATTCACACACATATAAGTCATGAAGTGATCAAGCACGTATTACTGAAGGCAGTGGAGGAAAACAAAGGTAAATATGGAGCTACTTGGAAATAACTACTCAAACAAAATCATTACACTCTTAAAATGCATTTTATTTTGTTTGATTAAAAAATCAAAATGTGGCAAGCACTGTAAAATGACAGGTGATGTTGGATCTCCTCTAAAGAATGATTCTATATCAAGACATTATTTTATACAATATGTGATATTCTCCCACTCAGGCTTATAAGTAATGAATGGTAGTTACCTACTAAGTATATATTATAACCATATGAGTATGATCAGTGAGATATGTCAATAAATATGTAAATTTATAGAATTGTCTCTCACTGATATCCCCCTAAGCTTCCAGTAGCATGACTCAATTTCTCATTTTAACCATATATATAATAATTATATTATATATTAATATATAGTGGTTTATATGTTATATAATATGTGTAAATATTTTTCTATATAACATAATTTATCAATAATAAATATATGTGTTATAGTTCTATTTTTATTTATATACATTATATTCCCAGGAATAGGAAAAAATAAAGACATTCTTAAGAAATTTTTTAAAAACTTAATATCTCACCACTGATATCACAATGTTTAAGAACTTCTTTAAATTCCTCTTCAGTTAAATTAAGATTCAAATATTTCAAGGCACGCTCCAAGTCAGATAGACCGATCTTGCCATCTTCAACCTGTGACAAGATGTCAGCAGCTTCTTTGATCTCTAAGAAGATAAATACATGAAATATACTGTTATAAAATACATAAAGGGATGGATGTGGTGGTGCACATCATCAGTCCCAGCACTCGGAAGGCGGAGGCAGGTAAATATCCATGAGTCTGAGGCCAGCCTGGGCAGACAGAGAATCCCAGGACAGCCAGGGACACATAATAAAGAACCTGTCTTGAAAACAAAATGCACATGTAGATCAACTTGTTCAAAGCCTACTTCTGGCAAACCCACCTGTTAAACATTTACCTGAACCAAACTCTAGCAGAAGTAAAATATTTTCTATTTGTAATGATGACTTCCTAATTTCAAACAATATTTAAGTTATTTTTTAAAGTTAATGGCAAACAGATGCAAAAAGATATTCTAGTTTGCTTTCTACTGCTGTGATAAGCACTGGCCAAAGAACTTAGAGAGGGAAGGGTTTGTTTCCCCTAATAGCTTAGAGTCATTTATTAAGGAGAGCCGGGCAGGAGCCTGAACTACATTTCATAGAACTGTATTGCAATTATTAGTCATTAATGCTCTCTTTTAATTAGTTTTTTTTGTCTACAACCTCTATAGCCAAAATAACAGTCCTATTCATCTGACAGAATTTAAAATATAAGATGTATTTAAAGTGTCAGTGTTTTTATTTTTATCTATATCATTTCTCTTTTAACTTCAAAATGAAGTTCTGTACATTTCATACTCTGAAGTTACACAAAGTAGTTCAAGCCTCCATGAAAGTCACTTGGATAAAAACCACCATTCTTACCATTTCCACAAACAGTCATTCTACAGCTACTGAGAAGCAATGTTGAAAACCCAATCTCTCTTATCAAAGGATTTCCTGTAAATCCCTTAACAAGAAAGACCAACTCTGTCATCTCTGTAAACAAAATTAAAAATCTATCACATAACTGGTGTTGTGAGAAAAGTAAACACAAGATCAATCAGATTAACCCTCTCACTTCATTAATGGCTGGCACACTTGGAATAAAGCTCTCTGGAATGGAACATGACGTCTGAGTCAAGCTGCGGGGGGATGGGGGGGAGAGGAAGGTAAGTTGATCCAACAGAAAATCCATACCAAGTAAACAGTGTGCAAAAACATGGAACCAAAAGCAAACTGAAGCAAATTAAATTATGATGAGTACTCTGGCTACAGAATAAATACAAATGCAAGTCTGATAAACTATGAGGCTAAAGAGATAAAGCACATCATTCAATAAATATTTGAAGTCATGAGTTATCACGAAAGATCGAAAACAATATCTGGCGTACTAAATTAAATCAGCTCATAAACATTGATTATTCTTAACAGTAGGACAAGAGCCAAGATTTCACTACATTTTAGAGCTACAATTACCCCTTGGTCAATGGCAATTCTAGGCAAATAAGAGGCAATAATTCAACATTAATTGAATAATGCAAACCATTTATATGGAACAAGTACTCTGAAACAGAAAAGACCCGGTAAGGGCACATGACAAAAGAGAGAGGTTTAAGCTATGGGATGAGGAGAAGGTGTCTCCAAGCATGCAAGCTTACCAGTAAACACGGCAAGCAAAACAGGTCAGAGAAGACTATTCCAAGAAACAAAATGCATAAATGTTTAGGAGTAAAAAGGAAGTATGGACGCGGGGCAGGTGAACCCGTACAGCTCAAGTAATACAGGTACGTAAGTACACAGTTAAGTGGCGCACAGTAGCGCTACAGAATTACAGCATGTGCACTGTGGGAAACGAACCGGAAGTTCCTTAGAAAACTGACGCCATAACAGCTCTGTGAGCCTGCTATACCTCCCTGCATGGATGCCCAAAGACCTCTAAGCCCTACCACAGAAATACAGGCTCCATGTGTTTGCTGCTCCATGTGTAGTATTCACAACAGCTAAGAAAT
Source organism: Apodemus sylvaticus (assembly GCF_947179515.1). Lineage (NCBI taxonomy): Eukaryota > Metazoa > Chordata > Mammalia > Rodentia > Muridae > Apodemus > Apodemus sylvaticus. Next base: position 18,236,181 of record NC_067481.1, read on the forward strand.
AGAGCCAGCCTAAATGTCCACGGATAAGAAATATGTGGTGCTTATGTATTATATAATATTAAATATACATTATATATTTGGCTATAAGGAAAAAATGGACTTGTGACATTTTCAGGAAGGATTTTCAGGATGGAACAGAAATAAAAGCAAAGAAACACAGACTCAGAGAAAGACAAATACCACATCAGAAATAATTCATCAGCATTTCACAACAACATCCTAAAAAAATTCTCTTGCTGTATAAAATATACATAAACATATACATAATTGCACATAAAATATACATAAAATATACAAAATATAGCCGGGCGGTGGTGGCGCACACCTGTAATCCCAGCACTCTGGGAGGCAGAGGCAGGCAGATTTCTGAGTTTGAGGCCAGCCTGGTCTACAGAGTGAGTTCCAGGACAGCCAGGGCTATACAGAGAAATCCTGTCTCGAAAAAACCAAATCCAAACAAAAAAATATATATATACAAAATATATACATACATACATATACACATATGCATACATACATACACACACATCATACATATTTATATAAAGTTCATACTCACCACTTACTGTTGGTAATTTCAAGTCTAAAGACAACATTTCGTTTTTTAAACCTGAAAATGCACAGCAAAAAGTGAAATGAAGAACAGTGTTTGGCCTTACCTGCTTTGACAGGAAACAAGGGATAACGTAAGCTCTTCTGATAACACTGGACAAGGACGGCTGCTCCCTTCCCAGGTAATCACATTCCCATTCTGTGCTCATTTCCCTGCTTCCTCTGCGCTCCTTAAACATGGCAGCTCCTAACATAAAAGGTCTGTCTGCTTTCCTAGCATCTGGTCAATAAAGTGTTTACTTTTTACTCTGAAATTAGTCTCTCTCACCCCCTCCTTCCCTTCCTCTCTTTCTCTGTTATGGTTTGTATATGTTCAGCCCTGGGAGTGGCACTATTAGAAGGTGTGGCCTTATTGGAGTAGGTGTGGCATTATGGACATGGGCTGTAATACCCTCATCCTAGCTGCCTAGAAGCCAGTATTCTGCTAGCAGCCTTCAGATGAAGATGTAGAACTCTCAGCATCTCCTGCACAATGCCTGCCTGGATGCTGTCATGCTCCTGCCTTGATGATAATGGACTGAATCTCTAAACTTATAAGCCAGCCCCAATTAAATGTTGTCTTTATAAGAGAGTAGCTTTGGTCATGGTGTCTGTTCACAGCAGTGAGACCCTAACTAAGACACTCACCCTCTCTTTTTCTCATCCTCTACCTAGCTGCTAAGCTGGAGCTTTTCTTATGTGTCATTTGCAGTTAGCTCATTTATCACACATCTTTCCCACAGAGATGTAAACTGAGGATAGATGATAGAAAAGAAGTCATTCTGTGTTTTAAATGTTTATTATTTTATATAGATGGATGCTTGTCTGTGCATATCTGTGACCACATGTGTACCTGTGGATAGAAGAGCACATCAGATGCCGCAGAACTGGAATTATAGACATTTGTGAGCTGCCATGTAGGTGCTGGAAATTAAATCCAGGACCCCAAGAAGAACAACTAGTGCTTTAACTATGGAATCATCTCCCCAACCCCTCCCTACTTGTGTAAATGGGTCTGACTGCAGTTAAAAACCATTATAGAATAACTCACAATTAGCAGGGTATTACTTGAAACAAAAGGCAGTTACAACACAGAGAAATCATACTTACCTTAAATTTTTGTCTGGGTTTGAAGAACTAACCTTACTAAAAAAAAAATTACTTCCAAAATGTAGGGTTGGACAATTTTGTAGACAACTCTAAGATTTCTGGACCTTAGCACTATTAACATTTTGGTCTAGAGGACTATTTCATTGCGGTGGAGTTGCCATATCACTGCAGGGTGAAGATGCTTAGCCCACAACTCTTGCCTCTACTCTCTAGATGTACTCCTTCCTCACTGGTCCTAGCAATAAAACTTTGGTGGATTGCCAAACATGATCTCAGAAAGCTGTGGGGGGTGGGGGGGGAGGCATAAGCCTGCGAGTCAGACATCTCTACCCACTGAGCAACTTCACTGGCCATGCCTGGGGGCAATTTTAACTATACTTTTTGCTAAAATTTCCATTCAAAGACAGTAAATATCTTTTAAAATATAGTTAAGTGCCATATAGATGATCAGGTAAATGATTTGTAAATAAACAAATAACAGACTTGTTAACAAAAACAGGCATACTTACTCAACAATACTTAACCTAATGTACTTTCATAAAGAAGGGGGGGAAAAGAGCAGAAGAGACAGGGGGGGAAGGAAGGGAGTGACCACAGTACTCCTTAATACTACAGCATGAACATCATCTAAAACACACACAAAAGGTATTAATATATAATGAAATTTACATAGAAATAAACATGAGTTTGAAGCCACACAACAACATATAGAAATAATCTAAGATCCAGTTTGCAATCTAGTTCATAGGCTCACATAGGCATTTAATTTCATAACAAAATCTCTTTAGGATCTGGGGAGCTGTCTCAGTGGTTAAGAGAACTGGATGCCCTTGAAGAGAACCCAGGTTCAATTCCAGAACATTCCAAGTGTCTCTTAACCATATGTAACAACACTTCCAGGAGATCAATACCCTCTTGTGGTCTCTTCAGGCCTCAGCCATGCACATGATGCACATACATACATGCATACAAAACACTCAGACATGTAAAATAAATATATCCTTTAAAAATTTAATTTCTGTCAATATATAGTCCAAAATCTAATCTATACTTGTGTTCCAATGTGTTCATGCTAATATTTAGGAATCATTAAGAATTAATTGGTAGCTGGTAAAGTAGCCGAAATTCTCAAGTAAACATTTAGAAGTGGGCTGAAGAGATGGCTCAGATTCTCTTACAGAGGATCTCCGGTCTATTCTCTAGGGCAGCTCACCACTGCCTATGGCTCCAGATAGAAGCAGATCCAAAGCCACTGGTCTCCAGCATCTAAACTCATGTACACATACCCATACACAGAAATAGACACATATACATAATTTAAAATAGTCTTTAGGGAAAATTAGAAAAACAGTAATGTAAGCCATTAGAACCAAAAGTCCATAGTTAAGTTCCATTAATTTTAAACTTGTAAATGGTAATTACAAGCTTCTGACTGTCAATTTAATCAACTCACCCTCTAGATCTTCCAGCCCCTCCAAATATCTCTCTTTATCAGACCAATAACTTCCTTTGATGGAATCCAACATGTCAATGGCCTCTTTCAATGCTACAAATAAAGAATATGTGCTGATGACATACACATACAACATACATATAGCATGCTTCAATATATCATTCAGTTTGTGGATCTAAGATTTTTGAGCACAAGAAGATAATCAACAACCTCTTTCAGATCTGCATTTTTCCAGGATGGCTCTTACTAACCATACAGGGTCACAGCAGTCCTTCTCCACTCTGATAGTCTTCATGACAGCCATCTTCTACCTACATCTTTTGATCAAGATTGTTAAACCCACCTCCCATTTTTATTTTGGTTCCGAGTCTTATGATGTAGCCCAGAATGGGCATACATTTACAATCCTTGTTTATGTTCTTAAACTATCTCCTAGGGTTTAGATGGAGTATTTCAATAGATAGATAGGAAGATAGATAGATAGATAGATAGATAGATAGATAGATACATACATACATACATACATACATACATACATACATACATAGACAGATACATAGACAGATAGATATATACCTACACATACACATACATATATATCAAATTACATTGAGTTTTCAGTTTAAAAGTTCCCTTCATTCCCCCAAGCATCGTCAGAATCCAAGATCTTCTCTTTCTGCCCTCCTTCCCTATGACTATCCCTTGTTCTGGCAAGCTAACTTCACCTATCACACAGACCATTCTAATCACCTCATGCTTAGGAAACATTTGGACTAGGAAACCTACAGCCAATAATCTCCTATAACTAAGAGAAAAGACAGAAAAAGGGAGAAAGGAGAGAGACAGACAGACATTAAAACAGAGAGAGAAAGAATTATTACGTCTAAAAGATACATCCATTAAGACTTCCTTGTAATTTATTGAAAGAGATAATATATAATTTAAATCTTATGTAAAAGTAACTATGTTTAATAAATTTTTTCCTCGTCTCATACTATTTCTGCAAGTAATTTGATTTTGATTTTTAAAGCAATATACACACGTTTTTGAAAACTTGGCTTTTAACGGATTGAGGAGCTGTTAAGCCCTCCACTAAAGACCTCATTCTCTAACTTCGATAAACTAAAGTAGAAGGAATAAGCATGAGCAGCAGTGAAACCACAACACTGAGAAGTTTAAGATTACCTCCCAAGCAACCATCAGTTCAAGGGGAAATCAAGGCACAGCTGGAGCTATCTAGGAAAGAACAGGGGCCGAGGAGATGGGTCTCAACCAGTAAATCTGCATGAACCACCAGGATTTGGTCAGCCCTGAGGACTCCCCCCTAATGACCCTAACAAATCTCAATCAGTTCCCAAGACATCACCTCTAAGAACCACTCTCAGGCAAGTTCTCTCTCCACACACATTTGGATTAAGTTCCAGCATGAGTTTTAGAGGGGATCAACCAAAACAAATACTGTGGAAACTAAGCATTAAGGATGATGCTTGACTAAATGACCTCTGACTGGTCCTGAGTGGCCTTGACAGAGTTTCACCATAAAGCTCTTACCAGTGAAGTTAGAAAACTTCGAAGTGTCTTTCAAAGCTTCCATGCAGTCTTTAACACTCACCATGTTGTCGTCTAGAATGAAAAAGAGAGAAAAAGAACAAAAGAGAGAACAGTGAAAAATTGAAATTCCTAGATATAATAATCTTCAAAAACTAATAGCAAACATTTTTAAATTGTATATTAAAATGCTTTATTTACAAAGTACATTTGAACTTGTTGCCAACCATTATTTCTTGCCAGAACCCGCTGTACAAGGCTGCAGACACGGTTCCAGTTTGGCCTGAAATGGAATTAATGTATGAAGAAAGGCCTAAAACCTTTGCTTGGCTCAAAGCAGCAAAGCAATGTTTGTGACCGTCTTCCCAATCACTGTGGTCATCTCTCAGATTCAGGTGCCCGACTAACATCAGCTCTCCATGACTTAGTTTACACTTTTCCTCATATTTCTACCCAGTTTGAATTCTCAAGACATCCATCCCTCACTGAGAAGAACAGGGCATCTGTGAGCAGAAAGATTTTAACAAGGCTGCTCCACAAAAAATTCAGGCTTATTTCTTGGAAGTATTCTTTTAACAGCAAAAGAGTAGATCTTTAAGGAAAAGCTCCTGTTCAAAGATAATATTTTCAGAACCATAACCAAACATCTTTAAACAGGAATACCCTTGTTGTAGATTCTAATACAAAGAAGAAGAGGAGGAGGAGGAAGACAAAATAATGAAACAAACCAACGAACTGTTTAAACCCTGAGAAATGGTCCAAATGCTCACCAGAAACAATGTCTGACTGGAGGATTTCTTTCACTTCATCTGTAAATGATGTAATGCCAAGACTCTTTAGGAATTCTTCCAATTTCTTCCCATGGATCTTCTCACCTTCGAGGGAGTCAAGAGCCGAAGCGATTTCCTGCAACTCTAGAAATAGATATAAAAAAGATAGTTGACAGTTGAACTCATCTATGGTTTCAAAAACGTACTCTTGTCTGTGTTGTCTGTAGTTAATTATTACGTTCTGAATTCAGGGTCTCAAAGACAGTTCAGTGGGTGATGGCATTTGCTACATAAGCCTGAAGAAAACCACGGTTAAATCCCCAGACTCCCAGTGGAAAGAAAAAACCAATGCCTAAAAGTTGTCCTCTGACCTCCACAAACACACTGTGGCATATATGTGCCAATACACATTCATCACACATGTCATCATCATTGTCGTCATCATCATTGTCGTCATCATCGTCATCATCATCATCATCATCATCATCATTTTTAAACCTTTGTGTGTGCAAACTGAAGGAAAGCACAGAAACTTACACTATCCTCTGGGCACTTCCAAGCTATCCCATAAATAGTTGAGATATATAGTAAGTTGGTAATGGAGGAAAGATTCTGGAAGCCAAGTTCCCATATTCACCAAACTTTTAAATAGGCTATTCCCAAAGATAGCAGCCTCGGTTCTGCTGAACTGAATTTCTTGCCCTTTATAACTCTTCCTAGAAGTTTCAGCCTTGAATGAAGCCCCTGGGACAGGAGTCTTCTGGTCGCTTTTTGTACCAGGGAGCCAGGCTTTTGTACCACAGCCTTCTGTGCAGAGACCCTGCCAGAAAAGAGTCGGTCTCCCAGGAGTACAGACACAAGCTTACAGGCCCACAGGAGGGACAAGCTCCAGCCAGAGACAGCAGGATCAACTAACATTAGAGATAACCAGATGGTGAAAGGCAAGCACAAAAACCCTACCAAGAGAAACCAAGGCTACTCGGCCACATCAGAACCCAGTTCTCCCACCACAGCAAGTCCTGGATACCCTAACACATTGGAAAAGCAAGAGTTCGATTTAAAATCACAGCTCATGATGCTAATAGAGGACTTCAAGGAGGACATAAATAACTCCCTTAAAGAAATGCAGGAGAACATGGGTCAACAGGTAGAAGCCCTAAAGAGGAAACACAAAAATCCCTTAAAGAATTACAGGAAAACACAAACAATCAAGTGAAGGAACTGAACAAAAACATCCAGGTCCTAAAAGTGGAAGAAGAAACAATGAAGAAATCACAAAGCAAGACAACTCTGGAGATAGAAAACCATGGAAAGAAATCAGGAGTCATAGATGCAAGTATCAACAACAGAATATAAGAGATAGAAGAAAGAATCTCAGGTGCTGAAGATATCATAGAAAACATTGATTCAACAGTCAAAGAAAATGCAAAATGCATAAACCTTGTAACCCAAAACATCCAGGAAATCCAGGACACAATGAGAAGACCAAACCTAAGGATTATAGGTATAGAAGAGGGCGAAGATTTACAATTTAAAGGGCTAGTAAATATCTTCAACAAAATTATAGAAGAAAACTTCCCTAACCTAAAGAAAGAGAAGCCCATGAACATATATGAAGACTTCAGAACTCCAAACAGACTGGACCAGAACAGAAAGTCCCCCCATCACATAATAATCAAAACACAAAATGCACTAAACAAATGAAGAATATTAAAAGCAGTAAGAGAAAAGGGGCAAGTAACTTATAAAGGCAGACCTATCAGAATTACACCAGACTTCTCACCAGAGACGATGAAAGCTAAAAGATCCTGGGAAGATCTCATACAGACCCTAAGAGAACACAAATGCCAACCCAGACTACTATACTCAGCAAAACTTTCAATCACCATAGATGGAGAAACCAAGACATTCCATGATAAAACCAAATTTACACGATATCTTTCCACAAATCCAGTCCTACAAGGGATAACAGATGGAAAACGCCAACACAAGTAGGGAAACTACACCCTAGAAAAAGCAAGAAAGTAATCTTACAACAAACCCAAAAAGAAGGTAACCACACAAACATAAAAATAACATCAAAAGTAACAGGAAGCAATAATCACTATTCCTTAATATCTCTTAACATCAATGTACTCAATTCCTCAATAAGATATAGCCTAACAGACTAGATATGTAAACAGGACCCAGCATTTTGCTGCATACAGGAAACCCACCCCAATGTCAAAGACAGATACTACCTCAGATTAAAAACAATTTTCCAAGCAAATGCTCCCAGGAATCAACCTGAAGTAGCCATTCTAATAACAGATAAAATCAACTTTTAACCAAAAGTCTTCTAAAAAGACACGGAAGAACACTTCATACTCATCAATAGAAATTTTTTCTGTGTCTACAATTTTATCTGTATTATTTTTCTGTTGAATTTTTAATTTTGACACTCCTTTCTATATAGTTCTTCAATTTTATCAGAAATATTTTACATGTAATTCTTAAGTTTTTTCACAAAATGTTTTCCACTTGCCTCATCGATTAGTTTAGAAATGTTCTCTATTTCTACAGTTTTATCTATAAGTTTCCATGAAAATCTTCAATTCTAATACTTTTTTCTATATATTCCTTCAACTTTATCAGAAATATTTTTATGAAAATCTGCAATTTTATAAGAAAATATTTCCACTTTCTTCTTCAATTATTTTAGTAATGTTTTCTATGCCTACCATTTTATTTGTAATATTTTCCATGAAAATCTTCAAATTTAACACCTTGTCTACGTATTAATTCAATTTTATCAGAAATACATTCCATGTAATTCTTTAGTTTTTTTTTCACAAAATATTTATACTACCCTCTTCAATTAGTTGAGAAATGTTCTCTATTACTACTTTTAGCTATAATGTTCTATGAAAATCTTCAATTTTAACACTTCTCTATATTTCAACTTTTCAGAAATATTTCACATTAATTCTTCAGTTTTTTCACAAAATGCTTCTACTTCCCTCTTCAATTAGTATAGAAATGTTCTCTGTTTCTAACATTTTACCTATAATTTTTCATGAAAATCTTCAATTTTAGCACATTTTTCCATATATTTCTTCAATAGTTTCAGAAATATTTTTGTGTATATATTCAATTCTATCAAAATATTTCCACTTACCTCTTTAATAAGTTTAGATATTTTTCTATGTCTACCATTTTACCATTAATTTTTTCATGAAAGTATTTAATTTTCACACATTTTCTTGTTTCTTCAATTTTATCTGAATTATTTTCCATGAAAATCTTCAATTTTATCAGAAAATGTTTCTACTTAACTCTTTAATTAGTTTAGACATTTTTTCTGTTTACCATTTTCTCTCTATTATTTTCCATGAAAATCTTCATTTTTAACACATTTTTCTAAATATTTCTTCAATTTTATCAGAAATATATTAATCAAAATCTTCAAATTTATAAGTCCACTGTTCTAAAGACTTTAATGTAATAATTACATGTACCAGGTAGCTTTAATGTAATAATCATTTTATTTAAGTTTTCACATAAATAAAATAAATTTTTTAAAAAGAAGAAGAAGAAGAAGAAGAAGAAGAAGAAGAAGAAGAAGAAGAAGAAGAAGAAGAAGAAGAAGTAGTTTGAGCCTTATTCTATACTGGGTGGCAATGCCATCATCCTAATCACTGCGGCCATCTCTCAGATTCAGTTGCCTGACTAATATCAGCTCTCTGTGACTTAGTTTACCCTTTTCCCATCTTATAAAACATTATCAGTCCTGAAAAAGAATCTTTCTGAGCACTGCCTTTAATTTCAAAATTATCTATAAAGTTAGGACTATTCACTCAGTCACAGCATACCCCCACTATCATGTTAGGAGCTGCACAGGGGTTACTGCACTTGATCCTAAATGCTCTATAAATATGATGCTTTTAGGGTCTTCATTCTACAGATGAGGAAACAAAAGACAGGTTAGATAGCATAGAAGAAAACAAACGACAGAAAGATGGCGAGGAGTGTCTAATAAGCGAAGCAGTAGATGCATGAGAGATTCTATAAAACAAAGTAATCCATAGAAGACTTCTAAGTCTGGGGCTTAAAATGACATGGGAAAAATTTATACCTAGAAAAGTTTAAAAGTCACTAACAAAGGGGCAAGAGAGATGACTCAGCAGTTAAGAGCATTGGCTGCTCTTACAGAGGCCCAAAATTCAGTTCCCAGCACCCACATAGTGGCTTACAACCATCTATAACTCTACTTCCAGGGATCCAACACCCTCTCCAGACTGCCAAGAGTGATACACACACACACACACACACACACACACACACACACAAAATGCACAAGCAGATAAAATAATCTAAAACAACAACAACAAAAAAGTAAATGGGAGATTTTCCACAGAGCCCAGGAAGTGAAGATGGGATTAAGAGATCTTTCAATAGACTTCTTGTCTGATAGAAGCTGCCGACTTCCGATCAAGCTAAGCTTTGCATGCCTTCCATGAGAACAATGCAAGTATGTTAACTAGAAATCAAAGAAAATGATCCAGAAAAAATCCGTTTAAACAAGTTCAAATAATCGACTTACTTACCTTCATTTTCCTTTCTTAATGATCACTAGGGGGATTGAACCCAAGACCTCAGGGCACATTGTCAGGCAGGGGGTCTTCCAAGTCATATCCCTAGCACCTGCTCCCTCTCCACTTCCTCCTCCTCTCCCTTCCTCCTCTTCCTCCCTCCCTCCCTCCCTCCTTTTATTTCTTCCTTCCTGTCTTTTTTCTTTTTTCTTATTGTCTTCTCTCCACCTCCTTCTCTTCCTCCTCCTTTGCATGTAGGCTCACATGTGTGGAGATATGTGGGGGGGGTAGAGGTGTACATGTGCACATGCATACTGAGGCTGACATAGGAGCCTTCCTCAATCACTTCTTCACTGGATTCACTGAGGTAGGCTCTTTCCACTGAGATCAGAGCTCATCAGTGTGGCTAGGGTAGCTAACCATTGACTCTGTCCCGGGTCTCTGCCTTCTAAAGATTAGAATCACAGGCAAATGCCAAACCCGCCTGGCATTTACGTGGGTTGTAAAGATACAAACTCAGATTCTCAGGCTTACATAGCAACACTTTATCTTCAGAGCCATCTCCCCACCCCACTCCAAACCCAAATTTACCTTTTAACCTGAAGGAGTCATGTATATCCTTTACTATTTTCGATAAGTCTTCCAATTGCACTTTGTCACCTTTTGTGAGAAAAATAGTTTATTAGATTACGCTCACTAAACAAAAGTTAGAGCCAGTGAAGCAATCAATAAAAATGTAACCATCTGGTATACATTTAAGAATCGTATTTTTTTAGTAACGGGTTGAGTTACAGAGTGAGTGAAGAAAATAAGGAATTTAAACTGAGCTCGCAGTTTCCATCAATGAGAAGAAACCATACAGTCCACAGTCCTATAAAATGTAGCCAGAGTTCTAAGTGAGAAAATGGATCTCAGTCCTAAATTAGACTTTGCCTGAAGAACATTCTGTGGCAGACAAACTGAACGGTTCTTTGACCATAAAGTCTGACAAGCATCGATACCCCTTCATATTTAGGCAAGAGAAAGTAACTATCAGATAACAAGCCAAGAGACTAATATGGAGAAGAACTTGGCTTCCTAGCCACCATCAGGGAAGCTTAGTCCAGAGATTTAAAATTATTGTAGCTGATGACAGCAAGCCAGAACAAAGCATGGCTGCTGGCCCCACACATCCCACACCGCCAAACCCTGCTTTACAGGTTTCAATAGATAGCTACAAATGTGATGTCTTGCCTTTTATCCAGCATATGCTGTTTAACTTAGCACTTGATTACTAGGATCTATATAATCATCCTAATACTGCAGTACAGTTCCCTGTCTCTTAGAGACATATCCTGAGTCCTACCTAACCACAGAGACTTTGCCTCTAAGTCTGTCAGCCATCCTGACTAACTAATAATAAAATGTTACCATAAAGTTCGAACAGATAATTTATCACTTTTTAGACAGGGTCTTGCTAGGTGATACATGCTGGCTTAAACTTACTATGTAACCTTAGCTGGCCTTATAAATCTTCCTACTTCAACCATCCAAACATGCTGGGGTGACATGCACGAGCCATGACATACCCTGCCTCAAATAGATCTCAAATTTCCCAGTCTCCCCATCTGTTCTCACTGGTAATACACTATACAATTTGAAGGTATTGAAATAAAGTATAGCTACTGATGTTTTATATAGAACAGACAAATAATATGAGCTTCCTTTATGGTTCCTAAATCCAAGTCTTGTCATCTGACGTGTTAGACACTCCACCTCATTGAGATCTGAATTTGTAGAATTTGTCCTCACAGATAAGCAGTATGGGAGCCCAGAATGCTAAGCACACAGGCTTGCTTCTTCAGGGGAAGGACTGCAATACCTGTTAGCCAACCAGAAGGCTGGAGCACATACGCTTTCTAGCCTGGTGACTTTTGCACTATCTGTGTGACTAGATACTTTTGTGGCACTGAACTCTCTCCCAGACCCTTATGGTAAATATGTTTTCCTTAGTCCATCTACAGAGCCTATCTTTATGAACTTTACATGGGATCAATGTAGTCCTGTCTGATCTTTATCTTACTTTATTCCTTAAGGAAATTTATGTCTGCTTTGTTGTGCACACAGTATTGAGTTAATTGTCACCAAAATAGTTTTAACCAAATTGTGATGTGCTTTAGATATGCCTAAAATAAACTGGTTTGGGTCAACTGCAAGAGGTTTGAACCAGCACTGACTACTGAGCCATGTTGGGCTGAACTGCTTTCTTGCTTGCTACTGATTGTCACTTTGCTGACCATAGAGGTTCCAGACACCCCCACTTGAATCTACTGGGGAAAAAAACCAGAGGAAATGCTCCATAGCATTTAGTCCAGGCAGCATGTTCTCTGACGTAACCCAAAAAACATAGCCAATGCAAGAAAAAAGTAGACAGATAGGACTGCATCAAAATAAAAAGGGTTGTCAGAGCAACAATAACAAGAGTGAGCAGGAAACATGCACACACACACACATATACACACATACACACACACACACACATACACACACACATATACATACACACACATACACATACACACACATACACACATACATACACACATACACACACATACACACACACATACATACACACATACACATACACACACATACACACACATACATACACACATACACACACAAACATACACACATACACACACATACACACACACACACACACACACACACCACGTAAGAGCAGGGAGCCAGCAACTACTCACCCATGAATTGAGAGAAAAGTTTGAAGTCATACATTGACTAAGAGATATATACTATCTAAAATATATAATGAGCTCAAAATACTTATTAGCAAGAAAACATATTTTAAATACACAAAATTCTTGTATAGATATTTCCCCCAAGAAAACACATAGGCAGCTCACAGGTGTACCAAAAAACAAAAATACTGTAGGTATAAGAAAAACACATGTTGAGCTCACAGTGAGATCCCTTATCACATTTGTTTGTCTGGTTACCACTAAAGACAGGCACAAAGTTTTATCCTTGGTTACTTCTTACTTTAATATTTGGAATACCCACCATCAACTGTTGCTAATTTCACAGCTTCTAAGAATTCATCCCTTTTTAAATTACTATCCAAACTGGACAGTGTGTTCCATAGCTGAGAAATATCCATCTGGTCCTTGCTGAGATTTTGCAGGTTCTCAATAGCAATGGGCAATACTATACCATGGACAAAAACAAAACAAAACACAAGCTTTACATTTTCGCAAGGTACAACTATCTGTTACATGAAATAGTTGACCGTTAGAAATTTGGGGATTAAGAAAATTATCAAATATAGCACACGTGAATACTCAATTTTCAAGTATCAAAACAATAAAATATTTATAGTATAACTTAAAAGTTTCTGAACTATTTCAAAACAATGCAATGCCCTCATTTTTAGGTAATCATGCACACACAAAATTCTAACTAGGAATATAGATAAACAGAGCTGCTTCCCAGCATACCCAAGGGCCTTGGTACAGTCCTTAACACCAGAGTAATTTTCCTTAAACTTTTAGATTTATAGAGGCCTGAATTCCCAAACATTTCAAAACTTAATGATTTCATATTTAATTATATGTATATGGGTAGGTACCAGCACCCAGGAAGCTAAGACAGTAAAATCACCTGAACCACCTGAACCCTAGAGAGTTTTAAGACCAGCTTTGCAAACATGTAAAGACCTCATCTCAACAAACAAAATAATGTGATGAATTAGGTGAGGGGAGGAGGAGCCTGGCATTGTAGCTAAAGAGAGGGAACTGGTTAAAAATGACAGTTACCTCTGGGTCTACACAACTGGATATTGAGCTGGAAGAGGGAGCCCCAAAGGACAAGAATGAGAAAGGCATGTGAACTGTGTGTGTTTTCCTGGGACAGTGGGATGTGGGGCATGAAAACAGAGGCTTCCTTTCATCACTGTGCTGGTGCGTACCAAATGTGCGGTAGTAAGCATAGGGAAAGACCTGTGCCTTGGTTTTCTCTTCTAAAAACATTAAACAGGATCATGTCCCTCTCCTTACTTCTTCATGGGAGTCATTTGATATGCTACGTGTGTCTTGGGTATTCATAGCTTCTGGGCTAGTTGATATCCACTTATCAGTGATTGCATTCAATGTATATTCTTTTGTGATGTTACCTCACTTAAGGTCTGATCCAGCCTTGTAGGGGAGTACCAGGACAGAGAAAAAAGGAGAGAAGTGATTGGAGAATGGGTGTAGAGAAGGCTTATGGTACATATGGGGTGGGGGGGTGGGGGGAACTGGGAAAGAGGAAAGCGTTTGGAATGTAAACAAAGAATTTAGAAAATAAAAAAAAACATTAAACAGTTAATGTGTAACCCATGGGGTAGTGGTGTACTATAAACACTATGACAATAATGCAATATTTGAAACTTCTATGATGTCATACACTAAAGTCTTAGACATAATCAAAGTGTTTACTAAGTCTTTTTTTTTTTTTTTTTGGTATTTTTTGAGACAGGGTTTCTCTGTGTAGCCCTGGCTGTCCTGAAACTCACTCTGTAGACCAGGCTGGCTTCGAACTCAGAAATCCACCTGCCTCTGCCTCCCAAGTGCTGGGATCAAAGGCATGCACCACCACTGCCCGGCTTACTAAATCTTTCTAACTGAAAATTAGGACTAAAAGAACCTTTACTACTTTGGGTTGTTTGTTTGTTTGAGACAAGGTCTCATTATATATAGCCCTGGATGTCCTGATACCATGTAGAGCAGGCTGGCCTTGAATTATCCACTTGCCGCTACCTCCCAAATGCTGGGATTAAGGGTATGTCTTACCATGCCCAGCCCTTTGATACAATTTTTCCACAATTTTAAATGAAAAGATTGAACTCTATCTAAGAACTAGACTGGGGAAGTTTTTCACTAATCATTTAAAGCCCAAGATTAGCCTCTGTGAGTGTCAGACATGCCCATGCTCACCCCACACTTAGCACCAGAGTGGCGCATTCCATTGTCCTTATGATAAAATGTTTAGTTGAATCCTGGCTTCACTTATTACATAAAAACAATTCCCAGTATTTACATATAAAAATAAAAACTAGAAACACTTAGAAGACACTGGGAAGTACTTTAATAAGATCAAGCCTGGGATGATCTATTCTCGGTGTGAAGGCAGAGGCAGTAGCTAACCTTGAGGAGAGCTGAAGCTGAGACAGAATTGGAGGCTGGAGAGAACAGGGATTTTAAACTGTTGTTTCAGAGAGCGAGGAGTAAGATGATTGTAATCAGACTCATGCAAAGCCAGGTGTTTCATTGCAACCGTTCCAACAAACTACAGAAAGGCTACAGATTTGAGGATATTGTGTAAACATATATGGCACAATTCAAGCCAGTAAAGTTGAGCAGAGTCTGATGTAGAGAACAGGGGTAAATGTATTGATGTCCACAAGATAAGGACTGTAGAACCACTAAGAAGATAGGCCCTGAACAATCTGGTGAAAATGGAAAAGGAGTAAACCTAAATATATAATGCTAACACTTACAGAGAAAATATAACTAAATATATGAATGAAGAATATACCATGTAATTGTGCTTCCATGATGGTAAAAATCCTAAGAAAAAAAGGAAGTAACTAGATGATATAAATCATTTCTTCATCTTTACCCATTCTGCAGCATAATATAAAAAATCTTTATTTATAAGGTAAATAGAACTCTTAACTAAAATCTACTATCATGGGCTAGAGAAATAGCTTAGCGGTTAAGAGTACTGACTGTTCTTCCAGAGGTCCTGCGTTCCATTCCCAGCAACCACATGGTGGCTCACAACCATCTGTAATGGGATTAATGCCCTCTGCTGGTGTGTCTGAAGACAGCTACAGTGTACTCATATAAATAAGAATTTAAAAAATCTATTATTCAGTGTGTAAGCATCAAATAACAAAACTCTAGTTTGGCCACAATGTTTAGGTACTGTCACTCCATTACAAGCAGATGGTTATGGGACTGAAGAGACGGCTTATCAGTTAAGAGAGAGTACTGCTCTTCGAGAAGACCTCAGTTCAGTTCCCAACATTCTTGTCAGCAGCTCACAACTCCTTGTGACTATAGCTCCAAGGAATCCAAAATCTGCTTCTGGCCTCCACAGGAAACCACGCCCATGTGCACACACCTGACCCTCAGTCCAGATACAAACATAAACATAATGAAATATTGTTAAATAGGTAATTATAATAAAGGTATTTTACTCTATGTAGAGCTTCACAGTGCCAAATATTAGTTCATATTAGTTTACTGACAGCTTAGCACACATGTTAGGATCCTTGGATGACATTCAGTAGGTTGGAAGACTGGAAAAGACGCCGGTAAACAGCTGAAACCAGAAGCTTGGCATATCAGCATTCAGATTTTAAATAGCATCACTTCATCAAAGTGACAAGACATTTTGAATCTCCCCCCACCTGCATAGTTCTGTCTACAATAAGTATGGAAGCCAAAGTAAGACTATGATAGCTCCCAATTCACCTGTATGTAGAACTTAATCTAGAATTAGGGCTTAGTATTGAAAAGATTTCAGCAGAAGTTAACAGCACAAAGTTAGGCATTCATTGCCTGATGACCTCTCAAGATGACTAGCTCTCCCAGTATCTTATAAAACTCTGTTATCCTCTAAAATCGTTCAGACCATTTGGTCCACAAAAGGCACAGGTATCAGTAACATTCATACATACATAAATCTTCAGAGAAGGGGTGTGTGTTTTTCAGCATGGCATCAATAAACTCTTTAATATTCACTTGTTTTGTCTCTAAAAGAAAGAGAAACATTTCCCTTAATATTGTCAAGTATTAAGTAATTATGACAAATACCGAATTATGTCCACCATATAATACTAAGCACTAAAGTAGAAATCAATTTAGAATCAAAATAAGACGCAGAAGGAAGTTGTTCAAAGCGGAACACAATATTTTAACTTTAAATACATGTTACCTGGCGTGTATGCTCATGGCCATGCCTGGAAGTTCTTTACCTTGTCCTCTCTCGGTCTCTCATTTCCTGTACCCCTTTCACATGCACTATTATAATTACACTACTTTTTGAGAAGAGTAAGTCCACACATGCATACCTCTACACACGTGGCCCAGGGGTGTTTTGAGTATTCTTGAATATTGATCATTCATAAACATATCAGAATTGGCTCACAAAAGCTTGAGTTTTATTAGAATTTCTTTAGACAAACAAATTACAGAAATAACAATCTTAGTCTAATGGCCATCCCACTCTCAACATTCCCAGATCTCTGCTCAGCCCAGAAGCTAAAGAGCACTGGATAGAAAAACTATTTTCAGTCTTGAAGTATAAGATATGTTCCAATCCAGATCATCCTTCATGTCCTTTTTAATGGATATCCTTAAATGGATTGTTTAATGAATATTTAACAAAGGATTTTTAATGGAGATTGGAGAAACATCACATATCCTCTATATAAGTTTTACACAAATTGTATTTTCCTACTTTTTTTAATTATGAAGGTTTTAAATAAATACATAACAGAATTTTGTAATAATTTTCATGCAGTATCCTTGAAATCAATAATCGTTAGCCCAGCCAAATTCTATGTAGAACCCCACTTGCTTGAGTATCTTGTCTCTCTCCCTTAAGGAATCTTCTTGCTCAGTTACTTGGGAACCCCCAAACAAGAAGCCTGCACTGGGAGCCCAGGCTTTGCTACAAGGGAGGCACCTTTGCCATTTCAGCACCTTGTGCTTTGACTTCAACCTTGTCAGGCAGCAAGTCCAAAACTAAGCTTTCTTTTCCTTTGTAGTTTTGCCTCAGAAAAGGTGTTTGAAAAGACTAGGAGCACTGGCTATTTCTAGATGATAGAATTTTAGGCACTTAACTATACTTTTGAACGTTCCTGCTTGACTCAATACTTTTTCTAAGAAAGGGATACAGTCCTGATTGTGAGAATAGTTTCCATGTTATCATTTACCGTCAACTTGAATTAATTCTTTGATCCTCTGTCGTTCTGACTTAGGAAGGTAAACTCCAAAGCTTTGAAGACAAGTGTCCAGATCTTCATAATCAACATATTCGTCCTGAATTTTACTAATGCCTTTAATGGCACTGTTCAATGCTGAAAATAAACCAAATTGTTCATTTTAGAATTAAGCAGACATTAAACAAAAATACACAAGTATTAAGATGATTGTTCGCTCCATCCAACATTCAACAAAAATACAAATCACTTTAGGTGTGTTGGATGGTAACTGCATAATCATAATGCTTTAAGGAATTTGTTTGTGGGCGGCCGGTGGTGGTACAAGCCTGTAATCCCAGCACTCTGGGAGGCAGGGGCAGGCAGATTTCTGAGTTTGAGGCCAGCCTGGTCTACAGAGTGAGTTCCAGGACAGCCAGGGCTATACAGAGAAACCCAAATCCAAAAAAACCAAAAAAAAAAAAAAAAAAAAACCAAGGAATTTGTTCAATTTCTGTTGTTTGACACTAGGGTCTCATATAGGCCAGGCTGGCCTCAAAACTTCCTTTGTAACTAAGGATAACCCGGAACTTCTGACATTCAACAACCATGCATGGTTTTTGTAATGCTGGGGACTGAACCCAGGAACATGCACATGCTAAACAAACATTCTACGAACTGAGCTATATCTCTAGCCTCAAACTTTTCAACGCTAAAAATCTGTAACTATTAGAGGCAGTCAAAAATATTCTACTTTGCTATATCATTTATACCAAGAAGTGCCAACTTTATCATATTGACACCATCACTACTGAAAATATTTAGAAGCAAAAATCCCACTTAATTGAACAAGTCAAAATTCCACTTTAATAATATAATGAAATAAAGTATGGTTTATTTCATATTAGAACAAAACATAAGCAGAAAATCTTTGATCCTTACTGATAATTGAGATAGTGCTTATAGGAATGTGTAGCTTGGCCCATGGCAAATTCATTATTTTAATCTGTAATAATAAATATGTTTATTTAGAAATAATTATTCGAGCCACTTCAGAACTCGGCTTCCCGCCAGTCAGGAGAGACTCACCTCCATCTTGATTCCGGGCTCCAGAGATCGGTCAGACTGAGGTACACAAACATAATCCTAGGCCCAACACCGCAGGGGTCTGAGCCAGACGGGCGTTGGCCTGCACCCAGGCCCTGGGCTGTTCGAGTGGCCATCGGGGCGCCAACCCAGCCAGGAGTTTTTTTTGCCCCGGCCAGCGCACGCGCCGCCATTTTGCCTACAGGAGCCAGAGTGCTCGGGAGGGCAGAGACTGCTAACAAGCGTAGCCTGAGGCTAACAAAACGGGGGTCTAGGCCCCAAAAGGCACAGGACTGACCCCAAGAACTGGGCGGCTTGGTGGGCCATCTGTGTGTCAACCCGCCCAGGAGGTTGTTAGCACAACAGACTCTCCCGGTGCTTTCGGGGAGCGCAGACGCGCACGCCCGCCATCCAGGTCACCTGGCGGACCCAAATAACAGTCATAGCCCTAGGGGAACTTTGCTCGGACCTTGGCCTCCCAGGCGTTTGCCTGGACTCAGGGCCCGGGCAACAAGGCTAACCTAGTGTGCGCCAGCCCGGTTGGGGAAATCGGCTGCCCAGCGGAGTGAGCGGAACACAGGGGAGGTCACAGCAACATACACCTTCGGAGCTCCCTGGGGGTGCACACGGGTTCCATCTGGCCCACAGACACAATCTGGGGCAAGGCCTCAGGCAGAAGCCCTCAGGTCAACTCTCTCCGCTTCAGATCAGCCTGGGTGGCCGCCACATCTCCAGATCCCTCAAGAGGCTAGTGGGGGCTTCCGGGCGGCCAGCTGGGAGAAGTCGGTGTGCTCCAATAAATCCTGCGGGCCCCAGCGGGAGCCTTCAGGTGCCTGCTTCGGGATCTGAACAGCCTGGACAACAGCACCCTGTCTACAGGCAGTGCAGAGTGTAAGCTGTGCACCAGAGGCCAACGGGGAAGGGGCAGCTTGCACTGGTGAGTCCAGCACTGACAAGACCAAGTAACACCAGTGAGAGCTAGATGGCAAAAGGCAAACGCAGGAACGTCACTAACAGAAATCAAGGCAATATGGCAACATCTGAACCAAATTCTCCTCTACCAGCAAGTCCTGGATACCCCATCACACCAGTAAACCAAGATTTGGATTTAAAATCACTGGTCATGATGCTGGTACAGGAACACATGAAGGACATTCAGGAGAAAATGGATCAAAAGTTAGAAGCCCTTGCAAGGGAAACACAAAAATCATTGAAAGAAATCCAGGAGAATACAAAAGCCAACAAGGAGGAAATGCAAAAAACACTTAAAGAAATACAGGAGAACTTTGGTCAACAGGCTGAGGTCATGAAAGACGAAACACAAAAATCTCTTAAAGAAATACAGGAGAACTTTGGTCAACAGGCTGAGGTCATGAAAGAAAAAACACAAAAATCTCTTAAAGAATTACAGGAAAGCACAAACAAGCAAGTGAAGGAGCTAAGCAAAACCATCCAGGATCTAAAATCAGAAGTAGAAACAACTAAGAAAACTCAAAAGGAGACAACTTTGGAGATAGAAAGCCTTGGGAAGAAATCAGGGGACAGAGATGCAAATATCAACAACAGAATACAAGAAATAGAAGAAAGAATCTCAGATGCTGAAGATTCCATAGAAACCATGGACTCAACAGTTAAAGAAAATGCAAAATGCAAAAAGCTTGTAACCCAAAATATCCAGGAAATCCAGGACACAATGAGAAGACCAAACCTAAGGATTATAGGCATAGATGAGAGTGAAGATTTACAACTTAAAGGGCCAGCAAATATCTTCAATAAAATTATGGAAGAAAACTTCCCTAACCTAAAGAGAGAGATGCCCATGAATATACAAGAAGCCTACAGAACTCCAAACAGACTAGACCAGAACAGAAATACTTCCCGTCACATAATAATCAAAACACCAAATGTTCTAAACAAAGAAAGAATATTAAAGGCAGTAAGAGAAAAAGGCCAAGTAACATATAAAGGAAGACCTATCAGAATCACAGCAGACTTTTCACCTGAGACTATGAAGGCTAGAAGGTCCTGGGCAGATCTCATGCAGACTCTAAGAGAACACAAATGCCAACCAAAACTACTATATCCAGCAAAACTCTCAATCACCATAGATGGAGAAACTAAGATATTTCATGACAAAACCAAGTTCACCCAATATCTATCCACAAACCCAGCCCTAAAAAGGATAATAGGAGGACAACACCAATACAAGGAGGGAAACTTCACCCTGAAAAAAGCAAGATAGTAACCTTTCATCAAACCCAAAAGAAGTTAAGCAATCAAATTTAAAAAATAACGTCAAAAATGATAGGAAGTAACAATCACTATTCCTTAATATCTCTTAACATCAATGGACTCAATGCCCCAATAAAAAGACACAGACTAACTGACTGGATGCGTAAACAGGACCCTACATTTTGCTGCTTACAGGAAACACACCTCAGGGTCAAAGACAAACACTACCTTAGAGTAAAAGGCTGGAAGACAATTTTACAAGCAAATGGTCTCAGGAAACAAGCTGGAGTAGCCATTTTAATATCAGATAAAATTGACTTTCAACCCAAAGTCATCAAAAGAGACTCTGAGGGACACTTCTTGCTGGTCAAAGGAAAAATACAACAAGAAGAACTCTCAATCCTGAACATCTATGCTCCAAATGCAAGGGCACCCTCTTTCATAAAAGAAACTTTATTAAAACTCAAAGCACACATTGCACCTAACACAATAATTGTGGGTGACTTCAACACTGCACTTTCCTCAATGGACCGATCAGGAAAACAGAAACTAAACAAGGACACAATGAAACTAATTGAAGCTTTGGACCAATTAGATTTAACAGATATATATAGAACATTCTATCCTAAAACAAAAGAATATACCTTTTTCTCAGCACCTCATGGTACCTTCTCCAAAATCGACCATATAATTGGTCACAAGACAGACCTCAACAAATATAAGAAGATAGAACTAATCCCATGCCTCCTATCTGATCACTATGGAATAAAATTGGTCTTCAATAGCAACAGAAACAACAGAAAACCCACATACACGTGGAAATTGAACAATACTCTACTCAATGATACCTTGGTCAAGGAAGAAATAAAGAAAGAAATTAAAGACTTTTTAGAACACAATGAAAATGAAAACACAACATACCCAAATCTATGGGACACAATGAAAGCAGTGCTAAGAGGAAAACTCATAGCCCTGAGTGCCTCCAAAAAGAAAATGGAGAGAGCATACATTACCAACTTAATGACACACCTGAAAGCCCTAGAACAAAAAGAAGCTATTTCACCCAGGAGGAGTAGAAGGCAGGAAATCATCAAACTCGGGGCCGAAATCAATCAAGTAGAAACAAAGAGAACCATAGAAAAAATCAACAAAACCAGGAGCTGGTTCTTTGAGAAAATCAACAAGATAGATAAACCCTTAGCCAGACTGACCAAAGGGCACAGAGAAAGTATCCAAATTAACAAACTTAGAAATGAAAAGGGAGACATAACAACGGAAACTGAGGAAATCCAAAAAATCATCAGATCCTACTACAAGAGCCTGTACTCAGCACAACTGGAGAATCTGGAGGAAATGGACAATTTCCTTGACAGATACCAAATACCAAAATTAAATCAGGACCAACTAGACCATCTGAACAGTCCCATAAAGCCTAAAGAAATAGAAGGAGTCATAGAAAGTCTTCCAACCAAAAAAAGCACAGGACCAGATGGTTTCAGTGCAGAATTCTACCAGACCTTCAAAGAAGAGTTAACACCAATACTCTTCAAACTATTCCACAAAATAGAAACAGAAGGAACACTACCCAATTCCTTCTACGAAGCCACAATTACGCTGATACCAAAGCCACACAAAGATCCAACAAAGAAAGAGAACTTCAGACCAATTTCCCTTATGAACATCGATGCAAAAATACTCAATAAAATTCTTGCCAACCGAATCCAAGAACACATCAAAACGATCATCCACCATGATCAAGTAGGCTTTATCCCGGGAATGCAGGGTTGGTTCAATATACGGAAATCCATCAATACAATCCACTACATAAACAAACTCAAAGAACAAAACCACATGGTCATTTCATTGGATGCTGAAAAAGCATTTGACAAAATTCAGCATCCTTTCATGCTTAAAGTCTTGGAGAGAACAGGAATTCAAGGCCCATACCTAAACATAGTAAAAGCAATATACAGCAAACCAGTAGCCAGCATCAAACTAAACGGAGAGAAACTTGAAGCAATCCCACTGAAATCAGGGACCAGACAAGGCTGCCCCCTTTCTCCTTATCTTTTCAATATTGTACTTGAGGTACTAGCTCGGGCAATTCGACAACATAAGGAGGTCAAAGGGATACAAATTGGAAAGGAGGAAGTCAAACTATCATTATTTGCAGACGACATGATCGTCTACCTAAGTGACCCAAAGAACTCCACTAGAGAGCTCCTACAGCTGATAAACAACTTCAGCAAAGTGGCAGGTTATAAAATCAACTCAAGCAAATCAGTGGCCTTCCTATACTCAAAGGATAAGCAGGCTGAGAAAGAAATTAGGGAAATGACCCCCTTCACAATAGCCACAAACAGTATAAAGTATCTTGGGGTGACTCTTACCAAACATGCGAAAGATCTGTATGACAAGAACTTCAAGACTCTGAAGAAGGAAATGGAAGAAGACCTCAAAAAATGGGAAAACCTCCCATGCTCATGGATCGGTAGAATCAATATAGTTAAAATGGCCATTTTGCCTAAAGCACTATACAGATTCAATGCAATACCCATCAAAATCCCAACTCAATTCTTCACAGAGTTAGAAAGAGCAATTATCAAATTCATCTGGAACAACAAAAAACCCAGGATAGCTAAAACTATTCTCAGCAACAAAAGAAAATCTGGGGGAATCAGTATCCCTGACCTCAAGCAATACTACAGAGCAATAGTGTTAAAAACTGCATGGTATTGGTACAGTGACAGGCAGGAAGATCAATGGAACAGGATTGAAGATCCAGAAATGAACCCACACACCTATGGCCACTTGATCCTCGACAAAGAGGCTGAAAACATCCAATGGAAAAAAGATAGCCTTTTCAACAAATGGTGCTGGTTCAACTGGAAGTCAGCATGCAGAAGAATGCGAATTGATCCATCCTTGTCTCCTTGTACTAAGCTCAAATCCAAATGGATCAAGGACCTCCACATAAAGCCAGACACTCTGAAGCTAATAGAAAAGAAACTGGGGAAGACCCTTGAGGACATCGGTACAGGGAGAAAGTTTCTGAACAGAACACCAATAGCGTATGCTCTAAGAGCAAGAATTGACAAATGGGACCTCATAAGGTTACAGAGTTTCTGTAAGGCAAAGGACACCATCAAGAGGACAGATCGGCAACCAACAAATTGGGAAAAGATCTTCACCAATCCTACATCAGATAGAGGGCTAATATCCAATATATATAAAGAACTCAAGAAGTTAGACTCCAGAAAACCAAACAACCCTATTAAAAAATGGGGTACAGAGTTAAACAAAGAATTCTCACCTGAAGAACTTCGGATGGCGGAGAAGCATCTTAAAAAATGCTCAACTTCATTAGTCATTAGGGAAATGCAAATCAAAACAACCCTAAGATTTCATCTTACACCAGTCAGAATGGCTAAGATTAAAAATTCAGGAGACAGCAGGTGTTGGAGAGGGTGCGGAGAAAGAGGAACACTCCTCCACTGCTGGTGGGGTTGCAAATTGGTACAACCACTCTGGAAAACAGTCTGGCGGTTCCTCCGAAAACTGGGCACCTCACTTCCAGAAGATCCTGCTATACCACTCCTGGGCATATACCCAGAGGATTCCCCACCATGTAATAAGGATACATGCTCTACTATGTTCATAGCAGCCCTATTTATAATTGCCAGATGCTGGAAAGAACCCAGGTATCCCTCAACAGAAGAGTGGATACAAAAAATGTGGTATATCTACACAATGGAGTACTATTCAGCCATTAGAAACAATGAATTCATGAAATTCTTAGGCAAATGGATGGAGCTAGAGAACATCATACTAAGTGAGGTAACCCAGACTCAAAAGGTGAATCATGGTATGCACTCACTAATAAGTGGTTATTAACCTAGAAAACTGGAATACCCAAAACATAATCCACACATCAAATGAGATACAAGAAGAAAGCAGGAGTGGTCCCTGGTTCTGGAAAGACTCAGTGAAACAGTATTTGGCAAAACCAGAACGGGGAACTGGGAAGGGGTGGGAGGGAGGACAGGGGAAGAGAAGGGGGCTTACGGGACTTTCGGGGAGTGGGGGGGGGCCTAGAAAAGGGGAAATCATTTGAAATGTTAATAAATTTTATCGAATAAAAAAAAAGAATGAAAATATCAAAAAAAAAAAAAAGAAATATTCTATATCTCTTGGAATCTATATTTTATTATTTTGGGCAGTGATTCCTTCATTATTTTTAAAATGCTAATTTTGTGCTTCGGTGAAAGCATTCCTTTTTTTCTTTCTTCTTTTGTTTTCTTCTTTGAGACATGGTCGCACATGTAGTTCTGGCTACTCTGGATCTATGTAGACCAGGCTGGTCTTGAATTCACAGAGGTCTGCCTGACTCTGTTTCGCAAGTGCTGGGATTAAAGGGATGTGCCACTATGCCAGGCTTTGAAAGCATTCTTAAAAGAAATGATTCCAAAATATACAGGTCTTCATGCCTGCCTCCCCTCTCCATGCTTGGATTTCATCTAGGTTGAGCTTAGAACCGGTCTTGTGTCTGCTGTCACCAGTGCTGTGAGTTCGTATGTGCTGTCGCTCTGCTGCATCCAGAAAACAGCGACTCCCTGCAAGCATAAACCCCCTCTGTCTCTCGATTTCTTTCCACCCCCTATCCCTGAGCCTTGGGCAGAGGGGGTATGATAAAGACGCTCCACTTAGTGCTGAGCCTTCTCTGCACCTCTCTTGACTAAGGAACTACCAGCAACTGACAGAAGCTGGGAAAGGGAGTTTTAAAATCTTCAAAAAGAGTGGGCTGAGCAGCCAGGCCTGGTGGTGCATATGTCTTTAAACCCAGCACTTGGGAGGCAGAAGCAGGCAGATCTTTGAGTTCCAGGCTAGCCTGGTCTATAGAGTAAGTTCCAGGACAACCAGAGCTACACAGAGAAATCTTATTGGGGAAAGAGAGAAAGAAAGAAAGAAAGAGAGAGAGAGAGAGAGAGAGAGAGAGAGAGAGAGAGAGAGAGAGGGAGGGAGGGAGGGAAGGAGGGAGGGAGGGAGGGAGGGAGGGAGGGGGAGAAGGAGAGGGAGGGAGGGAGGGAGGGGGAGAAGGAGAGGGAGGGAGGGAGGGAGGGAGGGAGGGAGGGAGGGAGGGAGGGAGGGAGGGAAGGGAAGGGAAGGGAAGGGAAATAGAAAAAAAGAAAAAGAAAAAGAAAAAGAAAAGTTGGTTGAACACACTCCTATGGAAGTGTATACATCCAAGAGTATATGGCAGTATCAACTATATTTGGTGCGTATTTTTTACAAGTGGACACAAAGTTGGGTGAGTAGGGAAGGAAGCAGGTGTGGGGGGATGGGAGGAGGGGCAAATGTGATGCATGTGCAGGTATTAAATTCTCAAGGATCTAACAACACTGAGGGTAAAATAATTTTAAAATTCAAGCAAATATTATTCTTTGTGTGTATGTATACATATACATGCACAAACACATGAAAAATTTTGTCAGAGGTTGATAGACTAGACGGCCATCAACACAGAGAACTGGACAAGATGGAGCAAATGCTCAGCCATAAAGGGAGCATGTACACCATATGCCCTCCTCTCTAGGCTCAGGGATCGTTGTGAAAGAAGGCATGGGAAGAGTATAAGAGTCAGAGGCAGTGATGACTCCAGAAAACAGTATCTTCAGGACACGACTGGGCAGCTGCAGATACGAACTCATTCATAGCAGTTGCAGCAGCACACATAAAACCTGTTCTAACCCAAGCCAATCCAAATCCCAGAATGGAGACAGAAGCTGGACACACAATCCCACCTCTAGCCATGCAGATATTGACAAACTGTGAGCTTCTGGGGGAAGGCGACATAGTGTCCTCTAAGAGTGTAGTTCCTATGAGGTGATCATGCTCCATTGGAATACCACACATCCAAGAATATTTGGCCAACACAAATTGGTCTTGAAGGATATTTTTAAGGACACAAAAGTGAGTGGGTAGTGAAGTGGGACGGATCTGGGAAGAACTGGTGGGAGATGAGAACAATCAGACACACTGCATGAAACTCCCACAGAGCTGATAAATGTAGATGTTTAGATAGAAGGTGCATCATAAATCCTTCGAAGAAAAAGGGAGATCTGAAAGAATATCACAAAGGTACACTGGGAAAAAATTAAATAGGTTCCCTCAAGTGTAAGAGTCAGTCAGATACCAGGCAGTAGTGGCGCACGCCTTTAATCCCAGCACTTGGGAGGCAGAGACAGGCAGATTTCTGAGTTCAAGGGCAGCCTGGTCTACAAAGTGAGTTCCAGGACAGCCAGGGCTACACAGAGAAACCCTGTCTCAAAAAACAAAACAAAACAAAAAAAAAAAGAGTCAGTCAAAGTACTTGATTTCATATTTTCATCTTGTTTTTAAAAAACCACTTGTATACACAAAATAAGGTCAAGCAAACAACAACAACAAAATAAAAGCAGCATTGGGTTGATGTACGCATTGTGCATCTCTCTAAATTTACTTAAAAATAAGTGAGTGGGCCACTATTATGTGGGTAAATTATAGCCTAAAAAAGAGCACCACAAAATGTCCTAAAACAAAAGCAAGCCGTATCGGTATTTCATTTCGACAAGTTCCTCAGGAATACTTGAAAATCAATTCCTAACCAACGAGGCCAATTACCTGTTGGCTCTCCTTGCTATCACTTAGTTTACTGGATCTTTGTGTACCACTTTGGGGTTTATAAAATCCAGATGCCAGCTCAAGGAGATGAGTAGGTTAGCTCTGCTATCCTGGTATGCTCCACCAGGCCCCACATAAGCAAGTTCTCTACGTTCTATTTGATCTTTTTCTTTTCAACCTAATTGCTTTTCCTACAACTCATTTTAAAATCAAATTTTCTACCTACCATCATAGTCAAGAAAATTGTGCTCCTTGGAGACTGCTGTGATAAAGTCATCTAAATTCACCATTCCACTTTCTGTAAAATAAAGAATTTAAGTTGCACAATCTAGAATATTTTACTTAAAAATATGTTTTCATTTTTATTAAATTAAGAGAAAAACTTACTTGGTCCTTATTTTCCCAATCCTATTTTACCTTCCTATAATGAGTTTTTCTGAATTAGAAAACTCCTAAAATGAGTTTTTCTGAATTAGGACACTTCATTATCATTTTCCCTTTTTTGATATTTTTGAGATCATAATTTAATTACAACATTTTTCCCTTCCCTTTCATCCCTCCAAATCTTTTCATATTCTCCTCCTTGCTCTCCTTCAAATTCATGGTCTCTTTTGTTTACTAATTGTTGTTGCATGCATGTGTGTGTGCATTTATATTAGGTATATGTACAGATATATGCATAAATATATAGTTAACTAAGTCCAATATATAATAATTATATATGTTAATATGTTATTTTAACAACCACGGGGGCATATAAATGCCATAAACTATACTAGTCACCAAGGACACAAAAAAATAAGTAAGACGCAGTCCTTGTTTTTTAGTAGTTATATGCAAAGGACTGAGTTGTATGCTAAGATTTGACAGATAGAGAGAAAAGGAAAGTCCACATCAGTGGACGAAAGAAGTTGGGGAGTCCATTTCAAGTCAAGGTGAGTCAACACTGCCTCCATTAAGACATCTTGAGAGCGTGACTCTCTCTCTCTCCTCTCTCTCTCTCTCTCTCTCTCTCTCTCTCTCCCTCCCTCCCTCCCTCCCCCCCAGATGAGCTTCCACCGTGGATAATTCTTAGTGACTGATAAAGACAACTCTCTAATGCAAAAGAACAAAGAACTTATGGGTCTAACTGCTGCCTTATTCACTACCTGCAAATCCCTCATATGCACAGAACCTTCAGTTACTTCTCCTTAAACCCAAACTAGTTGATTAGAGAGTTTTATAACCCTTGTTTTGCTTCCTGGCCTCTGCAGCAGGCTTGCCACCCACACCCACTCTAGAAGACACAGGGAGGACAACAGTAAGGAGATACCAGAAACAAGGCCTAGTTTCCAAAGCAATCCAGCAACTCAGATTCCACAAGGATTTTCATCTTACCATTCTCCTCTTGTATACGTCCTTTTTGTCCTGAGTGTGTGTAGTGTGTAGGTGGTGTGGTGATTACATGAGTGGTCACATACATGTGTGTGCACGAGTGTGGGCATGTGATCACACACTACTGTGCCTGCTCAGCTTCTATGGGGGCTGAACTCTGATCTTCCCAGTTGATCCACAAGAGCTTTATCTGCTGAGCCATCTTCTCAGCCCAGTATTTGTTTTTTCTTAATCTTTAGAATGGTCCATTCTGTTCCACTCCTCACTAAGAGAGATTCCCCCACCCCCACCCCCACCCCAGATTCTTAGTTCCCCGAAAATATTTAACTTTCTCAAAAGTTTCAAGTTAGCAAGTTCTCACCAGTTTGAGTGAGCTCTGGCACAATCTTCTGGAAGTCTTCATCTGATAAAGTAACCCCTACTGAGGGTAAAACGGACTGAAGTTCTTCTGGAGAAATGAAATCTTCTCGGAGTTTAGTGATAGCTTCATTGACATTTTCTAAATACAAAGAATAAAGAATAGTTATATGTATCTAAAGCAGTAATGTTTGACAAAACCATTTGTTGTTGTTTTTATTTTATACATATTGAGATAAAATCTCATATGCATCTTTGACTAGCACCCTTCTCCATAGCCAGGGTGGCCTTGAACTCATACACCTACCTCAACCTCCTGAGGGATGGGGTTACAGGTATGTACCACCATGCACAGCTAGTACTTAAAATCTTGAATAATCTGATAACAGTCTCAGACCTTGCCAAAGGGTTTGCTTTTTCTGTTATCTTACACTTTTTTTTCTTTTAGATCATACATAAAACTGTTAAAATTCTACAAATTCCTATGTGGAGAAGCAACCTGTTCAGGTGGTCCAGGCTGCTTGCTTCTGATTCAAACATAGTTTAGGTGTCTAAGACATCAACGCATTAATTTTGTTTAAATTCCAGAACTCCACTCACATTTTTAAGAGTTCCTTTCCCTCCCATAAATTGGCCCTGCTATGCTTTGAGTGTGTGTTTCCACATAATAAAATCCTGTGGGCATATATGCATGGACAATATCGCTTCTATAACATTCAGGTAAGAAATATATAACATGAATTTTTGCATAAAGAAACACAAGGAAACTACAATTTTTTTTTTTTACTGTCACTATGCTTCTAGTGTCAAGATCATGAAAGACTGAAAAGACATTCTAGAATGAAAGATAACTTGGCCACTAAATGAAGTGTGTAATCCTGGGTCAGTTTGCGATCAGAAAAATGGATGTTCCTGAGACAATTAATAATATTTGAATAAGGTCAAAAGTCAGTAAGAATTGTTATATCAATGTTAATTTCATTATTGAGATCATTGTGCCATGGATATATAAGATATTAACACATAGATAAAGCAAGTGAAGAATATTTGGAAATCATTATACTATATTTACAACTGTTGTGAATGTAATGTCAGTTTTAAATAAAGGGTTAGTTTTTTTAATTTAATCATGGAAGCAGTCACATGTTATAGAGGTCCCAGTACTATGAATACTTTTAAGGAAGTTATTTGTACCAAATCAATGACTTCTTTCTTCCTTACATACAGAACATCATATGGAAGTGGTGGGTGACATCATTTGATTTAATAAAGCCAGGTAGGCAGACATTGACTTGTGAAGGCCTCTTCTATCCACTGACTGAATGTTTGCTCCTTTGTTACTCTGTAAACCTAGGACTTTAATTCTTACCGAACAAACAGAAATAGCAGCAAAGTGGTAGAGGAATCACAATAAATAACCCTAGTCTTCCTCAATGGATCATAACTCTTTTCTCAACTAAGTTATTGAGTTACTTGCTAGTGTTTGAATCATTTATTTTTCAATAATCCTTATTTTAACTACTGCATTAAATGCTAAGTGTGTTTTTAAAGTTTTCTTTTTAAGAGAAAAGACATGACGAAGTAACTTCAACAGATGATAACAAGTATATAATTAAGTTCCATACAAGGTACCTCCGTGATGGAAGTAGAACCAAAGTAGGAAATAATTATCTTTGATGAGGGTCTTACAGCACAAGATACCTAAGAAGTATATTAATCATTCTTTTATATATATATTTTCCATCCATTGAAAAAATAATACCTGACATACCAGGAATATCTTCACATATTTGAATTATAGGACTCTAAAAAAAGTTCACAAATTTCTTACATATTCTAATAAATTACCAAAAAAAAAGCTTACCAAAGAAAATTGCATCTACTCCTCTTCTTTCCCCCCACCCTTTCTCTTCTTCCCATCTGTGTGTGTGTGTGTGTGTGTGTGTGTGTGTGTGTGTGTGTGTGTGTAAGTGTGCATGTTGTGGGATTGTGTGCCTGTGAATGTGGAGGTCAAAGGTCAACCTTGGGGCTTGTTCCTCATGTGCTGTCCATCATAGTTTTTGAAACAGGGTCTTTAACTGGCATAGAGATCTTTGTTTAGGCTAAGGTGTCTAGCCAGCAGGCTCCAAAGACCCATCTATCTCCAGCTCTCCCTGGAATTATCATCAAAATCACAGAATAACATATACTGGTCTGCAAATCAAAAGTAGTGGTTACACAGGCTGACAACTAAACTATTCAGGAAAAAATGTTTAATTATTTCGTGAATATCTCATGCTTCTCATTTCTGCATAGACTGAAACACTTGAGAACCTAACTACTGACTAAGGCATATGGTGCTGACCTAAGACGCTGACTGCAGATTCTTTCGTAGATGAAACAGGTTGTAGACTGCTGGAAAGCTTCTTCACAGCCACCTTCTGACGTTCTGAGATAGAGGTATCACTTTTATCCAGTAACTTGAGGCTTGCAGCACTCTTCAAGGAAGGCGATTTAGACTTTGAGTCGTGCATCTTTAGATATGATTCCTGAAGTCTCACAGAACTGCTGGTAGCCCCACTTGAGAGTCGTCTTGACTCTAAAGATCTTTTGGAGAGTTTCAGGTCAGGCTCCTCCTGAAGTTCCATGGACTCTCTGATGGTCCCACTTGAGAGTCGTCTTGACTCTAAAGATCTTTTGGAGAGTTTCAGGTCAGGCTCCTCCTGAAGTTCCATGGACTCTCTGATGGTCCCACTTGAGAGTCGTCTTGACTCTAAAGATCTTTTGGAGAGTTTCAGGTCAGGCTCCTCCTGAAGTCCCACGGAATCTCTGATGGTCCCACTTGAGAGTCGTCTTGACTCTAAAGATCCTTTGGAGAGTTTCAGGTCAGGCTCCTCCTGAAGTCCCACGGAATCTCTGATGGTCCCACTTGAGAGTCGTCTTGACTCTGAAGATCTTTTGGAGAGTTTCAGGTCAGGCTCCTCCTGAAGTCCCACAGAATCTCTGATGATCCCACTTGAGAGTCGTCTTGACTCTGAAGATCTTTTGGAAAGTTTCAGGTCAGGCTCCTCCTGAAGTCCCACGGAATCTCTGATGATCCCACTTGAGAGCCGTCTTGTCTCTGAAGATCTTTTGGAGAGTTTAAGGTCAGGCTCCTCCTGAAGTCCCACGGAATCTCTGATGATCCCAGTTGAGAGTCGTCTTATCTCTGAAGATCTTTTGGGGAGTTTAAGGTCAGGCTCATCCTGACTCCCAGTGGTTCTACTGGGATGTGGTTGAGGAGGCACAATCTGCTTTTTTGGTGTGCTAGGTTCGGGCATTCTGGAAAGCAAACTGCCTTTCTTCTTCTGTTGTGGTTGGTATCCTGAAATAGTTGATGCTCTTTTACCTGAAGTAGTTTCATCTATAACCGCTAAATGAGAGAAATATATTCAGCTTTACCATTTATTTATATGATTTCTACAACATTTCAAGCAAATCAATGAGTCCTCATAAAGTCCATTACAGAAATGATGAATCACTTAAATGTGTAAAACAAAGTTTAACAGTTGAAAGGGCTGGTGATTAAATGACCAAACTATTAACCAGCACACCCTATTATATTTAAATACATTCATTCATACCTAAAGTTAAAAAAAAAAACCTGCTGCTGGAGACCATCCTTGGCCACAGGGCTGCATACCCAGGTGGTGTAGGGAGATAGCTAGCCATCCAGGAGTGTGGACAGTCCGGAGAGTGCAGGTGGGACCACCCCTGCTGTTCAGAGGATCCCGCCCAGCCTGAACACTTGGGCAGGAGACTTCCTGTTTCTGTTTGCTGCTGGAGAACATCCTCGGCCACAGGGCTGCATACCCTGGTGGCATAGGGAGATAGCTAGCCTTCCAAGAGTGTGGACAGGTCTGAGAGTGAAGGTAGAACTATCCCTGCTGCTCGGAGGAACCAGCCCAAAACCCTCAAGATACAAGAATCCAGGGGCAGTCTGGGACAGGAGTCTTCTGATTCCCATCTGTGCCGAGATGTTCCTGGGCCACAGAGCTACATATACAAATATCAACACAACAGAGCTGGTCTCCCAGGAGTACCTGCACACCGAGGTACACAAGAGAGAACTGGTCTCCCAGGACTACAGATACACAGGCTTGCAGGAACCAAACAAGCCACAGTCGGAGACAGCAAGACCAGCTAACACCAGAGATAATCAGATAGCAAAAGGCAAGCATAAGAACATTACCAACAGAAACCAAGGCAACATGGCATCATCTGAAACCAGTTCTCCCACAACAGCAAGTCCTGGATACCAAAAAACACCAGAGAAGCAAGATTTGGATTAAAAATCACAGCTCATGATGCTAATAGAGGACTTCAAGAAGGACATAAATAACTATCCTAAAAGAAATAAAGAAGAACACAAACAAACAAGTGAAGGAACTGAACAAAACCATCCAGGACCTAAAAATGGAAGTAGAAACAATAAAAAAATCACAAAGCAAGACAACTCTGGAGATAGAAAACTTAGAAAAGAAATCAAGAATCATAGATGCAAACACCAACAACATAATACAAGAGATAGAAGAGAGAATCTCAGGTGCAGAAGATACCATAGAAAACATTGACACAACAAAGAAAATACAAAGTGCAAAAAGCTTCTAATCCAAAACATCCAGGAAATCCAGGACACAATAAGAAAGCCAAACCTAAGGATTATAGGTATAAAAGAGAGCAAATATTTACAACATAAAGGGCCAGTAAATATCTTCAACAAAATTATAGAAAAAAAATTTCCCTAACCTAAAGAAAGAGAAGCCCATGAACATACAAGAAGCCTACAGAACTCCAAATAGATTGGACCAGAAAAGAAAGTCCTCCTGTCACATGATAATCAAAACACAAAATGCAATAAACAAAGAAAGAATATTAAAAGCAGTAAGAGGAAAAGTCAAGTAACATATAAAGGCAGACCTATCAGAATTACACCAGACTTCTCACCAGAGCCTATAAAAGCTAGAATATCTGGGGAAGAGCTCATAAATGCCAGCCTGGACTACTATACCCAGAAAAACTCCAAATACCATAGATGGAGAAACCAAGATATTCCATGATAAAACCAAATTTACACAATATCTTTTCACAAATCCAGCCCTACAATGGATACTAGATGGAAAACACCAACACAAGGAGGGAAACTACATCCTAGAAAAAGCAAGAAAATAATCTTCTTTCAAAAAACCTAAAAGAAGATAATCACACAAATATAAAAATAACATCAAAAATAACAGGAATCAACAATCACTATTCCTTAATATCTTTTAACATCAATGGACTCAATTCTCCAATAAAAAGACATAGAATAACAGACTGGATACGTGAGCAGGACCCAGCATTTTGCTGCATTCAGGAAATGCACTTCAGTGTCAAAGACAAACACTACCTCAGAGTAAAGGGCTGGAAAACAATTTTTCAAAGAAAATGGTCCCAGGAAACAAGCTGGAATAGCCATTACAATATCAGATAAAATCAACTTTCACCTGAAAGTCATCAAAAAAGACAGGGAAGGACACTTCATACTCATCAAAGGAAAAATATACCAAGAAGAACTCTCAATTCTGAACATCAGTGCTCCAAAGCAAAGGCACCCACATTCATAAAAGAAACTATTAAAGCTCAAAGCACACATTTTTACCTCACACAATAATTGCAGTGGGCTTCAACACCCTTCTCTCATCAATGGATAGATCAGGAAAACACAAACTAAACAGAGACAGAGTGAAACTAACAGAAGTTATGAACCAAATGGATTTAATAGATATCTATAGAACATTTCATCTAAATCAAAATAATATAAGTACCTCGCGCTAACTGATTGCAGACAGTGTACCTACATATGTACATATATATGAAATAAATCTGGCCTGAGAGAGTGGAGCCAGAAAAAAAAGAATACACCTTCTTCTGAGCACCTCATGGTACCTTCTCCAAAACTGACCATGTAATTGGTCACAAAACAGACCTCAACAGATATAAAAAAAAAAAATGAAATAATCCCATGCCTCCTATCAGATCACTATGGATCAAGGCTGGTCTTCAATAGCAACAAAAACAACAGAAAGCCCACATACACATAGAAGCTGAACAATGCTCTACTCAATGATGACTTCGTCAAGGAAGAAATAAGGAAAGAAATCAAAGACATTTTAGAATTTAATGAAAATGAAGGCACAACAGACCCAAACTTATGGGACACAATGAAAGCAGTGCTAAGAGAAAAACTCATAGCTCTGAGTGACTCAAAAAAGAAACTGGTACATACACTAGCAGCTTAACAGCACACCTAAAAGCTCTAGAACAAAAAAGAAGCTAATACACCCAAGAGGAGGAGATGGCAGGAAATGATCAAACTTAGGGCTGAAATCAACCAAGTAGAAATAAAAAGAACCATACAAAGAATCAACAAAACCAGAAGCTGTTTTTTGAGAAAATCAATAAAATAGATCAAACCTTAGCTAGGCTAACCAGAGGGCACAGAGACAGTATCCAAATTAACAAAATCAGAAATGAAAGAGGAGATATAACAGAAACTGAGGAAACTTAAAAAAAAAAAAACTCATCAGATCCTACTACAAAAGCCTATACTCAACAGAATTGGAAAATCTGGATGCCATGGAAAATTTTCTAGACAGATATCAAATACCAAAGTTAAATCAGGAGCAGATAAACCATCTAAACAGTCTCATAACCCCTAAAGAAATAGAAGCAGTCATTGAAAGTCTCCCAACCAAAAAAAGCACAGGATCAGATGGTTTTAGTGCAGAATTCTATCAGACCTTCAAAGAAGCCCTAATCACAATACTCTTCAAGCTATTCCACAAAAAAAGAAACAGAAGGAACACTACCCAACTCCTTCTATGAAGCCACAATTACACTGATCCCAAAACCACACAAAGATCCAACAAAGAAAACTTCAGACCAATTTCCCTTAAGAATATTGATGCAAAAATACTCAATAAAATTCTTGCCAACCAAATCCAAGAACACATCAAAACGATCATTCACCATGATCAAGTAGGCTTCATCCCAGGGATGCAGGGATGGTTCAATATATGGAAATCCATTAATGTAATCCACTATATAAACAAACTCAAAGAAAAAAAACACATGGTCATTTCATTAGATGCTGAAAAAGCATTTGACAAAATTCAGCATCCCTTCATGTAAAAGTCTTCGAAAGATCAGGAATTCAAGACCCATACCTAAACATAACAAAAGCAATATACAGCAAACCAGCAGCTAACATCAAACTAAATGGAGAGAAACTTGAAGCAATCCCACTAAAATCAGGAACTAGACAAGGCTGCCCCTTCTCACCATATCTATTCAATATAGTACTTGAAGTTCTAGCCAGAGCAATTAGACAACAAAAGGAGGTCAAAGGGATATAAATTGGAAAATAAGTCAAACTATCACCATTTGCAGATGATATGATAGAATACTTAAGCCCAAAACTTCCACCAGAGAACTCCTACAGCTGATAAACATCTTCAGCAAAGTGGCAGGATATAAAATCAACTCAAAAAAATCAGTAGCCTTCCTATACTCAAAGGATAAAGAGGCTGAGAAAGAAAGTAGGGAAATGACACCCTTCACAATATCACAAACATTATAAAGTATCTTGGTGTGACTCTAACCAAACAAGTGAAAGATCTGTATGACAAGAACTTCGTGTCTCTGAAGAAAGAAATAGAAGAAGACCTCAGAAGATGGAAAGATCTTCCATGCTCGTGAATTGGCAGGATTAATATAGTAAAAATGGCCATCTTGCCAAAAGCAATATACAGATTCAATGCAATCCCCATCAAAATTCCAATTCAATTCTTCACAGAGTTAGGAGCAATTATCAAATTCATCTGGAATAACAAAAAACCCAGGATGGCTAAAACTATTCTCAACAATAAAAGAACTCCTAGGGGAATCAGCTTCCTGGACCTCAAGCTGTATTATAGAGCAATAGTGATAAAAACTGTATGGTATTGGTATAGTGACAGGCAGGTAGATCAGTGGAATAGAGTTGAAGATCCAGAAATGAACCCACACACCTATGGTCGGTCACTTGATCTTCGACAAAGGATCTAAAACCATCCAGTGGAAAAAAGATAGCCTTTTCAACAAATGGGGCACTGAGCTAAACAAAGAATTCTGGTTCAACTGGCGACTAACATGCAGAAGAATGCAAATTGATCCATTCTTATCTCCTTGTTCAAACCTCAATTCCAAGTGGATCAAGAACCTCCAGATAAAACCAGACACACTGAAACTGACACAAAAGAAAGTGGGGAAGAGTCTCGAACACCTGGGCACAGGGGGGAAAAAATCCTGAACAGAACACTCATCTCTTATGCTCAAAGATCAAGAATTGACAAATGGGACCTCATAAAATTACAGTTTCTGTAAGAGAAAGGACACTGTCAATAGGACAAAATGGCAACCAAAAATTTGGGAAAAGATCTTTATCAACCCTACATCTGACAGAGGGCTAGTATCCAATATATACAAAGAACTCAAGAAGTTAGACTCCAGAGAACCAAATACCCCTATTAAAAAATGGGGCACTGAGCTAAACAAAGAATTCTCAACTGAGGAATACCAAATGACTGATAACCATCTAAAGAAATGTTTAACATCCTTAGTCATCAGGGAAAAGTAAATCAAAACGACCCTGAGATTCCACCTCACACCAGTTAGAATGGCTAAGATCAAAAATTCAGGCGATAGCAGGTACTGGTGAGGATGTGGAGAAAGAGGAACACTCCTCCACTGCTGGTGGGTTTGCAAGCTGGTACAACCACTCTGGATATCAGTTAGGCAGTTCCTCAGAAAATTGGACATTTTACTACCAGAGGATCCAGCTATACCACTCCTGGGCTTATACCCAGAAGATTCTCCAACATGTAATAAAGACACATGCTCTACTATGTTCATAGCAGCCTTATTTATAACAGCCAGAAGCTGGAAATTCAGATGTCCCTCAACAGAGAATGGATACAGAAAATATGGTATATTTACACAATGGAATACTACTCAGCTATTAAAAACAATGAATTCACGAAATTCTTAGACAAATGGATGGAACTAGAAAATATCATCCTGAATGAAGTAAGCCAATCACAAAAGAACACACATGGTATGCACTCCTGATAAATGGATATTTGCCCAGAAGCTTAGAATACCCAAGATACAATTCACAGAACAAACGAAGCTCAAGCAGAGGATGGCCTTGTTGGTCACCAAAGGGAGGAGAGGCACTTGGTTCTGAGATGGCTGGATGCCCCAGTGTAGGGGAATGCCAGGACAGGGAAGAGGGAGTGGATGGATTGAGTAGGAGAATGGGGGGATAGGATGGGGGGGTTGGAGGGAAAACCAGGAAAGAGGATAACATTTGACATGTAAATTAAGACAATGTCTAATAAAAAATACAGCCCAACAACTAACAATAAAAAATTGATATAGAGCCATAAAAAATAAATAATAAAATAAAGTTTAAAAAAAAAACTACTCTATGGGGCTGCATCATTCTCTACTGCCCAATTGAGAAAGGTTACAGGCTAGTAAAATAACAGTTAGAAACACCCTCATTGTGAGTGTGCAGCACTAGAAGAAGTTGCAGAGGGAAGCTTTTGTTAATAAAACTAGAATCCAAATAATTATTCTCGTGAATGTTCTCAGCATCTGTAGTACAGAAATCACAA
This sequence comes from Apodemus sylvaticus, assembly GCF_947179515.1. Taxonomy (NCBI): domain Eukaryota; kingdom Metazoa; phylum Chordata; class Mammalia; order Rodentia; family Muridae; genus Apodemus; species Apodemus sylvaticus. The sequence continues at coordinate 18,275,624 of NC_067481.1, forward strand.
CTCTATAATAATTCAATGTCTGAAATTACAACCTCATTTATAAAACTCCATGTGGTGGTTCAAGGATGCCTTATAGTGACAACACATTTCAACATACTTCAAGAGTTTTAATACGGACTGGAGAGATGGCTCAGCAGTTAAGAGCTCTCTTAACTACTACTTCGAAGGTCCTGAGTTCAAATCCCAGCAACCACATGGTGGCTCACAACCATCTGTAATGAGATCAACACCCTCTTCTGATGTGTCTGAAGACAGCTTCAGTGTACTTACTAACAATAACAATAAATAAATCTTAAAAGTTTTAATACTTGATCCTCAACCCAAGTCTACCAGATTGCCACATGCCTACAAATCAAAAGAAATACAACATTTTTGCAGAGCAGCAATGCAATCTTGAATATGAAGCCATTTCTCCTAGAAAATGGGAAAGTTTCATAGTTTAATCTGAACAAAAATAAACTGAAGATAAATATTTGAGTTCTACAATTCTTAAAGTCACTAAAGATGGTGTAAATTGATAATAATTAAATCTTTGAAGGTTGAAAAGATGACTCAGAAACTAAGATCATTTACTGCTCTTGGAGAAGATCCAAGTTTTGCTTCCAGACCATGGTGTCTCACAACCATCCCTGACTTCAGTTGTAAGGAATTTTATTCACTCTTCTGGTCTCTGTAGGCACCACACATACACATGATGTGTGTGTGTGTGTGTGTGTGTGTGTGTGTGTATGTGTGTGTGTGTGTGTGTGTGCATGAAAGTAAACACTAGTACATACAAAGTGAAATAAACTTAAAAAAAATCTTTTAAGACTCCTGGTTTCACATTTGTGGCATGTAAACAGGCCTACCTGTTACCTGGCTAGCTGACTCTCATCTCTCAATGACTTTTCCAGAAGTCAGCTTGGAAAAAAGTTTTATTTCTCCTATAATTATCATCACAAAAGAACAAGAAGCTTGAAAATTGCATAACACTACCCAAAGAAGACAATAACCTCTAATTAGCTGGTTCCCCAAAAAATGCAAAACCACAAAATTGCCTGATGAAGATTTCAAAATAGTTCTTTTTAAGAAATGTAAGAAGGGGACTAGAGAGATGGCTCGGCAGTTAAGAGCACTGACTGCTCTGCCGAAGGTCCTGAGTTCAAATCCCAGCAACCATCCATAACGAGATCTAATGACCTCTTCTGGTGGGTCTGAAGACAGCTACAGTATACTTACACATATACATATAATAAATATATCTTTTTTTTAAAAAAAGACCGTTTAAAAAAAGAAATGTAAGAAAATTTTCATAATACACGAAAAACTAATCCTATTCCATCTTAAAGATAAGATTCAAAATTATAAATTTAATGTAGAAAATCAATTTATAAAAATAAGAAATTTGGAACTTAAATGTAATGCATGAGATGAAAAAATATATATGACAAAGTACAGCAGAACCAATCAAGTAGAGAAAGAGCTCAAAGTCAGAAACTACAGTATGCAATCCTAAGAAAAGCAAAGAGTGAAAAAGAAGAAAGAATAGTTAGTGGATTTGAGGGACAGGATTAAAATAAAACATTTATGGGAGTGTGTAAGGAGAAAAAAACAAAGGTAGTAGAAACGTTTACATACAGAGCAAGAGAATGAGGTCTAGAGAAATAGCTCAGCTGTGAAGAGCACGGACTGCCCTTCCAGAGGACCCAAATTCGATTCCCAACACCCACATTAGCTGACTCACAACCACCTGTAACCAGCTCCAGGAGGATCACACACCTCTGGCCTCTGCAGACAAAATGTACCCAAATGCAGGTATCCACCTACAACCATCACAGACGTACACATAATGACATAATTATAAATATATACATGTTTAAAAATCAAGGTTCAAGTAGTCATTGCAAAGAGAACACTTTTTTAATAGTTAAAAATATATATAACTCTCTAAATCTTGGGAAATATTCAAGTACATTGGAAATTCTGAGGACTCCAATAAGACTCAGCCCAAACAAGATGACATCAAGACCCATTACGGGCAAAGAACCAAACAGCAAATAAAAACAGCATGAAAAATGCCAAAGCATTCCAGGCATGGTGGTGCACACCTGGCACTTGAGAGGCAGAAATAAGAGAACCTGGAGGTTAAGGTCAAACTCGGCTACACAGTAAGTTTGAGGACAACCCAGGCTCTTGAAATCCTGAATCACAAAGAATCAATTAGTAACGTAGAGACACAAGAAAATAGAACACTCCAGTAAAAGTTCACAGTCTCAGATTAGTCTAGTACCATAACTGATGGTTTTTGAGTCATCATTACAGGTTTCTGTGAGTGCATGAATATACATGCACATTTATGGGGAGTGCATAAATGTGGTTGTATGTGTGTGTATGTGTGTGTGTGTGTGTGTGTGTGTGTGTGTGTGTGTGCATGTGAGGGCCAGAGGACAACCTTGAGTGTGATTCTTTCCTGGGTATCATGCACCTTGGTTGTTGAGACTGTCTCTCACTGGTCTGGAGCTCGCCAAGTGGAATAGGCTGGTGGCCAGTGACCCCCACAGATTTGTCTCCCCCTCTTCAGAACAAGGATCACAGAAGCATGCTGCCGCACTCTTTTTCTTTCCTTTTTTTTTAAAGGAAAATAAAATAATTTAAAAAATTAATAAAAACTAAACCAAGAAAATAGAGAAGACTCAAGTAAACAAAAATATCAGAGATAAGATATAACACTACAGAAACCCAGATGATCACAAGCAGCTATAGAAAATTTCACTTCAACAAATTGGATAATCTAAAAATAGATAAATCACAAAAAATATCATTTTCCATTTGAATCATAAAGAAAATAGAATATTTTAACAGACCAATTACAACTAAAATGACAGATTAGTAACAAAAGTATCATCAAAGGAAACCCCAGGATGCAATGGTATCACTAGTAAGACCCAACAAACTTTTGAAGAACTAATACATAAACACTCCCAAAAATTAGAGGAAATATTTCTATATTTATTTTATTTTTCATGATTTTTTGTTTTTTAATTATGTGCATATGAACAATGTGTACATGTGAACTCAGGTGCCAAGAGTTCAGAAGAGAATGCTGGATCCTGGATCTGGAATTACAAGCAGTGTGGATCACCCAACATAGATGCCGAGAAAACAAACGTGGGTCCCCTATCAGAGCAGTATGCATTCTTGACTACTGAGCTATCTCTCTCCGGGCCCTCTAAACTCAAGGTCGGGATCACTGTGACACCAAAGCCAGAAGAACACACTGTAAGAAAAGAAAACTACAGGACAATAACTCAATGAACACGGATGCAAACATTTTCAACAAATACTAGCCAGTGTGGTCAACAGAATATATAAAGGATCAATCACCATATCCAAGTGGCATTTATACCTGATATGCAAAGATGGCCCAACACGCAGAGCTATAAATATAATATACATTAGCAGCCTAAAAAAGGACTGGCAAGATTGCTCAGTGGTAAAGGTGCTTGCTACTAAGTTAGACAACTTGAGTTTGAATCCCAGGACCCACATGGTGGCAGGAGAGAACTGACTTCTGTGAATTGTCCTCTGATCTGTATGTGTGAAGGCACACTTGTATATCCACACTGAGACATAATAATACATTAATATAATTTAAAACTTTAAGCAATATAAAAGATAAAAATAACATGCTAATTTCAATAGATTCACAAAAAAGCATTTAGTAAAACAACATTATTTAATGATAAAAGCTGTCACCAAGATAGATGCAGAATATACTTCAACACAATAAATGCCACATGTGACAAACCTCTGCCTAGCTTCCTACTTGATAATGAAAAGTAGAAAATGTTTCCTTTAAGGTCAGGCTTACTCTTTCCAGCACAGCACTGGAAATCCTAGCCACAGCAACAGGGAACAGACAGGAAAAGTGACACCCAGGGGCAGTCATAAATTGTCCCTGTTTTCAGTTGACAAGATCTTACAAATAGAAAGCCCTTTAAGGGGTTGGAGAAATGGCTCAAAAGTTAAGAGCACTAACTGCTCGTCTGAAGGTCCTGAGTTCAAATCCCAGCAACCACATGGTAGCTCACAACTATCCGTAATGAGATCTGACACCCCTTTCTGGGGTGTTTAAAGACAGCTACTGTGTACTTACATATAATAAATAAATCTTAAAAGAAAGCCCTTTAAGATTCCAATACTACACATTAGAACTAATAAAATAATTAATTCATAAATTCTCCATATAAAAATCAAAAGGTCAAAAACATAAACATAAGACTTGAAACCACGAATCTACTTGAAGAAACACAGAAATAGCCAGGTAGTGGTGGCGCATGCCTTTAATCCCAGCACTTGGGAGGCAGAGGCAGGCGGATTTCTGAGTTCGAGGCCAGTCTGGCCTACAGAATGAGTTTCAGGACAGCCAGGACTATACAGAGAAACCCTGTCTCGAAAAACAAAAACAAAAAAACAAAAAAGAAAAAAGAAAAACACGGAAAATATATGCTCAACAATTTTTATATGATGCCAAAAGCAAAAAAAAAAAAAAAATAGGTAAATGGGATTATATTAAACTAAGACACTCCTAGATCACTTAGGAAATGGTTTGCAGACTAAAAGAAGAATTTGGGAAATATTCATCTGAAAAATAATTAATTTCTAAAATATATATCATTTAAAAAAAAACAAGTAACACAATTAAATATTTTTCTATTAGTCAAACACAACGACCAAATCAGATAGAGAAGTGAAGAGCCTATAAAATAAGCAACAGAGAAGCCTTGACTGTAAACATCCAAAAGATGCAAAGATCAACAAAATCCATTAGTTCTCCAGTATGCGCGCTGTTAGACCAGAGTACCGAAAGACAGGTTTTTGCAATAAGACAGCATTGACAGAATAACTGGTACACCCAAATTTGCAAAGATAACTAATCAGTAGTAAAAATTCTTTTAAAAGAACAAGCAAATAAATAAATGACAATTATTAATTCAAAGGAGGGAATTAATGTGATGCAGCCATAAAGAAGACGCCGGAGGCACTAACTCAGCTGTAAGCAGTGTCCTCAGAGGCTTATGACATTAATGCTGAATTAGAAGCTCCTTAAATTAGTTATGAACGTGTTGGAAGAACGGACCTGTGTGAGAGGAGTGAGGGTGCCGAAGACATAACAGGAAGCTCACTCTCTCAATACCCTAAAAATTCTTAAAAGTTTGAAAGTTCCCAATATAAATAATTATCTTCAATCAAAAGGTGTGTTCATTACAAAAATTATCACACTTTTTCACATAAGTATATATATGTATATGTGTGTGTGTGAATTAATTTAAAGTAAAAAAATCAACAATAAATTCTAAATATGAATATCAAGGAGTCAGCTAAAATAGTCAAAGAATTGCTACCCCTGGAATACCTAAGGTGGGGAAATTGAGGACAGAGTTTGTTTTTGTAATAAGCTTAGCCAAACTGCAGAACTTTGATAATTTATTGGGATAACCTTGACAAAATTATATTTGAACAAATGAATATCTGAAATTTAAAATGTGGCATAAAGTTCATCAAGAGATCAAAAAAGGATGTACTTAATGAAGAGGTATACCAAATACTCAGAAATAGTAAAGAACGTTTAAAGAGTTAACGTCAGTGAGAAACTCATCTAATCAATATGAAGAAGGTACACTTGTAACAGGATGTTATACTTTGGTCTCCCTGATTAGAAAATTAGGATTAGAGGTTTACTACCCATTAAAATATTTTTTAAAAAAAACTGTAGGTTAGAAGTTAACTTAAAGATTACTTATAAACAAAAGGTATAATAGCCACATGTGATCCCTTACAAATGTCTTCGTATTGCCTTTGTAGTTCATCCAAAGTAAATATAATGTCTCCAATGTCCATAGTGTGGTAATCTGTAATAGAAAGAGGAATTTAAAGTACTTTCATTGTTTTTTAACATAGATATAGCTGCCAACCTGAATACAATACGAATATTATTCAGAAATGTGGGAAAGTGGAATCAGAGGGCCACCCACTATGAGCTGTGAGTACTATCTGAAACTGCTCATTAATAATTCAGTACACAATGAAGAAAAAATTAAGACCATAGTTTTCTTCATTAAAGGAGTCACATTTTAAGTGTCTGTGGTAGACAATCTAATTAGCATTTTATAATATTTTTGATGATTTACTATAGATAGCACTTAAAGCATTTACTCCTTTGTCTCGGTTTCTAGATTGTGAACTCAAGAAAGGAGAATGTGTATTACAATTATTTCCCCAACTCTCAGCAAAACATCTACTTCTTACCACTTAAAAAATGTTTTTGATGGAGCTGGAGAGATGGCTCCACAGTTAAGAGCACTGACTACTCTTCCAGAGGTCCTGAGTTCAAATCCCAGCAACCATGGTGGCTCAAAACCACCATAATAGGATCTGATGCCCTCCTTTTGGTGTGTCTGAAGAGAGTGATATTATACTCACATACATAAATAAATCTTTTTTAAATTATTTTTTAATAAATAAAATCTACTTAAGAGCATCTACAGAGGGCTGGGTGGTGGCGCACGCCTTTAATCCCAGCACTTAGGAGGCAGAGACAGGAGGATTTCTAAGTTCCAGGCCAGCCTGGTCTACAGAGTGAGTTCCAGGACAGCCAGAGCTACACAGAGAAACCCTGTCTCGGAAAAAAACAAAACAAAAAAGAGAGAGAGCATCTACAGAGTCAATCCCTCTACGTGTGTATCATAAGTGGTGTTCCAAATCTTTGTTTCCCTTAATATGTAAGCCAAACAGCTTGAGACCTAACCCCATACCTTATAGTATCAAAAATCTATATTCACCTAAACACTGAAGGTTTCTGAGCAGAATTTATTTCCAAAGTCAACTTTTCTACCCTTGTAGATTGCTTTTTGTTTTGCTTTGTTTTTGAAATAAAATCTAATGCCATAACTTAAGCTGGCCTAGAACTCACTGTATAGTCCCTGCTGGCCCTAAACTGGAGCGAGCATGAGAATTACAGGCATGTGCCAGGATCACAGGCATACACTAGGATAGTAGTCATCTGCTGGGATCACAGACGTGTGACGGGATCACACGCACATGCCACCACACGCCATACCCAACTCCCAGAGACCCTTGATCTCCTGCCACCATCCACAGACTCTATCTTCTCTCCACCACGAGGAGAGCCAACACAGAACCTACAAACCTTTCTGCTTTCATCAATGTCAACCAATTAACTGTAACTAATGAGAAAAGCACACGAAGGCTCATGCTTCAGTCTGAAGTCATACTGATCCTGACCCATCCACGTCCCCATCAATTTTCTACTTCGGAGCCATAACTCTGCACCAAGTTTCTGTTATTTTCTCATGGTGTGTACTTTAACTTGTCTTTCTGCAGTTAGGTCTTTCCCAGTTGATTTTAACTCTCATCATCAAACAGGCCTATTTAGATAGTTTTCGTGGGTCCTGGAGATAAAGCACTGGCAGAGCGATTGGCTAGCATGCCCGAGGTACCCCCAACACCCAGGGGTGACTTTAATACTTAGAAGACAAGACGCTTCTTTGTAACAGTGTGTGGCATGTGTGTATGAAGAGAGGACTATTCAAGGAACATTTTAAAAAGCAATAGCTATATGTCTACAGTTCTGAAAGGACACAGAAATCAAGAACGGGTTCTGAAATAAAACTGAAGATCTAAGTAAATGGCAAATATACAGAGCCATATTTGGGAGTCATGCCTTGACATTGGTCAAAGACAATCCCTGGCTTTGGGCTGGAATCTGCCATTAGGGCGTAATAGGGAAGTAGGTTAAGGCAGGAATTTTTATCCTTGGGTGGAGTACTAAGAGTGTACTTGACGATGATCAAGTTTAACTTCTCCCAGATAGCCAGGATCCTGCTCCACCTAGGGTGGAGTGCTCAGAGTGAAGGTTAAACTCATTGTTCCTCCAGGTCTCTGAATTCCTGAATTAAGCAGGTGACTCACCCAGCTGCCGGAGCAGTTGAGACAATAACCTCCAGGAGAAGCTAGACAACTTCCACTGGAACTCAACCCACAGTCTGGGGAGAAGGGTTTGCCCAAATTGTTAAAAGGTCTGACCGCCATTAAAATTTCGGCCTTGATCAGTGAAACATTGTCCTGGCCCTCCTTCCTTTCGCCCCTCTCCCATTCATCCCTTAGCTTCTGTTCCAGCAACCCAGTTCATAATAGCTGCAGGCAGCTATGGAATACAACAGGCAAATAATACAAGGCAATTTTCCTAGTAAAGGTTCTTATAACCAAAGCAACCTGACAGGAAAGGGTTCATCCCTGAAGGAAGTCAGGACAGGAACTCAGAAAGAGCAGGAACCTGGATGCAGGAGCTGATGCAGAGGCCATGGAGGGGTGCTGCTTACAGCCTTGCTCCTTGTGGCTTGCTCAGTCTGCTTTCTTACAGAGCCCAGGACCATCAGCCCTGGGATGGCCCCACCCACAATGGGCTGGGGCCTCCCCCAGGGAAGTGGGAAGGGTTGGGTGGGAAAACAGGGGGAGGGAAGGGGACTGATGGGACTTTCAGGGAGTGGGGGTCCAGAAAAGGGGAAATCATTTGAAATGTAAATAAATATATCAATAAATTAAAAAAGAAAAAGAAAAAAAAAAGAAAATGCCCTACAGGCTTGCCTATGGCCTGATACAGAGGCACATCCTCAATCAATGTCTCCTCTGATAACTCCAGCTTCTGTCAAAGTAACATAAAACTATCCAGGGCAGCCTGGAATGTCACCTTAAAGTGCTCTTCATCCTAAGAGCTGTTGTTGAACGTTACACCAGGAGAGTTAAATGATCAGATCTGTGCTTTGAAAAGGTCATTCTGCCCCAAGTGTGAAAGGATCAAAGCTGGTACAGGTAGACTTGGGAGGCTGGACTGCCATAGTCCCAAAGAAAAGGTACACCCATGTGAATTACAATAGGGTAATAGGTTTCAGAACTATCTAAGAGCTTAAGCTAAGAGCACTTTACAGTATAGACTTGTTGAAGATGACCCGGGCTTCTACTCCATCCCCCTATTCATAACCACAAGCTGTGTGATAGATGTGTACAGCCAGTTTCTACAGCAATCCTCTGGAATGAGTTGAATTTGCTCAGTCTACCTTCCCAAATCACATGGGAGATCTGGAGACCTGAAGACTTGGATGAGATTCCATAAACCAAAACATAAGGTTCTGCAATGTTCCGCATAGATCGGTTATCCTGGTAGGGCATACCCATCAAACAATAAGGCTTGAAGCTTGTCTCTAAACGTCTCCTCTTTTATGAATGCTACACACATTTACCATGCAAGAGCTCGTCATAAATAATAAGCTGGAGCTCTGAGAGGCCAAAGCAGAAGGACTCGCACACATTCAAAGCCAGCCTAAGGCGACAAAATGGCTTCTAGGCACGTCTGAGATGCAGAGTGAGATCCTGCTTCAAAAACAAAAAGACTTGGGGCTGGAGAGATGAGAGTTAAGAACACGTCACACGTGCAGAAGCCCAAAGCTCAGTCCCAGCACGCACATGGCTGCTCACAGCTATTTGTAAGCCCTAGTTTCAGGGGCTCTGATCCCTCTGCCAACCTCTGTAGTAAGTGCATGGGCTGTGTGTGCACATCTGCAGCCAACACAACTTATTCAGATAAAGTTTTTAAAAATGTAAACCAAACAAATAAATAACAAACCTATGGAACTCTTCACAGCTCAGTTCTAGCTCCAAAAAAGTCATCACTAGCAAGTGACAAAAGCCAGTGGAGTCCACTTAAAAAGGACATAATATCTGATTTTATTTCCTGCATTATTTATACAAACTGTTGTCTCAGCCTATGGTGTCTCTCTTGTTCTTCACCATCACTTCATCCAAAACCCCCTACCGACCTGTCAATATTTAGTTTGGACATCACCTTCTCTGATAACCTCTCCCTGGTGTTTCCAATAACAGCCTTATGCACAGCTGACTGCAGGTATTTACCACAGAGCATTATCATTTTCCTGATTCTTTGCACACTAGAACTGCGTTTTAATCCATTTTATTCTACCTGTCATTACTCCAGGTATAGCAGGTATTAAATAACTAACTGGCTTGTTGAATGAACAAATCATCTCAGTAATCACTAACCAAACTATTATGGTAGGCTTTCTATCATTTGGACAAATATTAGCATAATATAGAACATCTCATAAATCTGCATAAAATATGAAGTCAAGCTGTGTTGCCTAGAGAATAATCAAATAGGACAGGAAATTTTGATCAAAATGACATGATAAAATTGAGAATTCAAGAATTCTGTGTCTCCTCATTTCAAGTCAACAGTCCTCTTTTGTAATAAATGACCTATCTATAAAGACAAGAAAGGACCATTGAGAAACGATGAGGCTGAATGTTTTAAGATTTTAATTTCTAGTTTATTTTTATCGTGTGTATACATACATATATATGTATATGTATGTGTATATATATAGAGAGAGATATGTCTTATTGTGTGGTCAAGTATTTATGCTAACAAAACAAGTCGTTTACCAACTGAGCTATCTCACCACCAACTGAGCTATCTGACTACCACAGTGTTGAGGGTGTGTGTGTGTGTGTGTGTGTGTGTGTGTGTGTGTGTGTGTGTGTGTTTTAAGAAAGAGTTTCACTATGTGACTAACCCTGGTTGGCTGGGAACTCACAGAAAACAGACTCATAGAGGTCTGCCTACCTCTGCCTCCCAAGAGCTCAGATTAAAAGTGTATAACACCCTGCCTAGCCATGTTGAAACTTTTAAAATTCATTTTATTCTTACCTTTCAAAAATATATCAAACTAGAACAACTGTAGGACACTCTTGTGTGTCTTCCACACTGATTTTTATGCAGGTATCAGTCAGCAGTACCAGCAGCAAAAGATAACGTCAGGGGAGAAAAGACGGCATGAAGGCTAATAATGTGTAACAACCGATTCGAAAAATTCAAATAACTCACTGTCCTCCTGAGTATGCTGTATCACATCCTTGAGCATCTCGGGGGTTACTGGGATATCCATGCTTTCTAAAACAGCAGCCACATCATCTGTGGCCACACGGCCACCTTTCACCTTAGAAAACATCTTCAAGACATTTTGAAATTCTGGAGGGGAAAAAAAATGAACAAAAGTTATGGCACTGCAAGACTTGACAGCTCTTCCTGGAGAACAGCCTGATTTTATACCAGTAACCTAATAAGGAAAAGGTTACCCCAGGCACACAGGTTTCAATGTGACATTCCAAACACACACGCCATACTTCCACCACATTCACCTTCATTACCCTTCTCCTGCTCCCTCTCGACCTGAACACTCTTACCCTTCCCTTCCCCCTCTGCTTTCAAGTCTTGTGTTGCTACTGTTGAACCACTGAGTTTAAATATGGCTACTTACAGGACCGTGGGTAAGGGATTATTTATAGGAATTGAGCACCTTACCAGTCGCTACATCACTGAAGAAAATGGGGAGAGATCTCTTGATTCCCAACAGTATGCTTTGATGGTTTTGGTTTGTTTGGGGGAATTTGAGTTGCTTGTTTTTTAGATTCTGTAAGATCTAGGTCCTCTGGTTTCCCCTTGCTACTAATTGGTAATTCGTTTGCCTTGAAAACACATTTGTATTACATATATGTATATTTGTAAGCAACAGTGGTAAAATAAAAATATTCTAACTAGATGTAGTGATGAATGCTTGCAATCCTAGTTCTTAGGAGGTAGAGCTGGGAAATTCAAGAATTCACAGCCAGTCTCAGCTACATAGCAAATTCAAAGTCAGTCTAGATGACAAAAGACCTTGTCTCAAAATAGGACAAAAATATTCTAAAGTGAATATTAAACTTGTAATAAGCTAGAAAGAGCTGAAGAGCTCTTAGAACTCAATACTTAGACATCTTATATCTAAATTTTAGATAATACATTATTTTGTATTTTGTTTTAAAAAATGGGAAACATGAGATCTTGATTACTCTCAAAACATTTTGACCATAAACACAAAATAAATATTGCTAATGCCAAGAAGAGCTTGCTGACAGGAGCTTGATATAGCTGTCCCCTGAAAGGCTCTGCTAGAGCCTTACCAATACAGATGCGGATGCATGCAGTCAAACTTGGGAATGATCGAGGGGACCCCGATGGAGGAGTTAGGGTAAGACTGAAGGAGCTGAAGGGATTTGCAAGCCCTAGGAAGAACAATATCAAGCAACCAGAAACCACCCCCTGCCCGAGCTCACCAACCAAAGAGTACACATGGTACCCATGGCTCCAGCTGGATATGTAGCAGAGGATTGCCTTATAGGGTATCACTGGGAGGGGAGTCCCTCAGTCTTGTGGAGGCTTAATGACCCAGAGTAGGGGTACACTAGGGCACTGAGGCAGGAGTGGGTTGACGAGTAGGGGAGCACCCTCATAGAGGCAGGGGGAAAGGGGGTTTGCAGAGGAGAATCTTGGAAGGGGGATAACATTTGAAATGTAAACCAATAAAAATGAGCAAAATATAAACAAATAAAACCCAAGAAATAGAAACTAAAAATATAAGTGATAGTTCATAGCTACGAAGTATTTACAAGTCTACACACATAGATGGGTAGAAAAAAAGGCTTTAAATTGGATGACAACTAGACAGAGAAGCCCAGTATCATGGGAACTTGAAGGAAAATCTAAATAGGAAGTAAAGAATCAAAAGGGGGAAGGAGGCAAGTATCTTAGCCATTGCACACACGGCCGGCACTTAATAACATCGTGTGAGTGAATGAAAATCAGTTTTGCTTGCATTTCCTGGAATAAGAATATTACATCACACCCTCGTACTCTTGGTCTGATTGACTATGAAATACAAGATCCCAAGGACTGAGCTAAGAGATCGATCTTGCCTAATGGGTAAACAAAAAAAAAAAAAAAAAAAAAAAAAAAACACTAACAGTCTAAGAGTTTCGGAAGTAGTGTTTCTATAACTAACATGAATAGTACTTACAATACTATACATGTACATATACATAATACAAGTAACTTTATCATTTACTTGTAATCCAAAATAAATAACTAAGAAGTCAATAAGTACCTGAAGGCTCGGGGAGAAATTACATGCTGATTTTTGATAGAGTGGAGAAAGTACAGTCGGTGGAGAAGAAAATGCAGCTTCAACAGAAAACAAGCACGCACAAGAACAGAAACACAGACATAAAAAATGAAGGTGTGCATGAATAGAGGTTTACAGCTAACCAGGCAAAGAAGATTCTTTTTGTAAAAATATTCTGTAGAGAAAGCAGAGGTGATAATCAAATTATAGCAGTCTCAGGGCCAGTGAAATGGCTCCACGGGTAAAAGTGTTTGACAGACCAGTCTGAAAACCTGGGTCCAATCCCCAGGACTCAACTCATGGTGGAAGGAGAGAACTGAATCCCCAAAGTTTGAAAGTTGTCCTCTGATCTGTACACACACACACTATGGTGCGCGCGCGTGTGTGTGTGTGTGTGTGTGTGTGTGTGTGTATGAGAGAGAGAGAGAGAGAGAGAGAGAGAGAGAGAGAGAGAGAGAGAGAGAGAGAGAGAGAGAGAGATCTGGAGATTGAATTAGGTTGTCAGGATTGAATAGCAAATGCTTTTACTCACTAGGCCATCTTACTGGCTCTAAGTTTTTATGACAGAAAAAAATCAGGGGCTGAAGAGATGGTTCATCACTTCAAGGTGCTTGCCACACCCTGGGGACTCCAGTTTGGTACCCAGGACTCATACCAGGTCCACAGCATCTGATGCCCTCTTCTGACTTCCATGGATACCTTCACACATATGGGAGACACACACACACACACACACACAAGAGGGGAGAGAGGGTGAGAGATAGAGACAAAGACGGACAGAGATATAAAACAGACAGAGAAAAATAGAGATTCACATACAAAAAACCTTTTTAAAAACTCCTAATTTTCATACTCTTAACTGTCAAGTAAAGAACGTGACGCTAAGACAGAAGTTGCTCTCTCTAGCCCTACACTGAAACCGGTTACTATCCAAACCATTCTCTTTTATACTTTTGATCTATATCATCTTTACCTGGATCCTGAGCGGTTGATGGAGAAGTATCATTCATGACTGTAAGGAACTCTGTAAAATCCAGCATTCCGTTAACTATAAAAACAGTTCAGAATCAAGGACACGGAGCATCAATAAACTTAAGCTTAAAGTGCAAACAGATAACGTGACTGTAATTAACTGATATCAGAACCCCATGCTTGTCTGCAAGAGCTGTCACACATTGACATTCTATTAGAGAATATAGATTTTTAAAAAGAGAGAGACTTTACCAGGAAAGACCTTGAATACCATATTAAATAATGAACAGTATTTCCATAATAATAGAATTCCAACAATCAGGGATAATCAGTACTTTCCTGCTCTTTATTCACGGTTCCATCAAGTTTATATGTGTAATTATGTACTTGTGGGGGGATGGGGGAGGGTATCTGCATGTGAGTGTAAGTTTGGGAAGAAGTCAGAAGAGGGCGTCACATCTCTGGGAGCAGAAGTTACTGATGGTTATGAACCATGTAGTGTGGATGCTAGGAACCAAACTCTGACCCTTTACAAAACAGCAAATATTCTTAATTGCCCAGACATCTCTCTAGCCCCCAAAGAGACACATAACGAAAACCATGATAGCTTCTGCATTACATATTCAGAAATCAAAGCAAGACCAAAGGGTCCATGGGTATTTGTATTTTCTTTGACATTTTTTCTTCTTCGGACTTTCAATACAGGGTCTCAGGTAGCCCAGGCTGGCCCAGAACATATTATGTAACCAATGATAACATAATTCTTTTGTTTTGACCTTCCAAGCACTGGGATAAAAGTTGTTTCTCACCACACCTGACTTCTCTGATCTCTCTCTCTCCCTCCCTCCCTTCCTCCCTCCCTCTCCTTCCCTCCCCCCCTCCTGCTCTGACATTCTGACATCATTCAATGTAAGCTAGGCTAATGTAAATGACAAACATTTATAATCACCGAGATATGGTATGTTTTTCTTGACTCCTACAAATTGTGAAGTATATAATCAGACATAAAATGTTGACATCATAATGTGTAGCCTACCTGACAATAAAACATTAGGAACTTTTTCCCTGTACTTTTTTCAAATAATCCAAAGTCTTCGAAACATAATTTGGCATAAACTAATTTCCTGCGGTCAGTTTTGAAAATTGTAATGAAGTCAGATTTAAAAGTTAAACACATCAAGACATGTATCATGGCAGACTTGGAAAGAAGTTTCACATCCATCCATGAGACAGTGGATATGAAGCTATCTTCTTTCTGGAATAAGCAGTCCAACAACATCAGTGGAAGCAGGAGATGTCACCGGTGGGCCAAGGCCGCCCAGGGCTTCCACTGGCTTTCACTCTCATTATGTCAAAGCACTTATTCCAGAAAGATTCAGGCAACAGGAAAACAAAATATGATGAAGTTACACAGAATAATAGCATACAAATGATTAAGCAAACAAGAGGTAGATACAAAAACACAAAAGGAATCTTTTTATATAATATTGATATAAAAGTTGAAAGATGATAAACTTGGTAGAAAAATGTTTAAATAGATATTTAAATATTCTAAAAAACATATCCATAACAATGAAAGTATATAAAAGGGCATAAAGAGCACACAACTCAGGACTGCTTTCCTCAAACTGGAAAAACAGAAAAATGGGCTGTTTCATGGACTTTATGATTAGATGCAAACTACTGTGAAGATCTTAGGAGATCTGGAGAGACTTGGTCAGATATTTATTACATCGCTAATGTGGAATTACTATTAAAATAACTAAATGAAAGTAGTCCATTCATAGTTCAATGATGAAATTATATCAAAATCTAGTGCCATAATCAATCCAACATGTTCACCTGAGATATAGCTTTTTAATCATCATAAATCATGTTTTTAAGACATTATAAAAGCTTCATGTTGTACTTACCATTTAGCTTTCCTGTCATCTACAATCAGTCAGATAAACATAACTTACATTCAAGCACACAGGATGAGAACAACTTACCATCGACGTCAATGGCCCTCAGCGCCTGACGCATTTCTGAATCACTCATAGAAATCTTCAAGGTGTGAAGGACCATTGGCACATCATTCACATTGATCTTACCGTTGCGAACTTTACTGAAAACTAAACAACTCCTGGAAAGGGCTTCGTGAACAGAACAAAACACTCATTAACTAAAGTGAGCGGCCATCATGAGAGCCGTCCCACACTCCCGGGAGAAAACAATAACAAAACAAGGAAGAGGCGAGTGTGTTGTCTGCCCAGACTCTCCCTTCCAAATCTAACTTGTGATTGAGGTATGTCCTCCCCTCTTTGCTCCTGCGGCATGCAGGGTGCATTGCAACTGAAATGTTTTATGTTCTTATTGTTTCTAGAAGGCAAGGATTTTCCTTTTTCCTCTTTCCAGAACTACTTTATAGATTCCTCTCCCCTTCAAAACAAAAAGTCTGTCATATTGAATTTTGTTTTGTTCGGTGAATACAATGTTAAGAAAAAGATCCAATAGCCAGGAAAGCCGAGGTAGGATGACCAAAGTTCAGGGCCTGCCTGGGTTGCATAGTGAGTTCTAGGTCAACCTGGGAGGAAAAGAGGGAGGGAGAAATAAAGAGAGGGAGGGAAGATGGGCAAAGAGAGAAGAGAGTAATAGAAATGGGGCGGGAGAAAGGAAAATAACAATAAAAGTGTTTGGGGGAAACGGAGGTAGAAGACAGTTCTGTAAAATGGGAAGCAAAACTGATGGGATACTAATGAAAACCGAAAGGTATTTGAGAAGCTCCTCTGAGCTGGGTGGTGGTGGTGCACGCCTTTAATCCCAGCACTCTGGGAGGCAGAGGCAGTTGGATTTCTGAGTTTGAGGCCAGCCTGGTCTACAGAGTGAGTTCCAGGACAGCCAGGGCTACACAGAGAAAGCCTGTCTCGAAGAACCACAAAAAAAAAAAAAAGAAGAAGAAGAAGAAGAAGAAGAAGAAGAAGAAGAAGAAGAAGAAGAAGAAGAAGAAGAAGAAGAAGAAGAAGAAGAAGAAGAAGAAGAAGAAGAAGAAGAAGAAGAAGAAGAAGAAGAAGAAGAAGAAGCTGCTCTCTGGGCTGCAGCAGTGGCTCAGTGATTAAGAACACTTCCAGACGAGGTTTCCATTCCTTGCGCCCACACAGCAGCTCACAACTGTCTGTGAATCCAGTTCTAGGGCATCCCATGCCTCTTCTGACCTCCATGAACACACATGGTGCACAGACATACATGCAGGCAAACCAACCATACACATTCAAAAAGAAGAAGGAGAAAGAGAAGGAGGAGAAGAAGGAAGAAGGAAGGAGGAAGAATAAAAACTGGGAGGAGAAACTTCAAATCAGAGCATAACGAGATTAATTGTGGCTTTAATCTCAGCACTTGAGAGGCAGAGGCATGAGGATCTCTGTGAGTTCCAGGCCAGCCCTCATCTACAGAGTGGGCTAAACTTACATTGTGTGACCAAGTCTCAAAACATAAACATGTAACATATATAAATATGTATTTGTTGTTTATATTACATGCATTTATATTATATATACTTATGTTATATATTATCGATATGAATATATTGTATATTTATGATGTTTATAATAAGTATATAAATGCATATGTATATGAACCTGAAGAAGCAGAAATAAATAAGTATAAATGAAATGTAAAGGGATTGGTCTGTTGAAAGGGAAGCATTTCTGAAGAGGCAGAAAGGGAGACTGAAAGGTGTTTATAAGTCTGTGGATAGAAAAGGCAAGAACTGTAGGAAGTCTTCCCAATAGTTTTTATTACCTCTCTATAAAGAAACAAACCTATATGATTTAGCAATCCTACTTCTGAGCTTTTATTTTTACAAAAAAAAAAATGGAATCAGCTGAACTGGGAATGATGGCAGCATACCTACATTCCCAGCACTTGACAGAGCAGGAAAGTCAGAGGTAAAACTCATTCTCTACCTCATTGTGGTCTGAGGACAGCCTGGGCTACATGAAGCTATCTCATCCTCCACCTCATTGTGGTCTGAGGACAGCCTGGGCTACATGAAGCTATCTCATTCTCCACCTCATTGTGGTCTGAGGACAGCTTGGGCTATAAAGCTATCTCATCCTCCACCTCATTGTGGTCTGAGGACAGCCTGGGCTACATGAAGCTATCTCATCTTCCACCTCATTGTGGTCTGAGGACAGCCTGGGCTACATGAAGCTATCTCATCTTCCACCTCATTGTGGTCTGAGGACAGCCTGGGCTACATGAAGCTATCTCATCTTCCACCTCATTGTGGTCTGAGGACAGCCTGGGCTACATGAAGCTATCTTATCCTCCACCTCATTGTGGTCTGAGGACAGCCTGGGCTACATGAAGCTATCTCATCCTCCACCTCATTGTGGTCTGAGGACAGCCTGGGCTACATGAAGCTATCTCATCCTCCCCTCATTGTGGTCTGAGGACAGCCTGGGCTACAATCTCATCCTCCACCTCATTGTGGTCTGAGGACAGCCTGGGCTACATGAAGCTATCTCATCCTTCACCTTATTGTGGTCTGAGGTCTGACTGGGCTACATAAAGGTATCTCATCCACCACCTCATTGTGAGTCAGCCTGAGCTACATAAAGTTATCTCATCCTCCAGCTCATTGTGAGTCTGAGGCCAGCCTAGGCTACATGAAGCCATCTCAAAAAATAAAATAAAATAAAATAAAATAAAATAAAATATAAAAAAATCTTTAAATCAGGCTGTAAGTAAGATAGCACCTCCACACCTAAAATCAGCAGTATTCACCGCTGCCAAGACATAGGATCAAATACAAAAACTACAGCCATCAAAAGATGAATTAACTTTTAAGCATGGTATATATACAGAATATTATTCATTTAGTTTTTAAAAAACTATCGTAATGTGAGCTGATGGGAACAACCTGTAAGATGCTGTGCTTACTGAAATAAGCCAGCCACAGGACAGACCAGTCTCCTTACACCAGTTCTCTGAAACAGTCCAATGTAAAAAGCAAAGACTGAATTGTGGTTGTTAAGCACTGAGGGGAGGGGAAAGAAGGAGTCATTCGGCAATGGGCGTAAAGCTCCAATCGCACACAATAAACTCTAGAGACCTTCTTACAACATTAAATGTATAAATAGCGACAGTACATTGTGCACTTAAAAGATGTTGAGGAGGTAATTCTCATGTTAAATGCCGTTGAAAAGAAATGGGAAGTAGAATGTTTACTTTCGTAGATCTTAAATAAGCAAATCACATGTGTGCACGTGGGTAAGTGGGGGGGGTGGTCAGAGGTCAAATGTCATTCTTCAAGATCCCTCTGTCTTCTGAGACAAGGTCTCTCACTGGGCCCTGAGGCCTGCCACTGAAGCTAGGGTGGTTGGCCAGTGAGCTCCAGGGACCTGCCTGCCTTGGCCTCCAAGGGCCGGGATTGCAAGTGTGCACAACAATGCCCACACTTTTTAGCATGAATGCTGGAACTGACGCAGGTTCTCATGCCAGCATGGTGAGCCCTTCACCAGCTGAGCTCTGGAGCCCTAAGACAAAAGCAAATTTCAATTTTTTTATATCTTTTAATACAGCTAAAGAAGAGCTGACAGAAGTGAAAATTTGAGGAAAATGGTGAAAGTTTGGATTAGACCCCAAGAAAATTAGCACAAGAAAATGTGGGCAAAAATTAAAAAGGATGCTAACCATGCCAGAAGAGTGGTAAGTCTGAATCCAGAGAGCACTGCATAGGCTCATAAAGGAAGAGAAGGAGGGAGGGAAAAAGGGAGGGAGGGGGAGAAAGGGAAGGGAGGAAAGGGGGCAGGAAGGGAGAGAAGGGAGGGAGGGAAGGGAAGGAGAGAAGGGAGGGAGACAGGGAGGGAGGGAGGGAGGAAGGGAGGGTAGGAGGGAGGGAGGGAAGGAGGGAGGGAGGGGAAAAAGGGAGAGAGGGAGGGAGGAAGGGAAAGAGGGAGGGAAGGAGAGGGAGGGAGGAAGGGAGGGAAGAGAGGGAAGGGAGGGAAGGGGACAGGGAGGTAGGGAAGGGAAGGAGGGAAATAGGGAGGGAGGGAAGGAGGCATGGAGGGAGGGAAGGAGGGAGACAGGGAGGGAGGGGAGGGAAGGGAGGGGAGGAGGGAGGGAGGGAAGGAGGGAGGAAGACAGGGAGGGAGGGAAGGGAGGGGAGGAGGGAGGGAGGGAAGGAAGGAGGGAGACAGGGAGGGAGGGAAGGGAGGGGAGGAGGGAGGGAGGGAAGGAGGGAGGGAGACAGGGAGGGAGGGAAGGGAGGGGAGGAGGGAGGGAGGGAAGGAGGGAGGGAGACAGGGAGGGAGGGAAGGGAGGGGAGGAGGGAGGGAGGGAAGGAGGGAGGGAGACAGGGAGGGAGGGAAGGACGGAGGGAGGAAGTATAAATTCTAGAATTTCTTATTACCATTTAGTTCTTGGTGTTTTAAGAATTCTTCAGGCATTTGTTCATATATTGTCAGGGAGAGATTAGAAGGTATCTCTTTTTTCCTAGCAGAGAAAAGGTCACATTAGAATGCAGCAAAGTTGCCCAGGCTTCCTTAAATTCACCACATAGTCAGATTAGCCTTGACCTCTTAATGATCCTCCTGCCTTAACCTCCCAAGGGCTGGGACCACAGGTATGTGCTCCAAATATCAACCAAGAGAACCTTTCTTAAAGAGGTTCCACGTGGTAAGAGTTGATATTTTCACCCCAAAATCCCTATCTTGCTTCTTTGTGACAATGATTCTGCATGGAGCAGAATCTGCCCTTGTCAGTACATTGACTCGTTAGTCTCTGGCTCTGCTTCAATTTTTCATACTCTTAGCACAAGCTATAGTTATTCTTTAAAGAAAGGTTTATAAGGCAAATAAGAACATCTTTAAACAGAAAAAAAAACCCAGAAAGAAATAAATCTCAGACTCCACCATTGCCTACAAATAAAAAGTCTGGAAAAGGGGATCTGTTAATACTATAAAATGTAAATAACTGAAATAATAATATTAGTGTTGTTAGAAATCTAAAGAGTCAACAATACAAGATTCTTGTACAAAAATGGACAGGGAGGGGCTGAACACATGGCTAGCTGGTTAAAAGCCCTTGCTGCTCTTCCGGAGGACCCAAATTTAGTTTCTAGCACCCATGTCTGATGTCACAACCACCTATAACTCCCTTTTCTGACCGAGAGAGACAGAGACAGAGAGAGACAGAGAGAGAGAGAGAGAGAGAGAGAGAGAGAGAGAGAGAAGAAGAAGAAGAAGAAGAAGAAGAAGAAGAAGAAGAAGAAGAAGAAGGAGGAGGAGGAGGAGGAGGAGGAGGAGGAGGAGGAGGAGGAGGAGGAGGAGGAGGAGGAGGAGGAGGAGGAGGAGGAGGAGGAGGAGGGAGGGGAGGGGAGGGGAGGGGAGAGGAGAGGAGAGGAGAGGAGAGGAGAGGAGAGGAGAGAAGAGAGGAGAGGAGATAATTTTTTAAAGTTTTTTTTTAATAGATGTGGAGCCAGTGCACACTTTTAATCCCAGAACTCAGAAGTCAGAGACAGGTGGAAATCCAAGTTTGAGGCTGGTCTGGTCTACAAAGGCCAGTCAGGGCTATACATCATAAGACCCTCTCTTTTAAATAGTTGGAAGGAAGGCCCAAGATGCAATGTGAATTTCACAGAAACTGAAATAGGACATGTGATCAACAGGATATAATCTAAGTCCCCCAACCCCACATACAGTGTTCCTGCCTCCGCCCAAGCCTTCCTAAGGTCACAGCCTTTTTGTTTAAACATATTACTGGCACTCTGTATATGCAAGAGATACATAATCGCAAGGAAAACTCCCAAGTTCAAGCCCCACACTCAAATATCAGACTAAAATGATTTGAATACCCAGGAGTTGAAGCTGTACGTTGAGTTAGTGAAGGCTTGTGACTTGGCACCTTGGATAAAGGGCTTTCTTTCTTGGTTATCTTCTCCTTTGACACCTTCAAATAGGGAGTGGCCATCTAGAGACAAGAGCAAGTACATTGATTAGTGAGCGAGTTCACCTGGTTATCCAGTGACTGGAGCAATAAGACTCCAGAAAGATAATCATACCACAGCATCTCACTTAGCCATGTTCCTGGTATAAAACTGCTTTTTGTAATTACATTTCATAGGCACTAACCATCACAGACACAAGAAAGGAAAGGAAGCCAAGCAGTAATGGCCCACACCTTTAATCTCAGCACTCAGGAGGCAGAGGCAGATGAATCTCTGAGTTCAAGGCCAGTGTGGTCTACAGAGCAAGTTCCAGGACAGCCAGGGCTACACAGAGAGATCCTGTCTTGATAAAAACAAGCAAAGGGGGGGGAGGATGGGGGGAGAAGGGGGGAGGGAGGGGGCAGGAGAAAGAAAGGAGGCGGGGGAAAAACCCAATATTAAAAATAGTAACATTTTGAAAAATAAAATAAAATAGTAACCTGTTCATAACAGCCTTGTTTGTGAGAGCCAGAAGCTGGAAACAACCCAGATATCCCACAACAGAAAAATGGATACAGTCAATGTGGTTCACTTACACAATGGAATACTACTCAGCTCTTAAGAATGAGGACATCATGAGTTTTGCAGGCAAATGGATAAAACTTGAAAATATCATCTTGAGTGAGGTAACTCAGACCCAAAAGGACATGCATGGTATGTACTCACTAATAAATGGATATTAGCAAAAAAAAAAAAAAAAGTACAGAATACACAGGATACAGTCCACAGAACTCAGGAAGGCTAACAAGCCGAGGGCCCAAGTGAGGACTCCTCAGTCCCACTTGGGAGGGGGGAGGGAAGGAAGAACCTGGGTGGAAAAGTGGACAGGGAGGGAAATGGGGGAACACGATCAGGCGTTGGGTGGGGAAACAGGCTGAACCCCTGAGGGCCAGCAGAAAGAAAGGAAGCAGGCAACCTCAGGAAGTAGGAGGTGGGGGGACCCTCCAGAATGCACCAGAGATGGGGAGGTGTGAGACTCTCAGGACTCAAAGATGAAATGCCCTACAGTGGGGAGAGGAAACTTGTAGAGCCCACCTCCAGCAGGAAGACAGGGCATCAAGTGAGGGATGGGGTTGTCACCCCACAATCAAAAACTCTGACCCATGTCTGAGTTTTTTCAGACAGTTTCCTGTCTGAAAGAACTGCAGGGATGGAAATGGAGAGGAGCCTCAGGAAAAGAAGGTCCAGTGACAGGCCCAAATTGGGATCCAGCTCCAGGGGAGGCCCCAAGGTTTGACACTATTACTGAGGCTATGGAGTGCTCACAAAAAGGGACCAAGCATGACAGCACTCTGAAAGACCCAACAAGCAGCTGAAAGAGTCAGATGCAGATATTTGCAGCCAACCAGTGGACAGAAACTGCTGACCCCTGTGGTTGAATTAGGGGAAAGCTGGAAGAAGCTGAGGAGGAGGGTCACCCTGCAGGAGAACCAGCATTTTCAATTGACCTGGATCCCCAAGATCTCTCAAACACTGAGCCACCAACCAGGCAGCATACACCAGCTGATACGAGGCCCCCAACACAGAAGACTGTCAAGTCTGGACTCAGTCAGAGAAGATGCACCTAACCCTCAAGTCTCTTGGAAGCCCCAGGGAGTGAAGAGGTCTGGTGGGGTGGGGGATAAGGGGTGGGGACATTCTCATGGAGACACAGGGAGGGGGGCGGGAGGGTTGAGGGGAGGAGGGATGGGATGGGAAACAGTCAGAGGGTGGACCAGGAGGGGGATAAAATGTGGAGTGTAAAAAAATAAGTAAAATGTAAAATAATAATAAAAAATAAAACAAAATAGTAACATTTCAACACTTGAACTAAAGCATCAAGAATATTCGGAGGCTGAGGACAAAAGGGGAATCTACCAGGTGTTGACTTACCTCCATTCTTTTACTATGAAGCTGTACTTGCACACTTTTCTTTCTCCTGAATTTTTTTGATCCTGAAAACTCAGTAGACTTTTCTTCTCTATACACGAATAATGCTGTTTCATATCTAAATGGCACAGAAATTAAAATGACTGCTGAGTTGTTTTTCTGGCTTTATTTTCCTTTCAATCTTTGATTGTGAAAATTTCCAAATAATATGCTAATCTCCCCATGTACCATCACCCTGCTTAAATAATGGTCTAATTACATCTTTTTATCCCTGCTTCCATCTTTTATAAATTTGAAATCCCAATATTTATTCAGCTACATATAGTTCATCAGTACTACTTCATCTGTAACAACTTTGATAAACATATCTATAAGGTATTGTTTCTTTTTTAAAAACAAGACTTTAAAACATCATTATGACATATAAAAATTAAAAGACATTTCTTAGTATCACCAAATAGACAATGGGTGTACAAGTTTCCCATTGCCTGCTAAATGTCATTGTATTGGCTGGTTTTGTGTCAACTTGACACAAGCTGGAGTTATCACAGAGAAAGAAGCTTCAGGTAAGGAAATGCCTCCATGGGATCCAGCTGTAAAGCATTTTCTCAATTAGTGATCAAGGAAGGAGGGCCTATTGTAGGTGGTGCCATCCCTGGACTGGTAGTCTTAGGTTCTTTAAGAAAGCAAGCTGAGCAAGCCAAGGGAAGCAAGCCAGTAAGGAACATCCCTCCATGGCTTCTGCATCAGCTCCTGCTTCCTGAGCTGCTTGAGTTCCAGTCCTGACTTCCTTTAGTGATGAACTGCAATGTGGAAATGTACGCTGAATAAACAAACCCTTTTCTCCCCAACTTGCTTCTTGGTCATGATGTTTGTGCAGGAATAGAAAACCTGGCTGAGACAATCATAAACTTCCACACTTTGCATCAGGATACAGTAAGTTCTCCATGCTTGCTTGGAATGTATTTTACATCTCTTTTCATCTACACAGCCTCTCCTTCTGTTTACTGTTTCTGCTGATGTTAGATCATCTATCCTTGAGACATTCCACTATTTCAGCTACTGGTAAATTTAATCCTAAGCAAAACTGTGAAATAATAGGGAATTTCATCAGTTACCCACTATCTTTCTTAACAGATACCTTGCCCCTCTTGATACTATATTCTCATTAATCCCAACCCTCCCAAATTCCCAATGCCTTGCTCTTATTCCCCTGACACACCCCAAAGTTGTCTACGGTTAGTCACCTATACAGACCTCTGGCGTCAAAGGAAACGGCTTTCAACTATTTTGACTATGACTCACATTCTAAAATATTTTTTCTACTAGGAAATAGGAACAGAAAGAGGCCAAATATATAAAGACTGGACCTGCTTTTCAAAGTGCAGTTGTGTTTAAAAGAAACATTCTAACATCTTCAATTCCTTAATCTATTTCTTTATGAAAGACAAGTTGGTAGTGACCTCCTAAACTGGCATCACGGCCCATTACCCAATTTGGAACCTGCTACTTTTATGCCTCACCACACCCAGCCCATTTATCCTTGATGAGATAAAGTCTTTCTGTTTCTGACTTAATCATGGCTTCCATAGGCCTACATGGGGTTTAAGCTGTCATACTTTTTAAAGTATAAACATGTTTAAAATTATGAATTACCTCCACCATTTTATGAAAAATAAATGGTTTGCTATAAATAATGAATTAAAATATTTGTCCTACATCCCACTCCTTTGGGACATGTGTCTCCCAAGACGTGAGTTCGAACACTTCAACACTACTAATGAAGGTGAAGAGACACTTGCAATATCTTCCTCTCCTTGTCAGATAACTTTTATGTTGCTTTCCAGAGATAAATACCTTGATCATTGTTATCTTACAAACGTAAATAGTGGTCAAAATGTTGTATTAAAAAAACAAAAACACGAACTTATGCTCGAATGACTTCAGTTCAAATGCCCTTCCAATTACAATACACAGGTAATTTCTAACTTCACGAATCCACTAGACCAAAACTTAGTAGGAAAAAAAAAGAGATAAACCCCAAACATTTTCTCAATGTATATCTTCCGTATAATAAACAATTTTTCTGTCTTAACAGAAGAATGGATGCAAAAAATGTGGTATATCTACACAATGGAGTACTATTCAGCCATTAGAAACAATGAATTCATGAAATTCTTAGGCAAATGGATGGAGCTGGAGAACGTCATACTAAGTGAGGTAACCCAGTCTCAAAAGATCAATCATGGTATGCACTCACTAATAAGTGGATATTAGCTTGGAAAACTGGAATATGCAAAACATAATCCACACTTCAAATGAGGTACAAGAAGAACAGAGGAGTGGCCCCTAGTTCTGGAAAGACCCAGTGTAGCAGTATAAGACAAAACCAGAACAGGGAAGTGGGAAGGGATGGGTGGGAGAACAGAGGGAGGGAAGGGGGCTTATGTGACTTTCGGGGAGTGGGGAACCAGAAAAGGGGAAATCATTTGAAATATAAATAAAAATATATCGAATAAAATTTAAAAAAATATATTAAGGGGTCTGGAGAGATGGCCCCAACTGGCTGATCTTCCAGAGGTCCTGAGTTCAATTCCCAGCAACCACATGGTGGCTCACAACTACCTGTAATGGGATCCGATGCCCTCTTCTGGTGTGTCTGAAGAAAGCAACAGTGTACTCATATACATAAAATAAATCTTTTTTAAAAAAGAAATATTAAAAATGAAGACTGTCTGCCTAGGTGCATACAAAATGCCAGAACTTCTTTTTTAACTAACAAAAGACATCCAGGTAAACTGGTATGCTAAAAAGAAACTACAGGATTCAAGTGACCTAATTTCATAAACCCAAGCCCAGATGGAAGACCTCTTCCATGTCCTTCTTAAATTCTCTTGAGGATAAACTTAACAGACCTATGAGCTACTGCTCCCATCTAACTGAACCTCTGTGAAAGCTTTTAGACCACAATGGAGCTGCAACAGAAACAAGAAGAGGTGTAAGAGCAGCCACGCAGGTGTTAAAACCATGTCCCTAAGAGAATGACCACAGCACACAACCCTATTGTGACACATATGTGCTGCATGTCTGGCCGTTTTAAACTTGAAAGGGGATAGTTTCATAAAATAAATTCAAAGATTTTTTTTAACTTACATTTTTTTATATTCTGGGATTATACCCTTACTTTCAGATGAAATTTTCTTCCCTGTTGTTTTAGAAATTTTGCAGTATTTCTTAGTTTCAATATTTCTTGATGTCAACTTGGTTGAATAAGTATCAGAGCCATGAATTGATACATCAATGCTTTCTTCAGTCTGAGAATAGCCAATAATCACAGTCATGCATGTTGTTTTCCAAATACATATTAGATATAACATTCAACTAAAGGGACTTTGGTTTTAAAGTACCTTATTCATTTGAACATTACTATTCTAAAAGAGCATGTATCCCTTAATATAACATGTTGCTATAAAATGCATAGAATTCATGAATATACATAGGTGCAAAGTTTTATCATATTTTTCAAAATAATCATTTTAGCCCAAAAATATTAACTGTTTTCAGATACAAACCTAAGGCATGGTCTACACAAGGGGAAAAAACTACATTCCATTAACATGAAAAAGCATCTACTCTGTGAGGGACACCAGCAAGAGGTTGAAAGGGCAAGCCAGACACTGGGAGAAAGTATTGACAAAGGATCCATCTAATAAAGGATTATTATGTGCATGTTGCATGTATGTATGTATGCAGATACACTCATCCTTGTTACATGTGTGGAGGCCAATTTAGAAATGGTCAAGGTCTCTGAACAAAGCTTGCATCCTAAGATGTACAGACATCAATCTAATAAGCATATGAAAAGATATTAAACATTATGCTTTAGGAAATAGCAAGTTAAACAAGATACCACTATACATCTGTTAGAACGGTAACAATGAAAACTATATAACAATACAAGAGACTCAAGAATGGGCAGGAGAAAACAGCTCAGTTTAGAGCAATTGTTGTTCTTGCAAAGAATTCCTAGCACCTATGTGATGGCTCACAACCATCCATGACCCTAGCTCTAGGACATCCAGTGCCCTCTTCTGACTTCTGTAGGCATATGGCATACATGTGTGCACATACAGATGTGCAAGCAAAACATTCATACACATAAATAAATAAAGGTAAAAAATGAGAGTAAAGACAGAAGTAAATAGATGAGCATAACTATCCTCATAAATTGGAAGAAAAAATATTGTGTGTCTACACAAAGCAACCTATAGAGTTGATGAAATTATCAAAATTTAGATGTGACTTTACACAGAAATGTAAACAATCCATAAATTTGTATGGAACCACCATGGGTTCTAAATGCCTGAGACACCATGAAATTAGGAGGGAGACATGCTGGCGAGCCCAAGGAGAGTGGGAGGAGAGGAGTTTGGGTGTAATGTGACCAAGATACAGTGCATACATGTATGAAGTTTTCAAAGAATAGAAAATAAATAAAATAATACAAAAAACGAGGCTGACAGAAGTCCAAGTGATTCAGGATTCTGTCAAGTTGACAACCATAACCATCACAAAGAGCTGTTATCAAAGAGATTAACTGACCAAAATGTGGAAGAAAGGGAATGCAGGTACAGTGATGGTGGGTACATAAACTACCAGTGCTGTTGTCTGGCCTTTGCAGACACCTGCACTCACATATAAATACACACACACACAGAGAGTGAACATTTTAAAGATGCTGGCAGTTTGCTAAACCTGTGTGCATATGGGCATCACAACCTGAACTCAGTGAGTTATGTCTAAAAAAAAAAAAAAAGAGAGAGAGAGAGATGACGTTAGAAAGGAGGCGGTGTTGAGTCTAGAGGGAGTGGGAGTGAGGGAGTGGTGGCTATGACTAAGATACAGTGTAATGAAATCTTCAAATAGAAACAGACTGACAGAAAGAAGGAAGGATGGAGAAAAGGGAAGAAAAGAATCAAAGGGTACAATGTTTCCGATTGCACTGAAGGAATGTCTTAATAATCTAATTACTAACTGCAGGGTGACTATAATTTTAATAATATATAATACCAGTGATTGTCATTGCTGTTAGTTGCCACCAGAACTAGTTGGTAGCACTTTGCTAAAGATACAACATGCCTTGGTCTCAAGACAATAGGAAAACCAAGCTGAAACTCAGCTGGAAGCCCTCTCCTTGCTGGCCAGCCCCCACAGTGCCAGAAGCTGTTCTGCAGGCTTCCCTGGAGAGAATTGGCAACAACTGCCTTACTTGGCTGTGGCCCCGCCTACAACAACACGGCTGGCCAGGAAAGATGAGCTCATAGGTAAAATAACGCTAACCAGTTGTGGGGCTAACCAACTGCTTTCTGACTGGCACATGTGTGACAGTAAACCTGGTCAGAAGTTAGGAAGGTCAGAAGCCCTAGTGTGGAAGCTGCTGCTGCTGCTGCTTTGCTACACAGACATGATATGCCTGTCAAAATTGCTTTCCAAATAACTGTGTTTATGTCCACAGGAAAGTGCTATTAGTTTTGATTAGAGAAGCTTCTGTGTACGGTGGTCATTGGTGACTATACAGACTCTTAACTAGTCAAAATACAGGGAATAAATGACTATTGGATGTTGCAGTGGTTCCAATGAGAATGGTCTTCATAACGTTTATATTTGTACACTTAGTCCCCACCAGATGAACTATTTGGGGGATGATCAGGAGGTGTGGCCTTGTTAGAATAGGGGTGTCCTTGTCAGAGGAGGAGTGTCACTGGGGTGGGCCTTGAGGTTTCAAACCCAACATCAGGCTTAGGCTCAGGGTCTCTCTCTCTCTCTCTCTCTCTCTCTCTCTCTCTCTCTCTCTCTCTCTCTCTCTCTGCCTGCTGCCTATGCATCCACAGGCAAGGCTCTCTTCTTTTGTAAGAGTTGCCTTGGTCATGGCATCTCTTCGCAGCAACAGAATGGTGACTAAGACCAAGACCAATGTCCAACCGAGATGACTCAGGAAACCTCACAGAAGAATGAGTAGAAAGAACTCCGACACCTTGGTGTGACATGGCAGTGTTATTCTCGGACTCGCGGCAGCTGTGATTATCTGCACACAATCTCTATAAGACTGAACTTAAACACATCTTGTCACAGAACAGTGAGGGGCCGATGGAGCCTCGTCCTCTCTGAAGGGCCTATCTAATGGTGGAAATCCAAAATGGTATAGCCACTTTGACAATGTGTTTAAATTACTTGATGACCTAAAAATTACCATACCAAAGAACCCAGAAAATATATATTATAGTTTAATATATGTCTACAGAATTTCACAATAGGCTTTAGAAGCTCTTTTGGTACAATACTACCTTATTGCTAAATAATATTCCAACATAAGTCTACTAAAAGAGTTCAAAAGTCGCCGGGCGGTGGTGGCACATGCCTTTAATCCCAGCACTTGGGAAGCAGAGGCAGGCGGATTTCTGAGTTCAAGGCCAGCCTGGTCTACAGAGTGAATTCCTGTGACCTCATCTGATCCGCTATACAGAGAAACCATGTCTCAGGAAAAAAAAAGTGTTCAAAAGTCATCAGTTACTAAACAGGTTTATCAGAACTTTATACTCTTTAAATGTTTAAAAGTCATAAATAATAAACAATCATAAAAAATAATTTTAAAAGGAGATCTTTAAAAGTAAAAAAAAAAACTGTCTTGAATAACTTACCTTGCAAATTAAATGTGTTTTCTCCATTTTTCTGTTTGGAAGTAAATTCTGTCCTTCAGGACCCAAAGGCCTTGACGAATAAATAGAAGTGAGAAATAATATAAAAGTGTTTCCTGACAAACTGTAAACAGAAAAAATGGGAAGATAAGATCACAAACTATAAACAGAAAAAAGTAAGAAGAAATCACAAACTATAAATAGAAAAAACAGGAAGAAGAGCTCATACCCCTGTTTAAGAGACGAAAGGATTATATTCATCTACTTGAAGTTGCCTCTTCAAAGAAATGCTCAGACTATAATGCACAATAAATAGCAACAATGTAGACTGGTGGACAAAAGCTGGAGGAAACAGCTAGTAGGTGACAAATCAGAGGTCACCCCGCTTGCTAAGTTTACCTTTTTAGTATACAGAGAAGTAGAGAAATGTAGCTCAAATGACATGAAAGAAAGAGAAGTCATGTTTGTTGTTGCTATTATTATTTAAACAAACCCTAAGACAGACGTGCAGAAACAACCACCACATGACTGAGTGCCTAATATATGCTAGACATTACAATAAACACATTGATATGAATTATTTCATGTGTTACGCATAATTATTATCCTTTAAGGAATTGTCATTGTCACAATCTTACAGAAACACCCAAACAACAAACAGGACTTATACTCTGAGTTCGGGGAATCTAGCTCCAAAACCTTGGTCCTGTACCGCACAATATTGCCTCAAGCCATTGATACTGCATGGGGCTGGAAATACGGCTTAGTGATTCAGAGCAAATACGCCCTTAGGACCCAAGTTGGGGTCCCAGCACCCATGTCAGGCACCTCACAACTCTTCTGCCCTCTTCTGGCTGCCTCAGGCACTGCACTTACATGCACAACCCACACAGAAACACACATATACACATAATTTTCAAACATTTTGAAAATTTGATGGAGGGTATCAGTGTTGTTGTAAACAAAAGGTATTTTATCCTGGCTTCACACCAAAGACTTTCACAGTATGCAAATGTAATGACCAAGATTTTTTTTAAAAACTCAGAAGTCTTTAATGTTATGCAAGCCACATTTGATGAGTTATTCATTACCCTGTTAATCGTATTACAGCACTAGTTGCAACTATCAGAGAATTTTTTTTCTGTTGTAAACTGATAATATCCTAATGGGCAAACTGTACCACAATTGCAGATACATTATAGCTAATGCCACTATTGAATGTTCAAACATTAACCTCCATTTATCTTATTTGCTTGACAATAGATCCTCCACTTCATGCAAGAACTTCCGCTGTGGAGCATTTCCCACCAGCTTTGCTTTTGAGAGGTAGAAACTTGAGAGGGGAGCAGACGTGGGAACACAGAAACCATGCTCTGTACAACGAATGTTCTGACGGTCGTAGAGCTGAAGGCGCCGGGAAGTTTCCCAACCACTAAGTCTCCACATAGCCAGGACAACCCATTGACTGACCCCCGAGAGACCTCTCCACCTTTCTGCAAGCAACGCTCCTCCATCCAGTTACACTGAGGTCTGCTTTCTCCTTTAATATTGCATCACTTCTCAACCTCTGACACGGCTTACATTTTCCTCAGCAAGTCTCGCCTCTCCAGCTCTGTCACCTGAGGGTCCTACCATTGCTCTCTAAACCCTACTCTCTGGATCGTCCCACCGTTGCCCTCGTGTCCCCGAGGGTCTGCATTCTGTGCCATGTCCTTCTTGGAAGCTCGCTCACGCCCCCTGCCCGCGAGGCCACGCCCCCGAGATCACCTGATCAGCCTGAAGCTCCGCCCATGGAACTGCCTGAGGGGTCCGGCTCCGAGGAGGGCTGCCTGGGAAGAAGCGGCCGAGCTGGGGAGCACCCGCCGCCTGGGCGCCGCCTGGAAAACGCTGAGGTGGCGCGCGCGTCCCTACACCTCACAAGGGCCTGTGACCTCATCTGATCCAACCGAGGCCGGTTGTGGACATGGTTGGAAGACTGTCCTCAGACTTGGGTCCCAGCTGCCTCCTGTTCGACTCTCCGTCCTTCTCTGGTGCTCGTTAGTCCCGCTGTGGCCTGTCCCCAACTTGAGGTGTGCCTCCCATCAATCCTTTGACACGCCCTTACCATCCCTTCTAGCACCTTCTGTGCCTCCTGGTCTCTAAAGGACCGCAACTCAAGGTCATCCGGCTGCTTCCTTTGTGGGGAAGAGCTTGGGGAGTAGGGATCAGCGAGTCCCGCACATGAAATCATGTTAGCAGTGTATAAATACCGTTCTGTGAATATAAATGATTTTAGGATGTGTTGAATTTTTAAATTGTGTGAAGAAAAGAATGTTTTGAAAATACTTTTCTCCCGAAGTCTATGACATAAAGTGCCTTAAAAAAAAAAAAAAACGTGTTTTATATGGTTCATGCCACTGTATATATGTGGAGATCAGAAAACGTTCTAAGGAGTTGGTTCTTGGTACACACTTATGGAGATCAGAAAAGGATTTAAGGGTTTGGCTCTTTCCACCATGTGGGTTCCAGGTATTGGATTCATGTCATCGGGTTTGACAGCAAACACCTTTCTTCTCTGAGCCATCTTGCTGGTCTTCAAGTATATTATTTTTATAAACAGATCAGTGAATTTCCTCATACTATTAACCCACCCAAAATTCTCCCTTATTAACTTTGGAGAGGATAGCAAGGCCTTAAATAGATGAATACCATTCAAATTCTGCCCTTACTGTGAACAATTGGCAAATTTCTTATGCTCTTTGAATCTCAGGGTTTTTTTTTTTTTCATCCTTCCAAAGTTATGAGAATTTAAAAATATGCCTGTGGACTAGCCCAGACCCCTCAGAGTTCCCAGAGACTAGGCCAAGAACCAAGGAGCATACATGGGCTGATTCATGGCCCTGGCACATGGGTAGCAGAAGACTGCCTTGTATGGTCTCAGTGGGAAAAGATGCACTTAATTCTTTGGAAATTTGATGTCCCAGGGAAGAGAGATGCTCGTGGAGGTGGACAGGTGGGGAAGTACCCTCTCAGAGGTGTGGGAGTTGGGGTGAAGAACTCAGGAAGGGGGCACTGGGAAAGGGAGCAACTTTTGGAATGTAAATAAATAAAATAATTTAATGAAAAAATGCCTGTGGTACTTTAGCAAATGTTACTATATTTCATTCATTTAATGATACCCATTTCTGTCTTCATGTAAACATGAAGTAATTTTATTTCTATTTCATTTATTTTCAAATTAACAACTCATAAATTAACAATTCATAACTACTATGTTATAAGATATGGTGTGTTTTAATGTATGTACTGAGAATAGAATGGTTGAATCAAATCATTGCCTCACATTTGACATTTACTCCCCAATTCTTAAACATAAAATATACTCGTAACTGAATGATGTGCAATAAATTTCAAATTGTATCCCTCTTATCTAGTGGAAATGTTGTACCCTTTGAGCAATCCCCTGTCCCTACTCTGTCTCCTTCTCCGAAAACCAGCAAGTTCTTATCTACGTCGAGACATCTCTTCTCATATTCTACATATATGTGAGATGCAGTATTTGTCCTGGGCCTGACTTATTTCTTGTGGCAAAATGTCCATCCATTTCCTTTGTGTTGTCACAAATTATAGGATTTCCTTCTTTAAGTCTAAAATAATCTTTAGCTGTGAATGTGTACAATTCTGTATCCATTCATCCATTGACAGACACTTCTGTGAATGTACACAGTTCCTGCATCCATTCATCCATTGGCTTCTGTCATATGTTGGTTATCATAAAAAGTGCAACAGTAAACATAGCTACGTAGCTGCCTTTGATACACTGACTTCTATTCTCTTGGGGTTGCTAGATCATATCATAATTATTTGTTGGTGTTTGAGAAGCCTTTGGGAGAGGGGAGGTGGTGCCACATGCCTTTAATCCCCGCACTTGGGAGGCAGAGGTAGGTGGTTCTCTGTGACTATGAGGCCAGCCTGGTCTACACAGTGAATTCTAGGACAGCCAGGGCTATAAAGAGACACCCTGTCTCAAAAAGCCAAAAGAAAACAGAAAAAGAACAAAAAGAACTCACAAAAGAAAGAAGAAAAAGAAACTTCCATACTTTTTTTCATGACAGTTATGGTAATTTATATACTTTATGTTGCTGTGATAAAACATTGACCAGATGAATTCAGAGAAGGAAGATTTATTTGGGCTTATGCACCATTTCGGATAGAACTCATGGCAGGAACCTAGAAACAGGAGCTTACCACTCTGCTTCCCTTTCTTCAACTGCCTTTCTTATATAATCCAAGAACACCTGCTCAGGAGTGGCACCACCCGCAGCAGGCTAGAGTCTCCTCTGTCAAGTAGTCAGAAAATGGCCGCACAGATATGCCTACAGGTCAATCTGATGGATGTGATTTCCTAGTGATACTCCCTCTTGCTAGCAGTTCCCAGTGGTCCTCGCCTCTTCCCAGGTGTCTCTACTTTGTGCCAGGCTGACAAAACCTACCCAGTACAGTGCCCTTGCATCTACACCCTCACCAACACTTACCATTTGCCTTCTTAGTAATAGACGTTCTAACAAATATAAGGTAAGATCTCACCGCTCTCTATTTTCCCAAATGAGGCATGATGTTAAATATTTTTCAGATATCTGCTGGCCTGTTTTCAGGAAATGTTAAAAGCCTTTGCCTATGTTTTTCCACACTTGAAAAGATTTACTTATTGTTTATTTAATCTATTACTTGTTTATTTAAATTTGTTCTTTGACAACTTCATAACGTGTATACAGTACCTTCTGATTGCTCCCACTCCATGCCTCCTTTTATCTCCCTCCCACGCCCATCAACACCTCCAAGTCCCTTTCATGTCTTTCTGTGGCGTGAGCTTGTGAGTTTGACCATGGCCTGGGACCCACTGGAGGCGGGGTGGGCTCACCAGGACCTTTGCTCTGTTTTCATTGGATGGTTACTTTTCTTGCCATTAAGTCGTTTGTGCTGTGAATCCTTCACCACAAGTATGCTTTGCAAATATTTTCCTACTTTTTAGGTTGTGTCTGGACCGTTGACTCCTCTGCTGTGCAAAAGCTTTCAGCTGCTAATCTCCTCTCTGTCTGTTTCTGCTTTTGTTGCCCCTGCCTCTAAGATTAAGTGCAAAATACTGCCAGGCCAGTGTCATGGAACTTATTTTCTTGTAGTAGTTTTACAGTTCCAGATCTTACATTTAGGTATTTTATCCATTTTGAGGTGATTTTTAAATTATATTTATATTATATAATATAGATTATATTATATTTTAATTTTACATTATATAATCTATACATATATGTCTTAGGGTTTTACTTCTGTGAAAAAACACCATGACCAAGGCAATGCTTATAAGGACAATTTAATTGGGGCTGGCTTACAGGTTCACAGGTTCAGTCCATTATCATCAAAGCAGGAACATGGCAGCATCCAGGCAGGCACGGTGTAGGAGGAGCTAAGACTTCTACATCTTCCTCTGAAGGCTGCTAGCAGAATACTGACTTCCAGGCAGCTAGGATGAGGGTCTTAAAGACCACACCCACAATGACACATCTACTCCAACAAGACCACACCTATTTCAACAGGGCCACACCTTCTAATAGTGCCACTCCTGGGCTGAATGTATACAAATCATCACAATATGGATGTATATGTATGTATGTGAGTGTGTGTGTGTGTGTGTGTGTGTGTGTGTGTGTGTGTGTGTGTATGTATGTATATATACACAGTTCCTTTCTCTGGTATGTAGATATTCTCTCAACAGCATCCTTGGAAGAAATTGCCATTTTTCCTATTGTCTATTCTAGGTTCTTTTATTAAAAATCAGTTAACTTCTAAGGAAGCATCAAGTCTTTGTTCACCAACAGAAGCACAAAGCAAAGAAATGTGTCTGTCTTAAGGAATTTGTGAGACAAAGGGGTTTGTAAGACTAACTTTAATCTCATGTATTAGAGCTCAGTAAGATTTAAACAAGACTAAAAATTTTTGAAAGAATTTTATTTCCAAGAACACCTACAAGAAAGTGCGCGCGTGTGTGCTCACACACACACACACACACACACAGGAACCATACCTGGTAATGCTGGCAATACATAATAATCTAGAACTTGGGAAGCAGAGACAGGTTGCCATGAATTCAAGGCTAGCCTGATATACATAGTGAATTCAGTAAGACCCTGTTTCAAAACCACACAGAGGGGCTGAGAAGATAGCTCAGTCAGGAAAGCACTGCCCTTGCAAGCAGGACTTGAATTTGATTCCCAGAGCAAATTGCTAGGTGTGGTAGCATGCTTTTGTGCTTAGGAGACAGAAGCAAATCCCTGGGGCTCACTAGCTAGCCAACCTTGACTTGCATTCAATTGGAGGAGGGTTTTGTACCTGAGGACAAGAAACACAATCTTCTACTCCTGCACCTATTTAGAGGACATGAGTTGGTTCTATAATGAGATAAGACTTTGGGGCTGTGAGAGGGTGAAATTATTTTACATGTGGGAAAGCTAAAAATAATTTGTAGCCAGAGGCTAGACAGTGGTAGTTTTAAACTATATCCACAAATACTGCTGTTAAAAAAATTTCCCACAAATTTAGTCATTTAAACGATGCAAATTTATTATTTAACATTTCTAGAGGTCAAAAGTCCAAAAAGAGCTTTACAGGGATAAAACCAATGGCTCTAGACTCTGAGTGTTATGGCCACATTGACTAGCTTGTGGCCAATTCACTCTCCTCTGATTCTTGGCTCTCAAAAGGACTCTTGTATGTATATAGTACCTACCAGACAATCCAGGATAATCTGAGCTCAAGATCTTTAATTATATTGAAGCCATTTTTTTGTGTAAGGTAGCATAGTCCCAGATTCCACTATTAGGATGTGGATACCTTTGGGGGAAAGGAAGGACCATAACTCTGCCCATAAAATATGGAACCTGCTCAAAAGGTGGTGATTATCCCATCCTCAATAGAATATTGGCCCATTCCGTGAGCTATGATATGACATGATAAAACTAAGTCTTAAAAATCCTGACTTCTTCCCTATCCTCTGTTACTTACTCTGAGAAAAGTCAACAAACACTTGGGCAGTTCAGCCAGCATGGACACCGTGTCTCCTGCCAAGGACCCTGTGAGAAAACTCTCTTGGAAAAAATGATCTTCCAGTTCTTATGAGCCCTCGGTTGACTGGAGTTGTGGCCAGTTCTTCAACCTCACAAGATTCTGAGCCCAAACCTCTGAAATGAACGCCATTCCTGACTTCCTGACTCCAGAGGCTGGGCAGCAGGATTTTTGAGTTGCTAAATTGTGATGTAACCTGTTCTGTATTAATAGGCAATGGACACAGCCCCCTAAGCCCACTTCCTGATCCACCGGCTGCTTTGCTTCTAATTCCTACAGAAATGAAAGGAAGACCATGCATCTCTCCTTAAGTGATGTTACTGGAAGATGCACCTCCTTCATTGGATCTTATTATCTAGATGGGCATTGCACATCTGGCTGTAAGATTAAGGAGGCATATGCTGGGGTACATTAGCAATTTGCCTTAATGATCCTGGCCTACAGCCTCCACCCTTCCCCTGGCCACTTTCACCTTAACTACCAGGGCCGCCTCAGCGCAGCTCCACCTGGAGACCAGCAGAAAACTGCGTGACTGAAAGCAGGCAAACCGCCGAGAAGATGATCCGACGAACTCGCGGCCATTTGGGGGGCAGGGTGGTTTTTCCAAAGATTATAAATATTGGCTAAATGATAGTAAAGTCGGTCTCTATGGGCAACTGTCCTCTGGACTCATTTCTCTTTCGCCCCCTTCCCGTTACCCTCAGAATTCTCTTCCGGGCATTCCGGTTCACATGTGGCCGCGGGCGGCAACAAATGATGATAACAACTATCAGGGAAAGCTAACTCCAGCCCACACCCATCAACATGTTTTCTGTTTCTTACCTAGTAACTTGCACTGGCCACCAAAGTGACGTTTACACACCCATCACTGACCCCCACAAGCCTTGCCAATTATGCATTAGTCACCAGAAAGTCCAGCTAATACATTTTGTAAAACAGTTCATTGTGCAACTTTTTTCTTAAAGTTCTTTTCAGAGTAGCCCAGGATGTAGCTCCATTTGTAGGGTTTTCTTAAAATGTGCAAAAACCGTGGCTTCAAATCCCAGCTCTCCAGTTGAAGGCTGAAGGATCAGAAGTGCAAGATTGCAAAGTGAGTTCAAGGCCAGAGTCAGCTACATGAAACTGTCTCAAAAGAAAAGAAAGAAAAACCTTGGGGCCGCCAGGCAGTGGTGGCGCACGCCTGTAATCCCAGCACTTGGGAAGCAGAGGCAGGAGGATTTCTGAGTTCGAGGCCAGCCTGGTCTACAGAGTGAGTTCTAGGACAGCCAGGAACTACACAGAGAAACCCTGTCTCAAAAAAAAAATAAAATAAATAAAATAAAATAAATTGAGCTGAACACATGCTGGAACAAGAACAAGAACAGAGCATGTGTTCACTGACTAGCCAATGCGTCCTCCTCCTCCTCCTCCTCCTCCTCCTCCTCCTCCTCCTCTTCTTCCTCCTCCTCCTTCTCCTCCTCCTCCCGGTTTCATTCTGTGCCTTTGGTTGGTATCACCCACTTTCAAAAGTGGGTCCTTCCCCTGTTTGCTGAGATATGCTTCATTTTGGTTGTCAATTTGTCTGGTGAATTCAACTAAAACATGTTTTTGGGGGGAGGGAGTCTATAAGCCTGCTTCCTAGAAGGATTAAAAGGGGAAAGCCTCCTCTAGAGTGAGCGGCATTTCCTTGGTTGCCCAGAAACGAGGTCTAAGGAAAGAAAGCTGTAGCCTTTTGCTCACTTTGTCCCCTTGTTGGTAAGTGCATCTACTTGCTTGCAGCCACTGCTGCTGCCTGTCTGTCTTTCACTGACATGAAGTCTCTTCAGCCTTCCAGTGTGAGCTGAAGACCAGTGGCACTCCAGGTCCTCAGCACTGGTTTCGACAGTGCTACCGAGGCATCCATACCCAGCATGCACTGCGTGTGCCAGCCTCATAGATCTCCTTTGTGATATGTATTCGTTCTATATGTTCTCTTCCTCTAGATAATGTTTTGCATACCAATCACCTGGAGATCTGGGCAATAAAGGTCACACTCACCAAATTTCATATAAAAATGAAGACTTTGTCATGAATAGGACTGGAAATCATTCATGTTACATCCTGACATGCACACACACATACACACACACACACACACACCTGCCTTATGTATCCAGGACTCTTCACCATTGCAATAATCAGAGGAGGTTTAAGGAAGTGTTTGGATCATAAAAGGCTCTGGATCTAATCAATAGACTAATTCACTGATAGAATTATAATTTGATGGCTTTGGGTTGGAGTGGTAGAAACTAGGAGAGAGGGCCTAACTAGAGAAATATCATCCCCAGCCCTTCCTCTTTATCTATCTACCATGCAGTAAAAGTACTTTCCCCCCATGGCCCTCCCACACAATGTCTCCACCTTACAGAAAAGCAACTGAATCCAAACCAGCCACAGACTGAAAGCACAAAACTGCGACCTAAAATAACTGTCTCCTCAAGAAAGTATTTTCTCAAGTGTTCATCACAGAAACAATAAACTAGCATAAACATTCCATCCCCAGACATTTAGTTCCCAAATGTCTAAATGTAAATAAAACACAGAGACTCTCAAAGATCCCAGATGAGATTGAACACATTTCGGGTGATGTGGCTGTGGACAAATCCCACAGATTCAGCATTCAGTGGTTGTCTGGGTCCACTCAAGTCTCTCTATAATGCTGAATATTATGTTGCCAAAAAATTGTTTTAAATTTGTGTGTGCATGTTTTGCCTGCACGTATATCTGTACCCTGCATTGCCTGATGCCTTAGGGGGCCAAAAGAGAGCATTAGATCCCCTGGGACTAGAGTTACAAACAGTTGTGAGTCACCACATTCATGCTAGAGATCAAACCCCAGTCCTCTGGAAGAGCAATGAGTGCTCTTAATCACGGAGCCATCACTCCATCCCCAAATGGTTTTTTTTTTTTTGAGACAGTGTCTCACTGTGTACCCCTGCTGGCCTGGAACTTACAGACATCTGTCTGCTTCTGTCTCCTCATGTATTGTCACATTCTGGCAAGCTTTTTTTTTTTTTTAATTCTGCACAGGGAGGAAGGCATGTGCACTTGAGTGCAGATGCTCACAGACTCCAAGCGATGCCACGAGATCCTCAGAAGTTAGTCACAGGCAGTTGTGAGAGGCCTTATGTGGGTACTGGGAACTGAATTTGTGTCTTCGAAAGAACAGTTATGCATTCCTAGCCACTGAGCCCTTTCTCCAGCCCCGCCCCCAAATATTCATGACGTAAGGAATTCATGAGGCAAAGAAAAGAGTTATTATAATTAAGTAGCCTTATAGTTGCAGTTTTTAAAGGACCCAGACATATTGATGGGTTTAGTTTTTGTTGTTTTTCCTGTTTGTTTTTAAGGAATATGTGATATGAAGAAACTCAAGAATTCCAAGATGAAAATGGATCAAAAGTACATTTCCAAGGCTGGCAAAACGGCTTAGTGAATAAATGCCCTTGCCACCAAACCCTGAGTTCAATCCTCAGGACCCATTTGATGAAAGGGGAGACCCAACTCCCACCACCAAGATATCTTCTACACACACACACACACACACACACACACACTTTTTAAAAAGAAACGTTTAAAGAGATTTTTTTTCCTGAGTTAATATTTGGTTTTCTGAATCTGTCCAATAAATATCTACAGTGCAATAACTGAGCTAATTAATAATAAACATCTATGTTTATTTTTATAGAAGGACATGGATGTACCAGCAATGTAACTATCATCAAGCATTCTCAAGCTAGCCACTCTCAAACCAACATCCAGCAAAATCATTAGGAGGGGTCATTAAAACACAGATTGCTGGGCTCTGCCCTTAGATTTTCTTCTTTCTTTCCCCCCTTTTATTAAAACAGACTCGTTTCTAACATGATACACCCTGATTATGGTTCCCCCCCCCTCTACCCCTCCCAGATCCTTCCCACCTCCCCTCCCAGCCGGAGCCACTCCCTTTCTGTCTCTTGTTAGAAAAGAACAGGCTTCTGAGAGATAATATAATAAAACAAAAACGATCACATCAAAGTTGAACAAGACAAACCAACTGAAGGAAAAGAGCCAAGAGAAGGCACAAGAATCTGAGACCCGAGCTTTCACACACTCGAAGTCCCACAGAACACCAACCTGAACGGCATCATACATACACAGGATCTGGTGTAGACCCGCACAGACCCGATCCACGCTGCTTCAGTCTCGGTGGCTTCATAGGAGTTTAGTTCACACTGATTTAGAGGGTCTTGTCTCCTGGCGTCCTCCATCCCCTCTGGCTCCTACACTCCTTTAACCTCCTCTTCCACAGGGTCCCTGAGCTCTGGGGGGAGGGATTTGATGGTGACATCCATTTAAATGTCATCCCACTTAAATGTGCCAGCTGAGTATTCCAAGGAATCTGCCTAGTATGTGTGTGTGTGTGTGTAAAATGTATGGCTATGGGTCCCTGCATTTATTATTCAATCCTTGTGTATATGACAGTGGTCTCCTGAGATTGTAAGAGAGCTGAATTTTCATATCACCAAGTGTTACCATAGCTATTCAAAATGCTCCTTATTCACACGTAAACGAACCTGTTGCTGCCAAAGTACAATGCATTCAGTTGTGTACAGTACAGAACACTTGATAATAGCTCTGTTGCAGCTTGTATATTTACCATGTTATGCTCCAAACATTATTTTAGTGTGTACTTTTTTCTTCAAAGTTTTCTGTAAAAAGGTAAGTCCTGTTCCCTGGCGGCAGCCTCTTATATCTTTGGTTTCCCGTGTCTTGGGACTATATCAAGAGGCCTTAGGAAGTGACTCGCAAGCACTACCCCCAGTTTGTGTGTCCGCACTCCCCAGGTTTGTGTGTCCACACTCCCCAGGCTTGTGTGTCCGCACTCCCCAGGTTTGTGTGTCCACACTCCCCAGGTTTGTGTGTCCGCACTCCCCAGGTTTGTGTGTCCGCACTCCCCAGGTTTGTGTGTCCGCACTCCCCAGGTTTGTGTGTCCGCACTCCCCAGGTTTGTGTGTCCGCACTCCCCAGGTTTGTGTGTCCACACTCCCCAAGTTTGTGTGTCCGCACTCCCCAGGTTTGTGTGACTGCACTCCCCCAGTACCAGGACTACTCAGCATTGCTCAAGGTGCACTTCTGAGATGAGACTTGTCAATTTTCATTTCTTTGTGAGTGTGTATGTGTATGTGTTTCTGTCTGTGCCCTTGTGTACATACATATGTATGCAGGTGCCCAGGGAGGCCTGAAAGGAATCCCCTGTACCTAGAGTTGCAGGTAGTTGGGAACTGAACTCCAGTCCTCCAGTCCTTCTGAAAGAGCAGAAAGCACTCTTAAGCACTGAGCTATCTCTCCAGCCTCTTAACTGCATTTAAAAAACAAAAACAAACAAAAACTCAACTTTCTAGGTGATACTATAGTTTGCCACTAGCCATTTTAAGTAGCAGTTAGGCTGTGCATAGTCCTGCAAATAATTTGTCATTAAGCTTTTACTCATGATTCCCACAGGCAAAAACCTGGACTATACCAACGCTTTCTGCTTTGTTTTCAAAAGATCCTAAATAACCCCCAATTAAAAAAAAAAAAAAAACCCTTAGAAAGTAGTAACCTACTCATTTTGAAACTATCACCACTCGAACTCTGAAGCTAGCTCCAGCTCCCACGGCAGGCACCATCTGTTACATCTGAAAGCATGCTTTTGCTATAAAGTTGTCACTTTTGAAGCAGTGACTCTCTTTATACCCAGCAACAGAAATAACACCACAGGGGTAGCCTCAGGCCAGTTCTTTTGGAAAGCACATTTAATTCCCTGTTACACAACCCAGGAGGAGGTGGTGAGGGTGTCAGGAAGACTCTTAAGGAATTTCAACCAGAAATGAACAAAGAGAAGAAATATCCTGATATGTGGGCAGCTTCAGAATATCTCTGAGGTAACGGAGCAGCCTGCCAGGCATGCTCTGTTTGTTCCTATTGTCCTCAGACACTGAGACTGGACAAAAATCACCTGGAAGAGACAGGCAGAGTTGCTCTGTGTTACATATTCAATGCCAGAGCAAATTTAGATGTTCACCCTCGGGATTCCACACAGACTCCACCTCCAGTGAGAACAGCTAGATATGCCCATGTACTGACCAGCACTGCCACCCACACACCACAGGCCTCATTCCAGAAACACACAAGATTCCTCTCACCTTTTTAATATATTCTCTTCCTCCCCTGCTAGCTTCCTCATCTAAACTATCTTTTCTAAAGAGAACCCCACTCTACTCTCACGGACTCTGCCTCAGTAGCCAAAGGATGGATCTCTGACCATCTTCCCCCACCCCTCTACTGCATTCCCCCATCTAAGCCAAGAGTAACCCAAGGGTAAAACAGAACAGTCAGCTGGCTTATTCCTGTACTCAAGGCCTCCTCCCACACCAACATCTGGATCAGCCACTCCTTGCTGACAGTCCTCCCCCGTACGCAGATGCCAATGTATGCAGAATGAACAAGAAAGAATGAAGTGGACA
Organism: Apodemus sylvaticus; assembly: GCF_947179515.1. Taxonomy (NCBI): domain Eukaryota; kingdom Metazoa; phylum Chordata; class Mammalia; order Rodentia; family Muridae; genus Apodemus; species Apodemus sylvaticus. The sequence goes on from NC_067481.1 coordinate 18,319,806, forward strand.
AAAACTAGGCACTACATCAGATGCACCCACTGCACTGATGTCACTTTTGAAGGACTCTGAGAAGGGATGAAGGGAGTCTGAGAAGGGATGAGACTTCGCTGAAACAAGTTATAAGAACAGCATCTGCTCTTGGGAAAACCAAGGCATTCAGTCTTGAAAGTAAAAGACAAACACTAGCAACAGCACCTCTCCCCCACAACCACACACACACACACACACACACATACACACGTTTTCTGTGCTGGGAATCAAACCCAGGACATTCCGTAACTGCTTGTTCTACTACTGGGCAGCATTCCAGTCCCCTTATACATACACAGGATCTTGACCACATATTTGATGCCTTATTTGATCTCAGCATCTTAGGATATTGACACTAAAACTGGGAATGCAGATCAATTGGTAATGTTCTTGCCTAGCATGCCTGATGTCCCGAGTTCTAGTCCCAGCACTGCATAAACCAGGCGTGAAAGCTCAGGCCTGTAATTGTAGCACCTGAGAGGTGGAAACAGAGGATCAGAAATTCAAGTCATCCTTGGCTACATAGCAAGTTCAAGACCATCCTTGGCTACATGAGACCCTATCTCTCAAAAGAATATTGACACTTAAAATAGACCTTCCATGTTACCTGGTCCAAAAGAAACATGAACTCCAAGAAAAGAAAGTGGCTTTCCTGAATTAACTTTCAAATGTTTTCCACAGCAACCCCTAGGCCAGGACTCGGGTCTCTGACCATCAAGATGCTGTTTTTAGGCCTTTTTTCCTCTGAGTGGTGGACATTGGTCTTTAATATTAGATCTAAGTCAATGCCAACAGAGCAAACCACTCTTGCTGGGACAAGAGAGCAGCCAGTCTATCCTCCTCAAGAAAGGTTTGATGTGCCCACGTACACATCCTCACAAACTTCCAGGAAGAGAGAAGCCCTTTACAGACTGTCTGGCAAGTTACTAAGAATGTACGCCACACAGTCTGTATGGGTTTCTTAATGTTCTCCTTTGTCATCATACAAAATTACAAATATAATAACACAAGTATGTTTATATACATATTCCTTAGAATGATCGGACCTCATCATAGTTTTGGGTGTCCCCATAGGGAATAAAATAAAACTGCGCTTGCGTCCTCCCAGATTAAAGGCTGAGCTAAAATGAGGTTGTCCAGCCCTCAGGAGAACAGGCCACACATGCAGCTGACTGGCCTTTCAACTCCTCCCCGGCACTTTGCTCAACAGACTCAAGGGAATGACTCCTTCACAAGACACCCAAGAGGTAGATACACACAATCACCCCCATGGCTGGGCGTAGCAGGCACACAGAGGCACAGGTGAGGTGTGAGGAGGTGCCTGGGAAGAGGAGCAGAAGGCCAGGAGAGGAGATGGACCTCCAGCTCTGACCACAGCACTCTCCCCAAGGAGAAAGCGTCTGATCATGCGAGAGTCCTCAGCACGTAGCAAAAGTCTGTGGCCATGAGAGTGTGGAAGCAGGAGGGAAGACATGGTGTTGACACAACAATGACACGGCTACACACATCTCCAGGGAAGAGCTACCAATGAGGCAATTCTGAATGGCTGTGATTATGAACTTGGAGGTGCTGGCACACCCTCCAGGCCATGCATGACCCCTGAGTGGCCTTGCCATCTTCACGCTCAATAGGCCAAAGAGCCAGGTGACAAGGACTTTCCTTATGAGAGAACCGTAGCAGGACTGAGGTGTTGGCAAAAGACACAGACAACTCTTGGGGACTTGCTTAACCCGAGGGAGGGGAGGTGGCAGAGGCACAGACGAGACAACTGAGCTTCAACGCCAAGCACTTCCTACCGTAGCTGCTGACAGTCAGCTCCAAGAACCACAAACTTACAAAGTCGGTACAGAACCAACACTTGGCATCACTTCCTCTGGAATGGGGGCATGGGGGACCTCAGCCCTACCCTTCCCTTCTAGGAGAATGCCCTCAGAGGTACTAAGCACCTGCCGGCCATCATGAGTCCCCTCAAGCTAAGCAGGAAGAATCCTTTGGGAAAGGATCCTGAGGACAAGGCTGTGGAGCTCTGCCCATGAGACACATCACAAGTTTTAAGTTACACATCTCCCCGTACTCAACACATATGTATACACACAGAGATACATTCCCACATACTGACATTCTTCCAGCCCATCCCAACCCACACCCCAAATCCCCCCCACACACACTCAAAATGTCCTCTGTAAACATAATGGCAGAGACTCCCACAGTCCTGGCGTCATCTGATGATGGTCTAAGAATGACCTCTTCTCATTAAGTCCCCCGGTAGGTGATATTGGTGAAGGTGGAGGTGGCCTCTTTATACAGTGGGTTGTTTGCCTGCAGAGGGAACAGAGGAGAATCCATGGTCAGCTCCATGCACTCTCTTACCCCGAACTGTTAAACACATCATCTGAAAATTTTATCCAGGACATCGACCTCTGGAGTGAACTGCCGAAACCAGCCACGGCTTCCATTTACACGTCTCCTCTTAGAATGGGAATAGGTAAGGAGAGGAGAGCAATGGCATGTTGCTGCTCTGCCACTGTTTGTAGGATTTCTAATTCAGTCCGTCACTTTGAGTGGAAGGATATTTGGCAGTCCCAGCATAGTGTACCATTTCGGCCCATCTCTCCCATTTCCTCTTCTGTCCCTACTCTTTCTTTCCCTTCATCAAGGTAGTGCCAGGTGACGGGAGCCAGACGGGAAAATGTAGTAGGTGGGGTTGGAACACAGAGCCCAGCTTTTGCTGAAATAATTCTTGACTTGTTTTTATCTCATCTCTCGAATCAGTTGCTACCCACAGACCTGTTGTGTGCCTTCACCAGGTTTCCCAAATTACTTCCTGACAAAAAGTAATGAATCCTCCTTAATAGTAGTCAAGAAATTTAGAACATTCCCTCCATGTCAAGAAATTTAGAGAAGTCCCCCAGCGGCTCAAATGCCGTTCGTTCATCAGTGTTCTCAGCCTGTGCGCTGTGGTCCCAGCGGAGTGACATCTCAGATATCCCGCTTATCAGTTATTTACATTACGGTTCACAGCAGTAGCATAATTACAGTTATGTAGCGGCAAAATAGTTTTATGGTTGGGAGCACCAGAACCTGAACTGTACTGAAGGGCTACAGCATTAGGAAGTTTGAGAAAGCACTGAGCTGCATATTCCGAACAGAAATATCTCTAGTTCTTAGGTCCAATGGATACGAAATCCAGGGTCACCAGGAGCAACCTAGGTCAGCCTAACCCTGGACACTGGAGAGTAAATCGGTCACTTGGTACGTCCAGGGAAAAAAATGAACAGACGGAGACTAGACTAAAATAAAACGGACGGCGCTCAGAGAACGCTCATCTGATGACGGCAGAGCAGGGAAAGGCAGCTGCTCCCAGGGACGATGCGGCTGCGTCCGATCCTCAGAGCCTGCCTGGGAGGCGAGAAGTGACCCCTGCAGAATGTCCCCTGACCTCAGAAACACACCATGCCCCCACACGCATGCAGGGGGGTTGTTGCTTAGATGCTCGTTGGATTGGATTGAATCGGGTTAAACGGCACTCTGGGGATCTCCAGAGGATCCCGGTTTGGAAGCTGACACCTCTTATTTGCAGGAAAGGAGAAAAATGAGGTAGACAGATGTGAGGCCATTACATCTAAGAGGTTGACCCCGAAAGTAATTCCTGTATTTCTTTTGTCAGGCAAGCTACTTTACTTCTCTGCCCTCAGTTTCCTTAACTATAAAATGAGAATGAATAATAATGCCGTACGTCTGTCAGAAGGGCTGAGAGATAGTGTGAGAAGTATTTAGAACAGTTCTGTAAATCCCTCAGGAGATGTTAGCGACTGTGTCACTTGCCATTCATGTTTAAACTTTTGACTTTGTTACCACTCTACAGAGTGTTGCATGTTCCTGATACAGTTCTGACCTGTCCCCTCAACTTGTCACAGTGTCCCATGTGTACTCAGTGATCACAACATGTAGTCACTGTAAGCTACAGGATTGGGAGGTCTCGTGACACATACAGACACGAGAACATTTCCCAGTTTCCAGAACAGAAGGATAACCGGGGACAGCTGTGGAGGCTCACTGACCACTGAGCATCCTCCTGCCTCAACCTCGGGTTCCTGAGCCCAAGCCTGGGGGGTGGGGGGGACGCGAAGCTCCGCACGCCACTCACTGTGTCCCACTTGGCTCTGGCTCGTTCTTCCTCAAATTTAGCAAATTCCTTCCGGTCGTGGATGGTGATGAGCAGCTTCCAGATGAGCAGGGCGGCAAGGCCGATGAGCAGGATGGCCCCCATCACGGACAGCAGGACCACCAGGATGTCAGGACCTTTGGGACACTCTGGGAGGCAGAGACGGAGAGCAGGAGTCAGCAGAAATGTCCGGGAACGAGATCTTAACAAAGGGATACAGAACTGGAGATGGGACCATCAAAAACAGTAAGTGTGTCACTTTTAAAATGGACAATCTTTAGGACAGCAATAATCTGCCCTGCGTGGCCTAAATCAGGGTTCTCAGGCTGAACCTAACCATTCGGTGTGGCTTCACCCAAGTGTATGTTTTAAAATTCAGTGGAGGGATGGCTCTCAAGAGCAAGCGCCGCTATTGCAAAGGGCCCAGATTAAGTTCCCAGCACCTGCATGGCGGCTCAGACCCATCTACAGCTCCAGATCCCCTGACACCCTCTTCTGACCTCCACTGGTACCCAGCCATGCATATGCTACACACACATACAGGGAGGCAAGTTGCTCACACACATAAATCTCAAAAACAATTTTTTTAAATAAAAAATTGATTTGGGGGGTAACTAAGCTTATTGGTAAACACCTTGCTATTTTCCATGAAGCGTTAGGCTCTATCCATAGCATTACAAATACACACACACACACACACCCTGCTAACCCTGGAATTACATTCCTGTAGAGCAGCACTCGGCTAACAGTGGGGGCAGCTGACTCTTTTATATTGAGAACATTAGTTTTCTGCTTACCAGAGACCTCTCCCCAGTCTCCCCAAAACACAGGCAAGGTGTGACTTGTCCTTAGGTCTGTGCCACTGCATTCAGGAGCCAAGACTGCCTGGGTTTGAATGCTGGCTTTAATGCTTACACTGCTTATTTGACCTCTATTTGGCTTTTCTGGGTGTCTGTTTCCTGCTTTCCCATCTTTAAAATGGAACAAGTCTTCACAGTCAAAAGCTTGTGATGAGGAATGACTAAGCTAAATAGATTTAAAGAGCTCAGAACAGTGCCTGGCATCAAGTTAACTCTCCATAAACACCAGCTACCATCATCACTGCTGGTATCTCAGACCTAGCCTTGTCGTTTATTGTCCCGTTTCTCTTGCCCTAGTTCAGATGTTTACATTCCTGAGAGCTGTAAACTCAACCAGCCCTTCTCCAGGAAGCCTACCAGCCAAGTACCTTAGTAAATCTACACCTACTGGAAGCTGACTTCTTTGTTCAACCCAGCTGGTCTCCAAAGCAGACAGAAGGTGTGATACTTATCCACAGGTCAGCTGATTCTATTCTATAGAGTCAGCTTCCATAAACCTCAGGTGTCTAACAAGTGAGCTCACACTGGCAGCCTCCAGTGTTATGAAACCCGGAGTTTGTTGTATGTATGGGTGTTGCTGAATTTGGAGAGGAAGTGAACACTCCCTTTCCTCTCTGTCTCCCACCTTCTCTAAACAGACACCCAGGCTCACCACATACGACACAAAAACAACCGCTACCACAAACCACTCTGGCCCTTTCCCAGCCCACAAAATTACAACCTCTGGATAATTAAGGGGCTCCTGGAGGGAGCCAGTGAGGTTCCAGTGTCCAGATTACCAGGAGCAAAGGGCCCCAGTTCTTCTGGGAAAAACAATTGTAAATTCTTTGAAAGCTTGGGATAGAGCTGACCCTCAAACCTCAAAGTGAAATTTTTGCAGAGTGGTCTGGGCAACACAGGTGGAATCCTAGAGGAAAACAGTCTGTCACCACCAGGAGCGGGAGGCGGGACACCAGAGACAGGTGCCTCTAGAGGTCCCTCATAGGCAGTGGGTGACCCAAAGCCGGGACACCAGAGACAGGTGCCTCTAGAGGTCCCTCATAGGCAGTGGGTGACCCAAAGCCAGACCAGCCGTGGAGGTGTGGCAGACACAGTAAACAAAAGTATAGGAAGTCCAGATTGATCTGACTTCTGATAAACAAGTTACTATTTTTGCGTGTGTATACTAAATATTACACAGAGCACTCCGTGTTATTTCTGGCAGCCCTAGCCAAGAATGAAGAGAGCCCAGTTCAGAGACCCATTTCGTGTAGCCAAATGCATTTGGAAACGTTCTTTACTGCCCTGCGGTGACTCAGCCCTCCAAAGAAAACATCTACAAGGCCATGAGGTGGTGAAGAGAAAGAGAATAATCTCTTCCCGAGCTTCAAGGCCCCAGCTGCCTCTGCTGCTCCAAGTGAGAGTCCCTGGAAACCATGGGGGCTGGGTAAAGGGAGGGGGGGCAAGACGTGGGCCCAGGGTTCTACTTCCAGCCCCACGATGTCCAAGGGCACCTGCAGGTCGCCAGACCTGTGGATCCCATTTCCCAATGTGGGGAAAAATGGATGTACTGGCAACATGAGAAGCGACCGGACCCCGGGTTGTTTGGCCACGTCAGACGACTGTCACCTTTGCTCCCAGTCTCAAACCCCAAGCCAGATGATTTAGGTTAGTGAGCCAACAGGATTACCAGCAGATTGCGGCAAAGAGGTGAGGTGAGGGCAGAACCAACAGCAAAGACCTAAGGCCCTTCCGAGACACAAGGGCTCAGAACACAGGCTAGGGCAGGGGACAGTAGGAAGCCTTGGTCAGCCCGTAACGTGTGTGTCCTTCACGGACGTCCACGGGCCCCTCTTTGCCCTTCCCACGACAGCGTTCTCTGGACTCTCTAAGCAATGCCCTTTCTATTCTTTAGCCCATGCAAGATGTGAACAACCTGAGCTGGTACTAGGGTCCAAGCTCAGCGCTCTTAACTGTGCGAGCCATCCTCAGCCCCAGTGAGTCACCTTCTTGCTAGCTCTTGATAATATATACCCCCTTGCCTCTTTGGCTGCTTTGTTTGAAAGGGTTACAATGAGAAATTCCTACAGGGAATTTCTTTCTCCCTAAGGACCGGGACAGGGCTCACGTACCCGGCTCTTCCACCACGTAGAGGACGGCCCTTCCACTGGTGTCTTCATAGTACTGGAATCTGACGACACAGTCATCCTCATTCTTGTAGGTACAATTCACCGCATTTCTGCCGGTATCCGCTGATACAGGGAAGAGAGAATATGGAGAATGAGAAACAAATCAAACCCCAGAAGGTAAGAGTTTTCCCCAAACCCAGCAAATAGGACATCTGTAAAGTGTATGACCAGAAACTGCCTGACACCAAGCAAGATGCCTAGGTTGGAGGTCGATCGTGCTTGGCCATCAGCACTGACTGGCCCTCCGTGATGAAGTTTCCTTCCCACGGTCCCTTTCTGGTTCTTATTTCTCCCTCCAAGCCGGGTGTGTTATCAGAGCATGTTCTGATTCAAAACCTGTCCCTACCACCTACTGGCGCTGGCACCTACCTATCTGCCCTGACCATCTTCATTTATGAAAGAAAGATGACATCCCCACTGTACATGAGATTTAAACAGCACAAAAAAAGCTGCAGACACACTGCGGGTGCCCCCTCCCCCCAGCTGCTGACACACTGCTGGAGGGTGCCCCCTCCCCCCAGCTGCAGACACACTGCCGGAGGGCGTCCCCCTCCCCCCAGCTGCAGACACACTGCCGGAGGGCGTCCCCCTCCCCCCAGCTGCAGACACACTGCCGGAGGGCGTCCCCCCCAGCTGCAGACACACTGCGGGTGCCCCCTCCCCCAGCTGCTGACACACTGCTGGAGGGCGCCCCCTCCCCCAGCTGCAGACACACTGCGGGTGCCCCCTCCCCCCAGCTGCAGACACACTGCCGGAGGGCGTCCCCCCCAGCTGCTGACATACTGCTGGAGGGTGTCCCCCCAGCTGCAGACACACTGCCGGAGGGCGTCCCCACACACACACTCCTGTCTCTGACTCCCATCACGCTTCAGCCCTCCTCGTTCTGAAACCTGCTGGTCTCTGCGAGACACTGAGTTAGTTATTCTCCACAGGGTGTACCTCGCCATATACTAATGGATGCAGACAGGTAAAACCGACAGGGGCCATACCAGGAAATGAATGATAACCATTGGGTGAACAGAGAGAGGGAAGAGGGAGGTAGGCACCTACTCTGTGTTAGCACTTAACTCTCCCAGTTAGGCGGGGCCATTGTTTCTCTCTCATAGATGAAGAAGAGAAGACTCAGTGAAGTCAGATAAACCCTCTCACACACACCCCACAAACGCATCCATCCCCTCAACCCCCCTTGCTGATCACAGCAAGCCTGGCCTCCTTTCAAGATAAAAACACTTCTTTGACTTCAATCCCCAATCACCCACTTCTGCCCTCAGAGGATCAGAGATCTGATTCCCCTATCACTCCCCTACCCAAAGCTAACTGTCTTCCTGTGACGCTCACACAAAGAGGCATTTCTCCTCTGCACGTGATTGCTATCTGTGCAGAGATTGGCATCTCTGGGGCACCACCCAGTCCCTCTCAACTCAGACAACATATCAGATATACCAAAAGCAGCAAAGACTGCCTTAAAAGACACCTCAGAGTACAGGTCAGAATCACAGTAAATAAGAAACTTAATTCCTCTGTTCATACTTTTCAGTCTTATTTCAGGGGGCTGGGGTTGGAGGTCCAGAGGCCAAAAGAGCTATAGGGGAGCAGTTGTGATCACGTCTCCATAGGCTGAAGGTTTCCCTGCAAATCAACAAGCTGTAAGCAAAAGCCTGGGCATTACTTAACACGGTTTTTATAGTCTGTTTTTTATTTTATGTATATTTTTGTCTGCATGTATGTATGTGTACCACGTGTGTGCTGTGCCCATGAAGGCCAGAAGAGGGCACTGGATCCTCCAGCCCTGCAGTTACAGATAGTTGCTAGCCACCAAGGGGGGTGGGGGGAGTGTGCTGGGAACCTAACCTGTGTCCTCTGCATTTGAAGCCCGTGCTCTGAACCACGCAGCCGGGACCCTTAACACTTTTTTAAAATCCGTTTTTGAGAACTGGTCTTGCTCTGTACCTGGAGCTGGCCTGGAATACTCACACCTGTGCCCCAGGGTGGCTTCAAAGTGAAGACCCACTGGGTTCAGCCTCCTGAGTGACAGGGTCACAGGTGTGTGCCACGGGGCCCAGTGTCGCTTAATAGGCCTCCTAAGCTAGGGACAGCAGCCACAGGCGTATGCCTTGGTTTCTTCATCTATAAAATCGAGTCTGTTACCGTCCTCTCCTTTGAGAGGAAATTAAGAATTATCTGGCTTGCACGTCCTTGCACGCGCTCCTGCTGAGCCTGGGGAACTGTGAGCTGCGGAACACATTTGCAAGGACAGGGAGACTCTGAGGAAGCCGGCCTTCGCCGTGTGCCCACTGCACATCAGGCCCGCATGGCCTTTCTTGGGTGGCAACTGCTCTTCCACCTTGGAAAAGGAAGCTGTGGGTTTTGAGACGGAACCGGAACCGTCCGGCCTGGGCCTATGAAACTCTCAGACTGCTGGACTTACTCAGCTCCTTCACAGGCTCGATGTCATCCCGGCAGTAGCGGTTGCAGGTGTTCTCCTCATGCAGCGTTCCCCGGCTGAACTTCTTACACTCCACACACTCCCTAGAGAGGGGGGACACGGAAGCTAAAGAGCTGGAGGGACAGCCCTACGTAGGCCACGTACCCAGAAAGCACCATGGAGCTCAGGAGTGAAGAGGCCCTCCTCACCCACAGACAGGACCTGGCCAGCCAACCCTGGATCAGAGCCTAACCTAGTCTTAAACTTTTGAAACCCTGGCCTCGGGCTCATGACTGCTGGGACTATAGGACTGAATAGTCTTCATTAAGCTTCCTCAGAGATGATGATGGTCACGATGGTGAAGGTGATCATGATAGTGATGGTGAAGGTGGAGGTGATGGTGAAGGTGATGGTGGAGGTGATGGTGGAGGTGATGGTGGAGGTGATGGTGAAGGTGGTGGTGGAGGTGGTGGTGGAGGTGATGGTGGAGGTGATGGTGAAGGTGATGGTGAAGGTGATGGTGGAGGTGATGGTGGAGGTGATGGTGAAGGTGGTGGTGGAGGTGGTGGTGGAGGTGATGGTGGAGGTGATGGTGAAGGTGGTGGTGGAGGTGGTGGTGGAGGTGATGGTGGAGGTGATGGTGAAGGTGATGGTGGAGGTGATGGTGGAGGTGATGGTGGAGGTGAGGGTGGAGGTGATGGTGAAGGTGATGGTGGAGGTGGTGGTGGAGGTGGTGGTGGAGGTGATGGTGGAGGTGATGGTGAAGGTGATGGTGGAGGTGATGGTGGAGGTGATGGTGGAGGTGGTGGTGGAGGTGATGGTGAAGGTGATGGTGGAGGTGATGGTGGAGGTGATGGTGGAGGTGGTGGTGGAGGTAGTGGTGGAGGTGATGGTGGAGGTGATGGTGGAGGTGGTGATGATGGTGAAGTTGATAATGGAGGTGATGGTGAAGGTGATGGTGAAGGTGATAATGGAGGTGATGGTGATGGTGGTATTGATGATGAAGGTGACGGTATAGGTGATAGTAATGGTGACTTCCCACCAATTCTCAGAGGTTGTTCATGTGATTTGAGAGTCCACTGAAAAATTAAAGTTCTGTTCAAACATACCTAAGACAGTAACCACAGAGCATGAGCCCAGCACGAGGCTCTTTTGTCTAAGCACTGGGCCGTACCGCAGCTCAGAGTGCATGACTGTGAACCTGGCAATGGCAGAGCCATAGACTGGTGCTGACTGATGCTTCCTCGACATGCAAACGGGGCAACTCTGTGCTGACAAACGCCCACTACACCTGAGGCCCACCCTAACTTCGGCCCCCTGCACCTCCCATAGAAATCAGAACGCTGATTGGAGATTTAGGAGAATGTCCTATTTGATGCCCCTCCCGATACAGAGGGCTCCATGATGCCACTCTGGAAGAGGGCTAGCTCCGATTAGTTCTGCTTTGGTCCCTGCACAGCTGGTGCCATCTCCAGCTTCCCCAAAGAAAAGCATTCATGGGAAAAAAAAGGAAAGCGGCCATTTGGCAAACTGTTCTCTAAGGCAGAGCCTCAAGAGTTGGCGGTTCTAGGCCAGGGGCCCTCTTCCTTCTTCCAGCCTCCCAGGTCTCTCCACGCTGTTCACTCACTTCTTAAATGAGCAGGCATCTGGGCAGGTGGGACACTTCTCACAGGTGTCTCCGTAGGAGCCTGGCTGGACGCACACACAGCTGCCACACTCACAATTGCCCCGGCCACTGCACAGCAGCCCGTTGGTAGACATGCAGGTGTCGGTGCGAGTGGTACAGTTGCAGTAGTAGCCAGTCCAGTCTGAGTCACACACGCAGTCCCCACAGTTGCACTGGCCGTGGCCTACGAACAGAGCCCGGGCAGCAGACCGGCTGGTGAGAAGCCCGTCCCGTGACAACAGGCTACGAACTGTCCCCCTGTTCTCCAACCTTACACTTGTGAATTAGTTCTGTTATTTGTGTTGATTCAGCTCCCAAAATCACACAGAAATCTCTCGTAAGATGCTGAGGGTCCCTGCCCCCAGTTGGATCTAATTGGTAAAGTTGCCGGCAGCCAATGGCTGGGCAGGGAGACAAAGGCAGGACCTTGGCAAGGGCCCACAGAAGGAGGTTGGAGAATCACCATGACAGGGAAGCAGGAAGATCGGGCTTGGGGGATGGAGAAGCGAGGGCAAGCAGCTACGTGAAGAAGCCGGGAGAGCGCAGCCTGAGTGGGCCACCCAACTGGGTCCAGGCAGCCATGTTAGAATGTAGACTTTAGTAAGTAATAATTCAGAAATATCAGAGGGGAGAGTGTATTAGCCATGGGGAGGTTTGAGCAGCTTAGGACATATTAAAATAAGGCTGTGTGTGTGTGTGTGTGTGTGTACACGCACGCGTTTCATTCTAAAAATCTAAAACATTTGGGCTGGTATAGAGGAGACACGTGCACCCACCAGGGAGTTTCAAGCGGATTAACGGATTACTGCATCACCACACTATCAATGGCCCTGCAGGTGAGCAGGGGACTTGGCTCATTACAGACGAGCTCCACCCCATGGACACAAACTGCAGTTTAGGCCTGGAGACCTGGAAAGCAAAGGAGTGTCCGGGTCTATGTCTCCCACACTTCCTGCCCTTTACTCTTGCCCTGTTCTGAATCCTTCCTCCTTCCCTGCCAGCATCGTCTGAAGATTAGAGCCAGCTCCTTAGACCTGAGGCCTGGCCCATAGCCTGTCCTCACGCAGGGCATTCAGGGACATTGACAGAGTGGCATGGTGACGGGAAAGGGCTCCTCCAGCTCCTACACCTGCTTCTTTTGACCTGACATGACTGTTCCCTCTCCAACATGACAAGAAAGGCCAACCCTCACAATCATCTTCTCCCTGTCAAGTCAGACGCCAACGGGGGCTCTGAGCTGAACACGCCAGCCCCTCCCACCAACTACATAATGGACCAGCCTCCCAGGTCCATTACTGTGTTCCTCAAACCAGCTAACTCTCGCCTTGCAAGGTAAGAAGCAAGGCTCTGAGGGGGAATGCACGAGATGGGAGAGTGCACTGGAATGAGAGGAAGGAGTGGTGCAGCCTCATGCCCAGAGCCAGGAAGGGAAGACACACATTGCGCCTGCCCGGGTGAGCAGGTACATGGGGAGGCACTGAGAGCCTGCAGAGTGAGTCAGCCAACAGAGCCAAGGAAGCACAGGGAACAAATGCAGCCTACTTACAGCCTGCAGGGGCCAACACTGCTAAATACATCCCGTGAATGCCACAGAGAAGAGTAGGCAGCAGAAAACAAGAGGAAAGAGGGTGTCAAGAGGTAAACAGCGGTAATCTGGTTAACAATAACCTCACACAGCCCAAAAGCCTCCACCCAACCTCACACAGCCCGCCCAAACGCCTCCAACACACTTCTGCTGATCAACTAACTGTTCCTGCATCGTAAAGCTGCAGAAACATTTACCACCATTCCTTTCTGAAGTTGTGAGCATGGCTCGACGGCATCCAGCCTCACCAATATGACCGTCTCCTTCTCATGTGTCCCTTGGCTGCTTGTGTTTTGATTTAGTCAGTAAGGCCATTTTGAGAGATTCTGTAAACGAGTAGTAGGGCCTACCTCCATGAAAATGTCACTGCGGGTGGGTCCTTGCAGGGTATAGTAGATACTTCCTGACTTATTCCTGGCGTGCTCTCTCTGCTCCCAGCTGACCATGAAGTGAGCCACGCTCTTCTACCGCAGTTCCTGCTGTTACGCTATCCTGCCCTAAGCGGTTGGGACCAAGCAAACGCGGACTGGGACCCTCTGAAACCGTGGGCCAAAACAAATCTATCCTCCTTCATTTCTCTCAGGTACTTTGTAAAGGCGAAAGAAATAACTAACATGTCCTGTCACCCTATGTAGCCAAGAGCACAGTAGGGCAGCTTTGGGAGGCGTTTGGAGAAGAGACTTATGTTACTTTCTAAAACCAAGGAAGTTTAATATTCTGCCATCAGTACTCCGGAGCAGCGGAGACAGTGGAGTGCATGGACATTTGCTGAGCACTCAGAAGGGCCAAGTGTGTGGCCCCGGGGCCACCGAGTCAGGGCTCGGCCTTCTGCAGTTCTATGGTCTTCTGTTTCTATTCATATTGCTCTTTCTATCTAGACTTCCCTTTAACCCTGCGATCACTGTCAAGCCCCGATTCACCCTTAAGGCCCAACTCAGGAGTTCTTTCCTCTCACTAATTTTTCTGACCTCTTCAGATGGAGCCAACTGGCTTCTCAGGTGTTCTCAGGACATTATGGCTGTCCCAACATCCACCTTTATGCTATATTTCCTTGTTTATCAGTTTTTCTTTCTAAACTATGAGCTTCTTGGTAGGTGATAGGTTTGTCACGTTAGTTTTATCATAAGTGGGGATTAACATGAATCTTTTATGAAGTAGGCAGACAGTTAATGTCCATTCCTTCGTTCAGTCACCCATGCCCCCAACACCCATTTACTGAAGTTGTACCACATGCTGCATACCGGAGACTCAGCCGTGAGCGTGCCAGACAAGATCTGTGCTACAGGGAGCTTGCAATCTCATCAGTCTATGGAAAATACACATGCATACAGCAATTGTGCCCTGTGCTATAGTGTTACCGTATTACAGTGAGCCACCAGCCCTGCTGTGGAGGGGTCATTCACATCCCCGAGTGTAGAACTGGGAGGGAGCCTGGCATGGGAGGGCAGGCTGTTTGAAGGCAGGTTTTACCTCATAATGCTGGATTGCTCTCTTATTCACTTAACAGGAGTTTAAAAGTTGGCCACTAAACACTACAAAGAGTGGCCCGTTCTCTAGAGCATGGCACCAGGAAGAACTGGACAGATAATCAAAATACGACTGTTAATTAGAGGGGGGGGAAGGAGCAGATACTGATCTGAAAATCACATCAGTCACTCCAAGAAGAGGGTGGTACAAAGCCGTACTCTGACCATAACCACGTCACACCTCTGCTCTCGACGAGCCCACTGTCTTTTGGACACTTGGGCCCCTACGCTCGTGGCCCTGTGCTGCCCTGTGCTGCCCTGTGCTGCCCTGTGCTGCCCTGCCCTGCGCTGCCCTCTCCTAGACACATCATCATCCGAGACTCAGGCATGTAAATACAACTCAGCTGCAGCACTCCTTTAGAACAGATGGGCCCACAGCGTACACTAAAGAGATGGAGGCAGAAAGATCTCGAGGCCAAGCCCAGCCGAGGCTGTAACCTTAGGGCTGGAGGGATGACCTAGCAGATAACTGCACTGGTTGCTCTTCTAGAAGGCTACAGTTCGAGTCCCTCAACCTACAGGGTGGCTATCAACTCCAATCTTAGGGAGATGCAGTGCCCCCTTCTGGCCTCCACAGACACTGCATGCACATGATGTAGAGACAAGCAGGCAGAACACCTGCACATATAAAAAGGGCTGGAGAGATGGTTTGGTGGTTAAGAACACTGGCTGCTCTTCCGAAGACCCAGGTTCAATTCCCAGCACCAACATGGCAGCTCGCAATTGTCTGTAACTCCAGCTCCAAGTGATTTGATCCTCTCACACAGATATATATGCAGGTAAACCCCTTTGTGCATGAAATAAAAATAAAGACATCATTTTAGAAATATAAAAAACAGCAGGGCGGTGGTGGCACATTCCTGTAATCCCAGTACTCTGGGAGGCAGAGGCAGGCGGATTTCTGAGTTTGAGGCCAGCCTGGTCTACAGAGTGAGTTCCAGGACAGCCAGGGCTATACAGAGAAACTCTGCCTTGGGAAAAAAAAAAAAAAGAAAAGAAAAGAAAAGAAAAGAAAAGAAAAGAAAGAAAGAAAGAAAGATAAAAAACAGCCAGGTGGTGGTGGCACATGCCTGTAATCCCAGCACTCAGTGGGGGGGGAGGGGGCAGAGGCAGGTGAATTTTGGTGGCCAACTTAATCTACAGATCTAGTTCCAGGACAGCCAAGACTATACAAAGAAACCCTATCTTGAAAAACATTAATTAATTAATTAGAAATCTTTCAATTTTTTTTTAAATAGGAGACCAGAAGCAAGCTGTCCTCAGAGATGAGTCGGGGCTGGCAGGAAAGCTGGGAAGGAGAAACACTCTAAGTCTTGAGGCTGAGCTCTCTAGAAGCATATTATGTTAGAATCTTCTTTACTGAGGAGAAGGAAGGGAGGAAGGGAGGAAGGGAGGTAGGCGCGAAAATCCGGTGAGGCTTAAGAAATAGATCACTCAGTAAAGTGCTTGCCATGGTCAAGAAAATCCAAGTTCTAGCCTCAGAACCCATTTAAATAATTAAAGAAGAAAGAAAGAAAGAAAGAAAGAAAGAAAGAAAGAAAGAAAGAAAGAAAGAAAGAAAGAAAGAAAGAAAGAAAGAAAGAAAGAAAGGAAGGAAGGAAGGAAGGAAGGAAGGAAGGAAGGAAGGAAGGAAGGAAGGAAGGAAGGAAGGAAGGAAGGAAGGAAGAAAGAAAAGCAAGCCAGGTGCGCTGGCACGCATTTGTAAATCCAGCACCAGGAAGGCAAAGACAGACAGGTGCCTGAGGCTCCCTCACAAACCAGGCCTGAGCAACAGGCTCTGACTCAGTAAGCAAGGTAGACAATTCCTGAGGAATGGCAGCGTGATCCTCTGATTTCCACACATGGATATTAGTACATGTTTGCACGAGCACTCGAACACACACATGCACAGAACAGGTTTGTGATCTAGGATAGAAACTCCTTCCAGCCTAAGCCCATGGTGAGTTTGGAAATACGAGTAGCACCCCAGAGCTGGGCCCACTCTGAGGAAGAGGAACTGCCCTTGCACAACCTTCCTTTAGTGGTCAGCTTCTGAAAGGAAGGCAGATCCTGTCAGCTCCAAAGAGCAGCTACGAGCTCTAATCAGTCAACCCTCCTGAGCAGCAGCTGGGGTGGGTGTGTCACACAGCAGGGGCTCCACCGCATCCACTCTGTTCCTGGATGGAGAAAGGAGAACACCACAGAGGCCTGGCGGGACTCAGAAGAGGCCTCGGCCTCCACAGAACCCACGTCCCACAGCATCCCACAGCGTCCCACAGTGTTTCCTTTGTGAGGCTAAACAAAGTGATCTTTGACAAGAGGGTCTGCTGGGCCAGCCAGAGAGTGCTGTCGGGAATGGGAATGGGTAGCCGGTGGGAGCCAGCAGGCTGACCCCAGGCCCTGGCAGGGTCAGTCCCTAAAAGGAAACCACAGTATAGTAATGTCACAGTGTTGGTACCTCTCCAGCCAAAGGGGGCCTAGGCTGGGTTCACAGGAAAGCCAGAGGAGGGAGCAAGAAATGAAAGAGTGGGGGAGGAGGAAGAGGGGTTTCAGTCAGAGGGAACATAAGATAGACTTCCAGACTGACTGACGATTCCACTCCTTTCCTGTGGGCTGGTTCCGTCAGACATCACCTCCATGAAACCGCCCAAGAGTCCCCCATCCATGAGTCTCTCTGGGGACTCTGCAGACATCTCATCTCTGGGTTCTAGCAGGCTGTGACTCCTCATGTGACAGACACTTTGGTATATTAAATAAACAGTAAAACTGTCTGTTGATACCAGTTCCTCTCATGCGGCTACGGCATAAGGCCTAGCCCACAGAGGAAGCCTGTCTGTGTGCAGCAGGTGGGAAAGAGCTTGGGAGGAAGACTACACATTCTCTGTCTCCCTGCGGTCTGAGGTAGAGGGGGGGAACAGGCCAGAGATACAAGCAACCTCAAAGGCCTGAAGTAGGGGATCAGGGGAGGGGAGCAGGCCAAGCAGCCACCTGCAGGCTTAGAGGCCATGAGGAAGGAGCAGTCACAGCACGCCTGCCCCGTAATGTCCCCAAGGCAGGCATCAAAGAGGGACACTAGCTCTGAGAGGTCAACACATGACCCCTTGTTCGCCCACAGGAACCAAATGTCAGCACAATGCCAAGCACGCCATGAACACGTGTCCCTAAAGATGTGAGAACACTGTCACAAGGATGAGATGGGAAGCTCCAATGGGCACCGGATACCCTGGTGACAAGCTGTAAAATGGGTGTGGCATCCAAAGGAGTCCTTGCCAGGGACTGGAGTGGAGCACCTCGGGAGGTGGGAATTCTCAAGGTGCTATGGGGTTGGTGGCCAAAGAAAAAGTACTCTGGCTGGAACCTGCCCCCCAGACACACCCTGGACCAATCATCCCCGCCCAGGTGAAGGGCCCCAGGCTCCTCTGTAGGCCTTTCCTAGGCCAGCCTCTCCCAGCACTCCCGCTTCTCCTTTGTGTGTGCCTTTGGCAGTATGAGCAGGTCAGAAATACTGTTAAATATTAAAATGAGCTGAAACCCCTGCCTCTCACCCTGGTTCAAACTGCTACTGTGCGCCCGTTTTCATCACTGGGGTCCTGATCTCTTGCCACTAATTTAGCTAATTTAATAATGATGTAATAATTTAATAGTAATAGTATCGATTAATTATTAAGAATTATTTAATACTTTTATCCCTAATTTAATAGTGATATCTCTTACCCCCACTGAGGTGAACAATGTTTCAGATCAGCAAAGGTATCATGTTTGTGGGCGTGTTTTTAAAAGTTTTTTTTTTTTTAATTATGTGTATGGTGACCACGGGTACTTTGAGTGCAGGAGCCTTAGAGGTCAGAGAGGCATTGGCGTCTCCAGGGCCAGAGTAGCAGGTGCTCCTGAGGTACAACAACAAGAATAGTGCACGCTCTTAACCGCTGAGTAGTCACTCCGGTCCCCTGGGACCTGTTTTTTTACATGGCTTATCTATCTTTCTTATTGACCTTTTTGGTGGTGGTGATGGTGGTGGTGGTGGTGGTGATGGTGGTGATGGTGGTGATGGTGGTGGTGGTGGTGGTGGTTGGGTGTTGATGAGCCTCAGAATTACTGTGTAGCTAAGGATGGCCTTGTCCTCCTAACTGCAGTCTATAATGCTGGGATTACAGGCGTGCGCCACCGTGTTAGAGTGAGTGCCTGAGTCACTTAGCTCAGCTGGTCAACCCTCAATGCACATGAGGCCCATCTGGGCCTAGATCCCCACAGAACGCAGTCACACAGCCTCGGTTCAGCTGACCACACAGTACACTGCACATACATCAGCTCCAGCCGGTGCAGCTAGCAAATGCCTGCAGCCTGTCTGTCCAACATAAGCCTACCTCCAGGGCCTGGGAACTCAGGCTGTCCTTGCCCTGAGAGGACTCAGATAAAGACCATTTTAACCAGGACTTTGGCTCCTCTTTGTTGGGAACAAACCCAAAATTGGTCTCTGGGGCCAGTCTGAAGTTACCAACAGGCCTCAGGACTGCACTGAATTTCACAGTAAGGACAGCTCAGAATCCTGCAGGTCCAACAGCTCAAAATTCTAGTCCCCAGGCTGGAGAGACAGCTTGTGTTACAAGCATGGGGACCTGAGTTCAGATCTCCAGCACCAGGTTTTAAAGAAATAAAGCCAGGCTTGGCGGCCCACGTCTTTACGCCCTTGTCTCAACACTTCGAAGCAGGAATCTCTGCAGCGTACTGGCCTGCCAACCTAGCCAACTGCTGAGCTCCGGGGTGAATGGAAAACCCTGTCTCAAAAAGTAGGGAACAAAGTAACTGAAGAAGATACACAATGGCCACCTCTAGTCTGTATAGCCATATGCACACATGTGCATTCACACACATGCACACACACACATGTGCACACTCATGCACACATGCACCCACATACACACACACATGCACCCACACACATACACATATGCACCCACACATGCACACACACATGTACATACTCACGCACACATGCACCCACACATTTACCCACACATACACCCACACATGCACACACGCACATACACATACACACTTTTCACATGCAAGTAGGAAGTCCCTATCACCATACCATCCTGTGGAACTTTCTGCTATGTCAAAATGTTCAAAATCCGCATGGTCCAGTATGATAGCCACACCCCTGGCTACCGGACAACTGAGAAGCTGAACTTACATTTTCTACCTCAACTAGTTTAAACAGCCACATGTAGCCGGTGGTTACCATTTTGGACAGCACAGGGGCAGAATTCAAATAACAAGAGACAAATGGTAAACAGGGGTAACATTTAACATGAGCATACCATTTTCTAAGTGCCCCAATGTCTTGCATATGTACCACTACTTTCTAAGTCTCTAAGAATAGAAAAATAAATTCAAGTAAAATTATCATTCGCCTTACAATATATTCCAACATCACATATTTTCCATCTGTAGACAAGAGCAGTTTAACTACCATGAAACTGATTTTTTTAGATGAGAAATATGTTGGTCCTTAAATTCAAAGGGACTAGGAACTTGCGACATTATCAGAAAGAGCAGAAGAAAGAAAAGCAAGATAAACTACTTCCCCTCAACTCTTGCCTATTCACTTCAGCTTCCTCCAGCCACCAGCAAGGAGAAAAGGGCTGCTTCCCTCCCCTGCTCATTCCTGTTTTTCTATTCATTGAAATGGATCCTCAGTTCTGCCCTGCCTTGCCCACCCCAAGCCCTCCACTTGTTCCCAAGGCACTATGGGTATGCACGCATGACTCTCTTGAGCATGCAAGTGGGCACCTGTACTCACCAGAGCACATCTCCCCCTTGTAGCGGACGCAGGAGAAGTCGTCACACTCACAGTACTTGCCAGTGATCTTGCCGAAGTCACTGCTGTGGCAGACGCACTGGCCACAGAGGCACTCGCCCCGCTGGCTGCAGATGGGCTGGCCCTCCTTGGGGCTGCACTCTTCCTGCTGAGAGGGTCGGTAGTCCTCCTCGGAGCACTCGCACATGGACCCCAGCCAGCCCTGGTCACAGCGGCACACCCCACACTCAAAGGTCCCGTTCCCATTGTTGCAGCGTGGGCTGAAAGGCTGGGAAGAGGCCTGGCAGGCACAGTCACAGTCGAAGGTCACCTGGACCGTGAGGCTGTCCTTAAAGCCCACAGGCTTAATAGTGAAAGATTGCTGCTTCTCCTGGGGACAGCCACGCACCTTGGCCTCGATGCTAAAGCTCACCTGGATGGAAAGACGACGTTCAGACCGAAGTAGATCTGGGTCGAACCAGCCCCAGAGGAAATGCTATGCTGTAACCTTCCAAGGACAGCATTGGGTATCAACTCTACTACTTTAACAGCTCACTCCGGAAAGGGTGGGGGTGCACACAGATCCGGGGCCCATGGTGAGAGCTTCAGAATCAGCCCCTTCCCTAGCCCACCTCACCGTGTCGCCAATCTTGAGGCCTACACAAGACTTGAGGCCCGGGATGACCTCGTTGTTGAGACAGGTGGCATTGAAGGACAGGGACAGCTCTTCTGGGAGGTCACGTACTTCCAGCTCCACTTTCGAGCGGATTTTCTAAGCAGAGGGGCAAAAGAAGGTTAGGCCATGGACAAAAGCTAGCCTGTCCACACAAAGCCAGGGCAGTGGCCCGGACATGCCCTGGGGCCTCTCTGGCAGTTGCAACTGCATCCCTGAGCATCTAATCCCCATTTGCAGCCTCCTCGGCCACTAAGCTCCCCACATTCAGTTCCTGTTCCTCCCTGGCCCATTTCAGAAGGTGCCATTCGTTACTCCCAAGGCTGGCCACCATCTGCCTCTGGGGGCATAAAGGAGACACAGTAAGGCCACACGGGCGAATGGCCGTCAGGGCTCCCAAATCCGAGCTCTGCTAGGACATGGGCCTGCACCTTTAGGCGCGGTCCCACAGCCCGAGTCAGGCCTTCTGCAGCTCTCCTTGGGACAGAGAGTTTCAAGGCAGTTTGTGCCCTGACTTGACTGTTCTCAGTGTATGTAGTACCTCCTGGCTTCTCTGTGTGCGATGTTCAACCAAATCACGTGATAGGAAACTTCCCACCACTCCTAAAACAAATGAAAGGGTGGAGCGTCCCTCTGTTCTGGGGCTTGGTCATCAGGAAGACTTGGTCTGGAGACAAAGGCTGCTCATGGAAGAGGCTCCTTGGGCCTCCCCTCCCATTGCTCTCAAGGGAGTTTGTTCTCTCTGTGTGTCTCTCTCTGTCGTGTGTGTGTCTGTGTGTGTGTGTGTGTGTGTGTGTGTGTGTGTGTCTGTCTGTCTGTCTGTCTGTCTATCTTTCCCCCTCTCTCCTTCTCTCCATCTCTTTCTCCCTCTCCTCAGAACCTTTTTCACTCTCTCAATGAAGCTCCCCTTTAGGTTCTACAGGGAAGCCTCTTGTCCCCTTTAAGAACCTATTCTATTTAGCCTTCATATTGTATTGTTTTTGTCTAACATTCTCCCACTCACAGGCCCAAGCATGGCTTTTTGATAAATTTCCTTCCTGAAGGAAATGTATGTGTCTGCTTTCCGTCATAGACCACTGCACCCCTCTTTTACTTCTTGTTTTAAAAACTCTGATGAGAAAGCTGCGTCAGGCAGACTCACCAGGGCCGCCTGGGCCAGCGTTCTTACCCCGTAAGCGTCAACAATGAGCTGGAGGACATTGCTGGAGTCGTCAGACAGGACGCCCACTGTAGTCCCGGGGATGAGCTCACTGTAATTCTAGAAAGGAAGACAAACATGTCCACATCGCACTGAACAAAGTGGTCTCCTCCTTGAGCCCTCCTTGGTCAGACTGGTTGCGTGTGTTTGCTTGTTTGTTTGTTTTTAAAAACGGGTTCACTGTGCCACCCTGGATGTCCTGGAACTTGCTCTGTAGACGAAGAAGTCTCAAACTCAGAGATTTGCCTGTCTCTGCCTCCCAAGTGCTGGGATTAAAGGCACGCACCACCACCGCCCGACTGGCAGTCTTAAAAATGAAGTTTAGAGGGCACTTTCTTGTTACTGCCGGAACAGACCTAGCATATTGTCATATCTGAGAAAAATATTTTTTTAAAAAACAACTTTTTATACCCCTCCCCCCACTGAGTCACCCCTCTGCCTCCAACACAAACCACCACGGGCTTCCTTATGTGAGAGATTGGAGGAAAAAGGCTTCGGGGAGGAATGTAAATGGAGAATGGGTTTAAAGAGGATTTTTCCTGGTTAGGTCCCTGGCTAGTGACAGCAGGAACTGGCCACCTGGGACAGGTCCACCTGTGGTGACAAGAGAGAAGCCAAGAGTCCTAATTACCTGGTAAAGGCTGACGACATTTTCAGTCACTGCAAAGATCAAGTTAATGTTTTTCTGGGATAGTTTCTCAGTCATCAGCCCCAGAGATGGGTAATCCTAGAAAGGGGGAAAAGGTGAAGGTTAGTGGGCACATCTCACAGGTGTCCCTGGAGTCTAAGCCGTTGAGCCTGTCTTATTCGGCATGACCAAAGCAAGGTGAAACTTAAAAGCACTTACCCACTAATCAAAGTGGGTGTTATGCTTGGGTGTGGCTTCAGCGAGCCCCTCTGGTTTCGAGTGCTGAAACGAACTTCCCACTGTGAGATGCTGAGGGGGTGGACACACACACACACACACACACACACACACCTCTCTAAGGCCTTTAGGGTAGAGTCTTTGGGAAGTAAGTAGGATTAGAAGTCCCTAGAGTTGAATCTTACTAGCTTAACAAAAGGACACCAATGAAGACAGAAGCCTCCCGCTTCACGCATGCTCCCTGACCTCCTGCCTCATGACAGCCTGAGTCTTGGGACTCAGCCAGCCGTGATCATCACCAGATGCGGTCCCTCAAATTCACAAATTCTGAACACAAAACTAAAGCTCTTTTCCAACTTTCTGTGTCCGTGCAATTGTATCGTTAGCGCCAGAACGTGGCGCAATGCCTGAGTGAAAGGGTAAAGCCCCAGAAGCTCGACTGTGACCCCTGGGCTGGTAGTTCCAAAACCAAGCACCCTCCTTCCCGCTCAAATCTCCGTGAGCTAGGCCTCACTGCTGGGGAACTAGAGGCGACTGTCCTAACCTCGCTCTACTGGTCACCTGCCGCATGATCTCAGCCTCACGGTTCAAACGTCTCTCACCCCTACCCCTCTCCTACTCAGCACTGACCTAGCTCATTCTTCCTGTTACCAGAAGTGACTGTCATCTTGGTAATCCTCCTTCCTTAGCCTAAGCCCACCTCCTCCAGTAGGCCCTCCTTGACTGCCAATAGGGCTGCCAATAGCCCTTGACTGTGTCACCCACCATGAGTTCCATGCTATTAATACTGTGTAGGGATATATCCTCTCCCTTCATGTAAAGCTCCTAAGAGTGGGTCATTATAGCTGTTTCATCTCTCACAGCTCCTGCTCAGAGCTCTGTATAGACTAGTGTCAGAGCTGACTCACCCATTGTCTGACAGTGCTCGCCTTGGACGTGGTTAATACCAAGGAAGTGAAGACCAGGAAACAGTACGAGTCATGACTATGTCCGTGGAATGCTAGACCTCACAAGGGAGCTCGTGAAACCCCTAATTCAGTGTCCTGCGTTTAATCATTTTTAAACTACAGGTGGTTCCGCTATTTATTCTGCTTTAAAAAAACAGAGTAGGCCTTGGTGGTTGGGTAATATCTAACACAATGTGAGACGCTGGGCTCAATCTGCAGACTACAACAATTAACAGGCATGGTGGCACAGATTCCTAATTCCAACGCCCAGAAGGTGGAGGCAGAAGGATTGCAAGGTGACGGCCAGCCTGGGCTACATATAGAATGAGAGAGACCCTTTCTCAAACGAACAATCAAAGCAGACATAGCGGCACATTGACGCACCCTCACATCTGCCAGTGGAAGGCAAAGGGCTGAGAGCTACAAGCCAGCCCAGAATGCAATTGCATGACCCTGTCTCATGAAACGAGGGTGGGCGGGACAAGCCCAGAATGCATTGCGTGACCCTGTCTCATGAACCGAGGGTGGGCGGGACAAGCCCAGAATGCATTGCAAGACCCTGTCTCATGAAATGAGGGTGGGCAGAGACAAGGCAGGAAAAAAGCATCAAGACTTCCTCCCAAATACCCAAAGTGCTACTACATTAAACATCGCTGCATTTGTCTCATGGCTTACAGCTATTTCTCCTATTTCAACTTAAGCTCCTTTCCTCTTATTTAATTAAGTATAGTTAACTAAAACACATAACTCTACAGAAGTTGTCTTACGTGTCATCCTAAATTATCCATGGACCAACTTTCCTTCAAACCAAATGACTCTGTGCCCTTTAACCTTTCCTCAACAGGCTCTGCTCTCTGGGGTTTTTATTTCATCAATGAAACCTTTGCCCTCCCGCCCCCCTTTTTTTTTCCTCCGTAACTACGATGTGCTTGATTCCACGAAGGGGCCGTTCAAAGGAAGGGAGAACATGAGCTCCCCAGCTGTGCCTGGTGCATCGCGTGGGTCCATGCTGGACACCAAGATGCTGGTGCTGATGACGGTAGACTCAGCGTGAACACTGACCACAGGCATAGCCATCTCCATGGTCAGACAGAATACCCTGGATGAGTGAGTCCCTGTGGGATCTGCAGGGACGGGCATCAGCGGAGCCCCATAGGATGCCCAGAGGAAGAGCTGTTTTCAATTTCACACAGAGCCCTTGCCCTACCAGAGTGAGCACGGACCGCGGTAGGGGCCAGGCATCTCACCATGGTAGTGGAGGCAGAGTAGTGGTTGTCAGTGCCAATGTGACAGCGCCCATCATTGGGCAGGACGATGCCTGCCAGCCTTCCATCCAGAGCGATATGGGTCTTGGCATCAGTGGTAAACACCAGCAAATGGGATGCATCATTCCTCCAGCCAATTTTTTCCTGTTAAACAAAAAGAAAACAAAACACAAAATAAAACACCGAGACTTCAGCTATGTCATCAATACAAAACAAAGACCCAGAACCAGCCCAGTATGAAAAGCCAGACAAGCTGCCTCGGCGACGGACCTCAGCCCCAGCCTCGGAACATAAACTCGAACTCTCCAATCCCGGCTTTATTCCCATAAGGAAGCCATCCTGTCGTCGATTAGTGCATGAGGATCAAGCATGCCTCCTTCAACTTCACACATAATAGGACCCCATCTGCATGCACAGATCTGGCCTGGGCCAAATGAAGCCCCACCCTATCATCTGCCCACTTTACTGAGGTCAAGTTAGCCCAGGCTTGACTCTGAAATAATTCCAGAAAATGTGGGAAGATGTTCTCCCTAGGAAAGATCTGGACCTACTGTGGTTTAATGAGGTGTTGTCTGTGGCCTTGGCATGGATATAAAGACAGACTGCGTGTCAGGAGCAATTTATTACACAGACTGTGCCAAGTCCCGCATGGTTCCCATCCCCCCTCACACCAGAAATCCCCAAGTGAACTGTTTCCTTCCCCATTTTGATTTGTGCCAGCTACACCTGGCAGCCCTTGCCTTCCAAACTCACGTCACAGACTGTAGCCTGCATGATGGCGTCAAAGCCGCCCTCTGGGGCATCTCTGTTCCGGGACACACTCTGTTTCTTCACTTCCTCATTGAAGCGGGTCACCTGGTCGGTTAGTGTCAGCACGTGTTTGTAGCCAAACATGGGCAGGCAGACATTCTTCATACTGGAGGGAGATGACAGGTCATCTTAGCAAAAGCCATGATGTGAAGGAAGGTGCTTCAGGGGTCAGGGAAAGAAAGAGGGGTAGATATAGCTGGGAGCATGGCTACTGTGTCATATTAGTTCTCTCTCCTCTCTCTCTCTATCTGTGTGTGTGTGTGTGTGTGTGTGTCTGTGTCTCTGTCTCTGTCTCTGTGTGTCTTTGTCTCTGTGTCTCTGTCTCTATGTATCTCTATGGGTATATCTCTGTGTGTGTCTTGTCTCTGTGTGTGTCTGTATGTGTGTCTATGTGTCTCTGTGTGTGTATCTGTGTGTCTCTGTGTGTCTCTGTCTCTCTGTGTGTGTCTCTGTGTGTGTCTGTGTATCTATGTGTATCTATGTGCGTCTCTATCTGTGTGTGTCTCTGTGTCTGTGTGTGTCTCTGTGAGTTTCTATCTGTGTGTGTGTCTCTGTGTGTATCTCCGTGTGTCTGTATCTGTGTGTCTCTGGGTCTCTCTGTGTGTATATCTGTGTGTGTGTGTGTGTGTGTGTGTGTGTGTGTGTGTGTATGTCTGTATATATCTGTCTGTCTGTGTGTGTGTGTGTGTGTGTGAGAGAGAGAGAGAGAGAGAGAGAGAGAGCACACATGCACACATGTTGGTGCTAAGGACTGAACCCAAAGTCTCATGCATGCCAGATAAAAGCTCTACCACACAGCTACACCTCTGGCCTCACAGAATCACAATTATTGAGACAGTCTAGACTCCAGGGCCTTCAAGCTACCTATGGCATCACAGCCATACCTCCAGATAGCCAAAAGGGCAAGAATGGAAGCAATGAAACCAGACAGGAGATCAAACCCTGGCCAGCTCCCCATTTACCAAGCATGGGCTCTCTGAGGGCCCCTCTGAGCCTGCATTCCAACACAGATTTGGTAACAGCAACAAGAACAGTAATTAATATATAAGCCAATCCAAGTCAGAGCTGCAGGTGTAGCCCAGGGTCTGATCTATATGGGGATATAAAATAGTGCTTCTCCTGTGAGAGCTATCCTGGGACCAAGTAAAGTGGTTCTGCAAGAGTTGAGCTTGGGCTAGAGAGATGGCTCAGTGGTTAAGAGCACTGACTGCTCTTCCAGAGGTCCTGAGTTCAAATCCCAGTAACCACATGGTGGCTCACAACCATCTGTAATGGGACCTGATGTCCTCTTCTGGTGTGTCTGAAGACAGCTCTACAGTGTACTCATGTAAATATAATAAATAAATCTTTAAAAAAAAATTAAAGAGTTGGGCTCAAGCTCTCATGGCTGTTATCATTAATGCTTTTGACTGCAGCAGTCAAGCAGAGACCCAGTAGATTTACAGATCAGACCCTGCTCCCCGGACTAACCGATGCCTTTCATAAGCACAGAGCCAAGTTTGAAACTATACCATAGAATTTTCTATAAAATTAAAAAGTGGGCGGGAGAGGTGGCTCAGCAGTTAAGAGCACTGACTGCTCTTCGGAAGGTCCTGAGTTCAAATCCCAGCAACCACATGATGGCTCACAACCATCAGTACAGCTATAGTGGTCTCATATACATAAAAAAATAAAAAAATAAGCTGGGCAGTGGTGGCGCACACCTTTAACCCCAGCACTTGGAAGGCAGAAGCAGGCAGATTTCAGATTTCTGAGTTTGAGGACAGCCTGGTCTACAGAGTGAGTTCCAGAATAGCCAGGGCTATACAAAGAAACCCTGCCTCTAAAAAACAAACAAACAAACGAATAAATAAATAATAAATAAAATAAAGTTAAAAAGTAAAGCCATGCCTTGCCAGCCCATAAATCATCATTTTATTACAGTGTATTTTTGATGGTGGAGGGGAAAGGAGGAAGAGAGCAGACACAGAGCGCGTGCATGCAGGGCCCACGGAGGCCGGAAGGCAGCATTAGAGCCCTGGAGCTGGAGCTGGAGGCTTGGGTTAAGGACTGCCTGGCTTGGGTACTGGAACTGGACTCTGCCGGATCCTCTGGAAGAGCAGGGAGCGGTCTTTACCCCTGGGCCCTCTCTCCAGCGGGAGTAATCATAGTTTTAAATCACTACCATTCATAGATTTACAGTCTTTGTCAAGAAAGCCATTCATCAGTAAACTGCTGTGGTGTGAATATGAGATGGGCCCCACAGGCTCACACGCTTGAGCACAGATTGAGGGAGGTTGTAGCACCTTTAACACAGACCCGGGCATACATAGGGTTATATAGGCAAGGCTGGATTGTTCCACGATGGCTCCCTGATCAGCCCTGGCGGCTTGTAGCAGGTAGCTGCCACAGGCTGCTGCCACCACAGACCAAGCCACTTTAAACGCTTCATGCCTTAGCTGCCATGACGGAATACATCCTCAGAGACGTGAGCCAAAGTAAACTTTTCCTCCCTTAAGTTACTTGTACAAAGCGCTGGATCGTGACAGCAGGGAAAGTAGCCAACCATGAGCTAGACAGAGGCCCAGGGCTGGAGGCACTGTTCAGAGGTAGAACGCTTGCCTGGCAAACATGAAACCCTACGTGCAATTCCTAGAGCTCCTCCAACCACAGAGGGAAGGTGGGATGGCGAGTGTCTGTAGGACAGCACTCCGGAGGCTGAGACCAGCCTAGGCTACAGAGCAAAAATCCCTGTCTCAAAAAACAAACAAACAAACAAAAAAGGTGTGAGGGGCTGGAGAGACGGTTGGGTGGTTAAGAGCACTGGATACTCTTCCAGAGGACCCGGGTTTAATTTCAGCAATCACATGGTGGCTCACAACTCCAGCTCCAGGGCATTCAATACCTTCTTCTGGCCTCTGATGGCACCAGGCACACACACGGTACACAGGCATGCATTCAGGCAACATTGATATACATGAAATAATAACTTTTTAAGAGACATATTTCTATAAAGAAGGTGAATAGAAAGAACTTAACCATTTATATACTATTAAAGAGTTCAATAAAATGGTGTAATGTTCTTCAGTTTAACTTTGTAAAATTTGTGCCCTTGATGACTATAATAAAGACCATGAACCAATTCCTCTGAAATCACAATTACATTCTTACTCATCTATCTAGACTTCTCTCTGCTTTTGAGTTTGTCCCCTTCACTTCTGCACATTTGTGACAGAGCCAGAAAGCTGATGACACTTACGTATAAGACCCCTGCAAGCTGTGAGCCCTATTGGCACAATACTCCAGATAGTAGGCCCATCTTCCAGGCCGAGAACAAGTTGCAGATGCTAGGCTCTTACATAAAGCAGCCAACAAAACAACCTGAAAAATGTGGAGCGATGGCTCAATGGTGAGAGCACGTGATGCTCTCCCAGAGGAACAACAGAGTTCAGTTCCCAGCTCACCTCCACCTGCAACCCCCATCCCGAGGGATCTGACACCCTCTTCTGGCCTCCATGGTCACCCAGCACATATACATGCAAGTAGGCCCAAACACGTGCATAGAAATAGACATTAAAAATAACCCTGTGAAGGAAAATCCTGAGGCTAAAAATGGGAACCAGGACTTGGAGCAGCCTTTGATAAAGGGAAGGGGAGTTTCACTGGCTCATGGAGACAGGGCCTACCTGTAACAGGGGTTTTTGATTGCCTGTGGTGGGGAGATGTACATGTATGGTGATACAGGCTTGTCCACAAAGGCCCCAAAGCCAATCCGAAGGTTGCTAGTAAGCTTGCGCATCTGAGAGGCCAACTTGGTACCCAGGGTCTGGATGCTGGACAGATCATCCTTCATGGAGTAAGACAGGTCCATCAAGTAGTAGATGTCTACGGGGTAATCCTCCACCTGCCGCACTTGAAGTGAAAAGCTCTTCGAATCATCTGTAAGGCAGAAGGATGTTAGGTTTTTGGTTTTTTGTTTGTTTTTGTTTTTCTCCTCCTCTTCTTCTAGGATTAAATACATGAGTAGGCCTCCATGAATCAAATTATGCTTGAAAGTTTTGGTCACCTCCCGTACCCACACACCCACACACACACACACACACACACACACACACCCTTACAACTCCTGTCCTCTTGTGGTCTCTTGAACCTCTTCTTTTCCATTCTTTGACTTCCCACCATCTCTAAATCCCCATGTGTGGGACCCTCTGGGCCCCCAGGGTCTATATTCTAAGTCATACAATGGTCAGCTGCTACACTTCAGACTCTGTAAAGGACAGGAAGTATGCTGGGTATGGTGGCACATGCCCGCAATCCCAGCATGCACGAGTCGGAAGCAGGGAGACTTCCAGGCTGACCAGAGGTACTGTCTCCAAAGAAAATAGCTCCCTGCTTTTCTCCAAATCCCACAGATGCTTTGCATAAAGTAGATCTCTCTCAAACTCTTATTGATTCAGTCAAGTCTAGATGCTTCAAAAAGCTCACCTTAGCCTAATAGCCCTTCCTTCTCTGTCCCTACTTAGTCTGTTCCAAACAGCCCCGTCTAGAGAGAAAGAGGTTTACAACTTGCTTTCTCACACTTTGCCTCATCTGCACCTCCACCAGAGCTATCAACTAGATAAAGCACGTCAGGAGGAAGCAGAGCCACAAGGATCAGTGTGGTGGAGTTGGGGTTCACACTCAGATCTGACTCCAATCCTGACACCTCTCTCTCATTTCTTCCATTTTCCTGCCCACACCCCCATCCCCCATCTCCTCCTCTTTCCACCTCATTCCTCTCCTATGCTGCCCCTCCCCCAAGAGTTCCTACTCAGACCTTCAAAAGATGTCCTGTGCCCACTTGTTTTAGGTCTATCCCCAAGATAATCCCCACCCACAGCCACCCACACCCACCTCCACCCACACCCACACCCACACCCATCCCCATGCCTACCTGGCCGTAGTCGAAGGGCGATCCTCTGGGGGCTGACTTGAGTGATCTGGGCACTGTCTCCAGAGCCCTTGCTGCTGAGTGGTCTAGCCTCCAGGATCTGGGCCTCACTGACTGGGAACTCAATAGACTCTGGAGCACAGTTATCCTTCAGCAGGTTCTCCTTCAGGTTACAGCGGGGAGAGCCCTGAGGCAGAGCCTATGAAGATAAGAGCCCCAGGGGAAAGCTTTGCCTCCTGCCTGGTAAGTCACCTCCCTATGGCTAAGAGCTTCTCTGGCCCTTTGGAGCTAATCTAGCATAAAAGAACTGCTGTGGTCCTTCCTTGGTTAATCCCTGGGGACACAGGAAGGGCGAATAGACTGAGTTAGTTCCTGTTCATAGATTGACAACTGAGAAGAGGGACCATTGAGTAAGAAGCCTGCTAAACTGGTGTTTTCCAAATTGTAAAATATGATTAGTTTGTGAGTCTCAAAATCAAGTTTACTAAGTAAAACATAGTTTAATAGAATACAAAATACCCAAGTATCTAAATAAAAGTTTCAGTGTTGTTTGGGGAATCTTTTAGTCACTGGAAGATGGGGTTTAGCACACACAATGAGTAACAACCATTGAGGTGGTTCTTTCTGTAGGTCAAGGTTTCAAACCATTTATAGAGGCTGTGTTACGTGCTGGCTGTTTGCTAAGGACCATGATTGTGTGTTTCCTGCCTCCCATCCTTATCCAGGATGAAGATGACAGAGAAGACACTATGGAGGGTAAAGAATAAGAGCCCAGGAATGAGCTGGCTGAGACTGGCTGAGACTGGCTGAGACTGGCTGAGACTGGCTGAGACTGGCTGAGACTGGCTGAGACTGACCCCCCCCACCACACACACACACACACACACACACACACACACACACAGCATCATCGTCACCACTGTCTGGGGACCAGAGCATGACACACAGCTCCGAGCTCGCTTTCTTTTCAGACGGGGAAAAGTCATCCCTGGCTACAGACAGCCATCAAAGCCACAGAGACGGAAGGGGGAAAGATGGTTGCCACAGGCTGAGGAGGAGGAGGAGGAGGAGGAGGAGGAGGAGGAGGAGGAGGAGGAGGAGGAGGAGGAGGAGTTGTTTAATGAACCCAAAGTTCTAGTTTAGTGTAATGAAATTCAGTTATGGGGACGGATGACAGTTATGGGGATGGGTAGGAAGTGGTTGGGGAACTGTTCAGTCAGGAAAGTGTTTGATGCTTGAGAATGAAACCTGACCTACACTACACATGCACCCCAACCTGGCCCAAACAGAAAGGCAAAGGGGCCTCTGGTCTGTAACTTCCTTCTCTTTCAGCTTTTTGGATATGAGGCAGAGGAATAGACTCCACAAGGGGAATAAGACTTTCTTGGCTTCACATTATAAATAGACAACGCCACTCACCTAGACACTTAAGGTCATTACTGTGGAAAAATAATAACAAGGAATGGGTAGGAAGTGGTTAGGGAGATGTTCAGTCAGGAAAGTGATGCATAGAATGAAACCTGAGCTTCAATCCCCAGAACCTGTGTTAAACACACACACACATACACACACACACACACACACACACACACACCTGAGTATGGTGACACATGCCTGCAAAGCCAGAGCTAGGGAGGCTGAGACAGGAGGATTCCTGGGGCTTGCTGACCAGCGAGGCTGGCCATCTCCATGAGCTCCAGGTTCAATGAAAGAGCCTGAGTCTCAAGAAATAAGATGGAGAGAGAGAGAGAGAGAGAGAGAGAGAGAGAGAGAGAGAGAGAGAGAGAGAGAGAGAATAGATCTCCACACATACACGCACCACACGCACACAGAAAGGTCAAGATGGTAAATTCTGTTATCTATATATATCCTACCACAATAAAAAAATTACTTTAAACAGAATTAACAATAAGCAGAGCCTCTCATCATAGGGATGCCATGCAAGGCTAAATAACGCCATGCAAGCAGAAAGTACTCAGCAAGTGTCAGCTATTGACATGCTCTGTTGATAAGCAGTTCCTGAATAAGCTACCTATGAATAAACTCCACAAGCTGGGGAAAGTGCAGTGAGGACAGCGGCTGTCCATTCTGTCAGCTTCCTCCCTCACGCTGGACCAAAACATACACACACACACACATACACACACACACACACACACACACACACGCACCGACATGCATCGCCTCAGCCTCAGGGTCTGTGTCTATGTGTCACATGCAAGAATTAAATGTTCTTGGAAGGACACTGAAAGCAGGAAACAGATCTCAGATCTAGGTCACCACTAGTTAGCCACGTGACACCACAGAAGTCACTCTGAACCTCAGTTTCCGGATTTGTTTGACAAGTGGGGTTAGCGGACATGATGTTTCCAGTTCCACTGTACTCTGACATTAGGCATAATGCTCATGTCCAACTGCCTCGTGCAGGTTGGGGGGACTGATCCTAAAGCTGGCACACCCCTACCTGCCTCTACTTCCCAATGTCTAGGTCTTCAGACTCTCCTAACTACCACCTTTCAAAAGTCATCATCAATATATATATATATATATAGTCAAGAACAACTATTAACATTTACTGTGCCCTCACTGCATACAGCACGGGACAAGCACTATAGGAAAGTCACTGCAACCCTCACAGCTTGGTAATGCTGGAATTGCTACTTATTGTTTTACAGGAGAACCTCAAGGGAGAGGCTTCACAAATGAGGATCTCAACTTTCTAGGTAGGAAGTTTGAGGCTTAAAGAAGTTAAGTCACTTGCCCAGCATTGCAGAGCTCGGGAGGACACAATCGAGATGCCACCTAGATTTTCTGCCCATGGGCAGCCTCATAAAGTAGGTTTCGCTGCGTTCAGTGGACTAGAGAATGCAATAAGAAGTAGAAATGCTCGTTGAGAGGAAGTGAGGCACAGCAGAGAATGCCCCAGGCATTCAGAGACTGGGGATGCAAGACAAGGCTGTGAGAAGATCATCAGGAGAGATGGGCAAGTCCTTCCTGTTCAGCTGTGCATAGCCTGCTCACCAGAACACCTTCAGAGAGTCAGCCCACAAACAGCCGCACACATTCTAAAGATCCTGAGGTCCTTTGATGAGTTAAAGGCCCGTGTGCGTGGTAATACAGCGCAGTACTAACACACACTCACACCTCATCCTCACTACACACACACACTACACACTATACACACTACACACACATACACACACGTACACACATACACATGCTGCACCCTCACAGACAACCTACACATATACACACTCACACCTCATCCCCAGCCATATACACTACACCCTCTCATACACACACACACACACACACACACTGCACCCTTACACACACACCATATACATACATACCCTACCCTCACAGACACACTACACACACACACTCACATGTCATCCTCACCCCCACACTCCACACACACACTCCACCCTCTCTTATACGTACACACACATACACACTGCATCCTTACACATACACTATACCCTCTCACATATACTACACACACACACACATTCCACACATACTACATACACACACACACACACACACACACACACACATTACACATACACCCCAACCCGACCCAAACAGAAAGGCAATGAGGCTTCTGATCTGTACCTTCCTTCTCAGCTTTTCAGATATGAGGCAGAGGAATAGCCTTCACAAGGGGAATAAGAGTTTCTTGGTGACAAATGTCCCTTAGACACCACAGGCCATGTCTGACTATGAAAGAAGAAAATCTCTATCCTGACACCTAACAGAAAAGCAGTGGAAAGAACTAACAGCTGGACAGACCAAGTTTTGTGATCAGCCACCCATTTCTGTCTCTGTCTGTCTCTCGTCCTTCTAAACCGTACATTCCCAGGAAGCCGGCTCTTCCTTCTAAAGCACACACATGTACATATACACACATGTAGACAAATGTAGACATGCATAAATTCACACGTGAACACACACGCACATCATCATCTCCATCACTCTTAACTCTGATCCCACTGCCCACAAACCTCAGAGAAAAATCTTCCAAAAAGGCAATAATTAAATCACAGGGATGCCAGAGGAGCTGCTTTTCCAGAGCAAGACAGAGGCTGATGGAGGGAACCAGGAAGGGGGGACCAGGAAGCTGAGGGAGAATAGCAGCCACACAGGATCTTCAGGCTCGGCGGCGAGGGGAGCTCACGCTCTAAGACGCCCTCCTCGCTCCACTTTCTAACCTGTCATAATACGAGAGGGTTGAAAGCCCAGACGTGCCGACAGTCCTTATGCTTCCTATAAATTTCCTTAGAGAAACGAAAATAAACACTGAAAAATAAGACCAGGCTGTCTCCGTCCCTTTACAATAGATGATGTTAGAGGTCGGAAGCCCTGTCACAGGCTTACTCAATGGCCCAGCTCTTCCTGAGATCCTCCAGCTCTGGAAAGATCCCAAAGATACCAAGGCAACTTTTTCAACACCCTTGGCCACAGTCCCATCCCGAGCCCAGATTGGGGTAAAAAAAAAAAAAAAAACCGATATCTCCAGGTCACTGAGAGAGAAAACTAGAAAGGGGGTTGATGTTAATGTTCTAGTTCCGATCAAAGCCCGGATGCTAGACTGTTAGAAGAGTCAAGCCCCGCCCCCTGGGGGGAAGGAGGCGGGAGGCTCCAGGCTCCCGGTTCTGAGAGCTATGGTGGATTACCTCCCCTTCCAGGGACAGTGACACAGGCAATCAGGAGCAGTGCCCCTTAATCCTGTTTAGGGAAAGTACAGCATGAATAATCGTCACTGTGATAGCTGTCTCACAGGGTTGGGCCGGAGCTAAAATAAGACTGTGAGATAATTTCAAAACACAAAGTCTCAGTATGAGTCAAATACACTCAAACCCTCTGGGGGTCCGGTGTAAATAAACGTAACAGTGGACTCTTTCCTACAGTCCCCATTATAGCCGCCGCTGCTACTGTCTGCTCTTCTCCTTGGAGGACGCCCTGGGAGTGGATTTACATGCACTGGGCGTTATTACAGAGCTATCTCCCTAGATTCATGCTTTGTTGGTTATGAGGATGAGGGGCACATTCCTTTTCTTCCTTTCCTTCTTTTTTTAAGGCAGGGTCTCAGCATGTAGTCCTGGCTGCCCTAGAACTCCCCATGACCAGGCTGACCTCAAACTTACAGAGATCCAACCATCTTATTTTTTGATAGCTCTCTCTATGAATCTGAAGTTTGCTATTTTGGACAGGACATCTGGCCAGCAAGCTTCTGGGATCTCCTTGTCCCTGTTCCCCAACACTACAGTCAGAGGCACGGGGAACATGCCCAACTTTTACGAGGATGCTGGGGATTTGAACTCACGTTCTCTTGCTTGCAAGGCAGGTGCTCTTATTCACTGAGTCAAATCCCTAGTCCAGCCTTGAACTTTTACCTCCACCTTGATCCTCCTACCTCTAACTCCTGAGGACAAAGACCGCAGGCATGGTGCCACTATGGCCAGTTTATGTGACGCTGGGTTGAGTCCAGGGTTTCATGCATGTAATGCAAGCAGTCTACCAACTGGGTTACATCGCCAGACCCTATTATACATTTTTGTCATTTTTTTAAACAATAACAAGTTTGGAGTAGAACTGAAGGTGGACATCTATGCTCCAGGTTAAAAATAAGTATAAAGAGGGGCTGGAGAGATGGCTCAGCAGTTAAGAGCACCGGGAACACTGACTGCTCTTCCAGAGATCCAGAGTTCAATTCCCACATGGTGGCTCACAACCATCTGTAATGGGATCCGATGCCCTCTTCTGATGTATCTGAGGACAGTGTACTCACATACATTAAAATAAGTAAGTATACAGAAGACTACAGAAATGACTGTGAGACCCTGAAACACACACACACACACACACACACACACACAGTGTAATTAGTGTCCTGAGCCTTTCCCTGGCAGATACAGAGTAGAAACTTAAGTCCCTCTGGAGTCTTCTACTTGCCAACCCAAACCCGTTCTTCCTCTTTCATTCTTGGATGTCAAGTTTGTGAGCTCTCCCCTCTTCCAACCTGGCTCAGGTATCCTGGGTATCAATTCCTAGCATTTCTTCCTGTCTTAAGGTTGCCAACTTTAGGAAATATGTTGCGCCTACCAAGATGAAAATTATCTGCTATCTAATCCAACTTGAATTGGGTGCTCTGTATTTATCTGGCAACCCCAATTCTATTTCTACCCACCCTGTCCAATCCCAGCCTCCACCAGTAGCAATGTTGTCCCCCTTGCTACCATAACAACCTGTTCTGATGCAATAGGCCCAGGGTCCATCCCGAGAGCCTTTATATTTAACAAGCACTCCCAGCTCGTTAAATTACCTTATGACTTCAGAAAGTTCTAGACTCCGGTAGGATACCACTTGAGCCAAAAATACAAGTTCTAGCTCTGTGTGAAGCTGGTGTCTCGGCTAGCTGTGCTGATGAGAGAGAACGCATTACCCGAGTCCACATTATCTAACCATGTCTCTATCTTACTCCAAGAACACACCCTGTGCGGGTGGGCCCAAGACACCCCACTCATCCACTTGGCTCTGCTTCCCTCTTACCCAGCCAAGTGCTTGCTATACACACCCAGGAGCTGCTGTCCTTTAAGGACCACAAGCTGAGCCCAACCAGTTGTTTTCAGAGGCACTGCCAACATCAGCACCACTTGAGGCAGTCAAGACAGGGGAGGCAGAGGGCTGAGCAGTCCCCAGACCCCATCTTTGGTTGTTTAAAGTCAAGATCCAAACACTTTCAATAGTTAAGCTTGCCCTGTGTAAGGAAAGTCCAGCTCCCTCAGGAAAAAGATAACAGCCATGTTCTGGTTACAGCCCAGGGTTCCTCCCTGCTTGACACATTCCGCCCCACGTCAGACTCCCCAGCCCTGCCCCTCCCCCTCACTTAGTGATGGTAGATGTTGGCATTTACTCTATCCCATTCTGGGGGGACTGCTCCATTGGGCTTTCTACCTCCCTTCTTTGCTCTCCTTTGGTCCTGGTTGCTACCCATTCCCTGACTCCACCCTACCAACAAGCTGATCCGTCCCTCCCTCTGGCCCCTCAGTCTGCCCCAGAGGGCAAAGATTCACCATAGTGATCGGTAAATATTCCACATTTGCATCTAGCCACATGGACTCTGTTCACGTGGTCTAAGGAGGGGCTTTGGCTGGTCGGAACCCAGCTCTGCTTTATCCCTATAAGATCCAGATGGGGGAATGAGGGGGAATTATGCTTGAGTAGCAGTAGGCCTTCCTTGGGAAACTCCTCTCTGCTTCCCTCTGCTCCGGCCCGGCCACCTTCAGGCCATCCAATCCAAACAACGACACCCTCTGCGTCCCACCCCTTCTTCTGGAATTGTTGCAGAATTACAACTTCCTCAGAAAGGAAGCTTGACAAAACCGTGATGGTGACCAGAGGCAGGAGGATATGACAAACCAGAAGGAAGACAGCCCAGAGGGGAGGGGCACCTGTGGGGATGGAGAAGAACAGGCTCGCCCTCCCCCAAGCCCCAGAGAATGCTTCATTCGCTAAATGAGATCAATCTGGCCCAGATGTTGGGCAGCTGCCCCTAGAAGCAGTTCCCGTGCTGAGCAGCAGAGGCCAAGGCTGCTTATGGAGCCGGCCTTGGAGGCTCTGGCCCCTCCTCTAGGGGCTAAACACAGCCTTCTGCTCCCATCCCCAGTCGTCCTCCCCAGTCTTCCCAGGAGGTTGCCTTTTTAGGAAACCCGGAGGATCCAGAAGAGAAGCAGACAGTGAGCGAGCGGCTAGCTATGGTGGTTGAGGAGCTGTGTGGGGCAGAGACTGTGGCCCTAGTGACTGAATCAAGTGGCTGAGGAGCAGCCTTGCCTGCAGCTCAGGTAAGCACCTGGCTTGGAGTGCTGACTCATTCCTGCCTGCTGGGAACCTCCCCAGCCACAGGCAGCCCCTACCTCCCCTGTCAGCTCTTGCCAGCTCCAAATTCCCAGCCTGGCCACAAACACAGCCATTCCCTCAGACACACTCATTCCCTAGGGACCTAGACACAACAAACCCTCTGCCTAGACACAGCCAACCCTTTCCTGTCATCGTCTGGTCCTTGCCAGTGAGTTGTGCCCCTTCATCCATTGATACTTTAGAGAAGGAAGGAAGGAAAGAAGATAGAGGGGCGTCATGGTCAGAGAGAAGGGAAGGAAAAAAGGTCTCCAAGAAAGTGTATACAAACACACATATACACACAAACAAATACACACAAACACACATATATACACCAACACACACACACATACAAACATACACAAAAATGCACACAAACACACCCAAACATATAAAAACATACACAAACATAAACACACACAAATACAAACATATACACAAACACAAACACATAAAAACACACACAAACACAAACACACACATAAATATACATACACACACAAACATACACAAAAACACACATGAACACACACACAAGATCCCTCTTCTAAGTGTTTAGGGGTTTTGTTTGTTTGTTTGTTTTGTCTTGTTCTGGGAGATGAAATAAGCAGGCATCCCTCTATACCCCTAGGACCTCTCGTTTCCAATGTAAAGCCCCTCTTCCACGAGATGTTCTAGCCCAAAGCAAGCACAGACTGGGAAAGGGTAGCAACTAGCCACAGCAAGAGAGATGCCCAAGCAAACTGTCCAGAGCCGGAGCCGGAGCCGGAGCCGGAGCGGAGGTGCAGAACAGGCTCCAGGACTTTCCACCAAGCATCCTTGGAAAAGAAGGCTTCACCTAGTCTAGCTCAGATGGGTAAGAGACAGTGTTTAGGAGGAAGGAAATAGTTCCCTGTGTCTGCATCTATACAGAGGCACCTAAATCTAGGGAAACAAGGTGTCTGGGGCAAACTGGGGGTGGGGGTGGAGAGCCACCCCTGTATTGAACATTTAAGAAGATCAAATGAATGCTACAGGTTGGGTGCCAAATAATTTGGGGCTATTTTATCTCCCTAAATAGCTATCAATTGCACGCCACTGGGTTTGACTTAACATTCTTAAGACTTACTAAATAATGTCCTTTCTAAAACTTGCAGAGTTCTAGCTTCCACCACCCCAGAGGCTGCAACTGTTACAAGATGGCATCAGGCACTTGTAGCAGAGATTTCCTCGCTTTGCTGTAACCACCTCTCCTGATGGTTCACTAATGTATGTCTAAAGTACTTTGATCTATTACCTTTTTTGTCTGGTTATGATAAAACATTCATTAAATGGTTGCCATGTTGGAACACAGTATTTGGAGCAATCCTTTGCCGTGGTCATTTATATTTGACTCCAGAATGAACTACCTCATATTCCTTTTGAGGTGAGAGTGTGTCTTTGCACTGACAAATAAGGCATAGGCTCCTTACCTCATCCGAGCACCAGGCACACATGGGACTCACAGCCAGACACTGCTGGCAGGAGTTCACGCCTCGTGTGGTACAGATGTTGGACTCTGCAACAAAAAGGCATAGAGATTAACACCTGATTTGCTCAGAGCAGTGACCAACCTGCCCCGACTATGCTAAATTTCCCAAACACTCAGGTGAGCATTTCCTAGGTATGCACAAACATACCCTAACCCTACCGCAGACATGGCCTATTGCACAAGAAAGAAAACAACAAAAATGGGGAAAAACTCACTCCTTTACCAGGGGATCAAG
Organism: Apodemus sylvaticus; assembly: GCF_947179515.1. Taxonomy (NCBI): domain Eukaryota; kingdom Metazoa; phylum Chordata; class Mammalia; order Rodentia; family Muridae; genus Apodemus; species Apodemus sylvaticus. Next base: position 18,360,315 of record NC_067481.1, read on the forward strand.
ACACAGCAGCAGCAGCTGATAGGACTGAGTGACAGACCCAAGTGTCCCATTGTAACTGACAGAAAGGCTTTAGTCAGTGACTAGTTTTATACCTGTACTGTGCAAATGAAAAGCCAAGAACCAGCCTAATGACCATGAGCCTTCTCCAACTGTCTAACTGCAGTCACATCCACTACACAGAGGACGCAGTAAGATTAAAACCTAAATACTCTGCTATGAAAAAGCAGAGTGCCCTCAATGGCCGTGTCCCACTATCTGAACTTGTGTTAAGTTTCCCAGAACATGTTTCTTAGGGGCCCAAGCATAGAGAACACAAAAAAACTAGAATAGTGGTTCTCCACCTGTAGGTCACAACCCCTTGGGGCCCCACACATGAGATATTTATTGTTATGATATATATATAGCATAACATTTACATAACCGCCGTATGATTGTTACTGTTATGATTCATCACAGTAGCAGAGTTAGTTATGAAGTAGCAACAAAATAATGTTATAGTTTTTGGGGAGGGGTCACCACAGCATGAGGAACTGTGTTAAAGGGTTGCAGTGGCAGGAAGGTTGAGAACAGCTGAACTAGAGATCAGGAACAACGTGGCACTTCTGAGGCCCTTCTGAGGCGAGGCCCTTCTGAGGCAAGGCCTGTGCTCCGTGCTGTGCCCTTGGGCAACTCCCCTCCTCTCTATGAAAGAGCTGACCTATCTCTCAGGATTTTTTGCAAGAATTCAATAAGCCAAGAGGCTGCTTCGAGATGCCACTCAAAGTGAAGAGTCCTCGAGCTGACAAACGGCAGGGGGAAGACCGCAGGGAAGAACGAGGACGGTCAGGAGGACCAAAATAGCGCTGAGAGGTGCAGCCAGGAAGTGAACCTCAGGCAGCTGCTTCTGTGCAAGCCTCTCCCCTCACTTGGTGTCCCTGGCCTCAGACAAATAAATCCTCTCTGCTTATTGTGCCTCGGGGAAGTCTTTATCACCCAGGAGCAGGAAGATTCATTCCTCCTTACATAGCCTGAGAGTTCTTGGAACAACTTTCTGAAGGGCTTCTGTCTTAGTCAGAGTTTCTATTCCTGCACAAACATGACCAAGAAGCAAGTTGGGGAGGAAAGGGTTTATTCAGATTACACTTCCACGTTGCTGTTCATCAGGACTGGCACTCAAGCAGGTCAGGGAGCAGGAGCTGATGGAGGGATGTTTCCTACTGGCTTGCTCCCCCTGGCTTGCTCAGCTTGCTCTCTTATAGAAACCAAGACTACCAGCCCAGATATGATACCACCTACAAGGGGCCCTCTCCTCCCACCCCCTCCCTTGATTCACTAAGCTGGATCTCATGGAGGCATTTTCTCAACTGAAGCTCCTTTCCCTGTAAAAACTCCAGCTTGTGTCAAGTTGACACAGAACCAGCCAGTACAGTTTCCTTTGCCCATAACTCTTATTTGTTGCTTTGCTCCCAGTCAATCTATTTCCAAATAAATTGTCCTAATTACTGGGGTGTTTTCTCAATATCTCTAGAACATCTCATCTACTCAAACATCTATTTTATTATGACTAAATTCTAGCTATCTCAACAGCTGAGCAGGTCACACTCAGAAAATGCCCCGCCATGGTCTGAGACTATCTACGTCCGTGTCTTAAACTGATTAGGGTGGTTTACAAGTTTGTACAAGTAGAGACTAACACAGAGAATTGATGATGATGCAAATCTATTTTTATGGGAAAAATACAAATGATTCTCATCCGACAAAAACATCAACAATGTCCACCTGGTAGAGAATATAAGTCCCAAAGGTTAAAGCTTACTATTTTATAGGCATTGGCCAATTTTTAAGAATCTATTAGTCAATTCATTTCCACATGACTGACCAACTATAAAACTCCCTTCCTTGAATTCCCCTTTGAATTAGTTCTAACACCTCACCGGTTCCCACGCTGTTTAAACTGATTAAAATCTTTGATACGTGTCCTTTTGTATGTTTGTATGAACATAGTATCTTTTTACATTTTAAGAAGCTAAGAAAATAGCTTAGTAGTACAATGAATGCTTAGCATGCATGTGGACCTGGGTTTCATCCCCAGCATGGAAATAAAACAAGGAAAGGAATGAAAGATGAGAGGAAAAGAGGAGGGGGAAGACAAGGAAAGATATGTTGGACCCTTGAAGCCTGACCGCCTAAACCAGCCCAAAGATGCACCGGCGCCATCTGAGAGGTTTGGGACTAAATACTTTTATTTTCCTGCAAATGAGCTCATTTCTAAACAGAATACACAGAGTTCTAGAACAAAATCTGGAGAGCCAGACTCGCTAGTGCACACCTGTAACTCCAACAGTCAGACAGCTGCAGCAAGATTACTGCCATGAGGGGGAGCTATCCTGGACCACATTGCAAGCAGCAGGATTCTATTTCAATATCTAGATATAGATTTCCATCTATAGATACAAAAAAATATACATATAATATGTAAATGGAACCTCAGGTAATATATGATATCATTCATCTCCTCAAAACACTGGATTGTACTTAGAATCCTTGAAGCACCGTTTAGAAGCTCCAGGGTTCCTCAGAGGTTGGGCTCTGTTTTGCTCCAAAAGCTTTTTTCCATCCCACGTGTGACCAGTGAGACACCACACCAGCTGGTAAATAACTGTTGGTTCTATTCTCATAGAAATGTAAAAAATGTGTGTGTATGTATGTGTGAGAGAGGATGTGTATGTATGTGTGAGAGAGAGACAGAGTGTGTATGAGTCTCAGTGTGTGTGTGTGTGTGTGTGTGTGTGTGAGAGAGAGAGAGAGAGAGAGAGAGAGAGAGAGAGAGAGAGAGAGTGTGTGAATGTGTGGATGTGTGTGGATGTGTGTATGTATTAGTCTGAGTATGAGTATGTGCGTGTATGAGACTGGGTGTGAATGTGTGTGTGTATGTGTGTGTGTGTGTATGAATCTGAGCGTGTAAATCACAAGATGGTAATTGTGACACTGGCTCCAGGCCTGTCCCCCAGCGCATCCAGGTGGGGCAACTCTCAACAATGCAAGGTGTACTGGAGGAAAGGTCACTGATATTTCCACAGATGCCAGGTTCTGAGCCCACAAAACCAGCTGTGCCACCCAAGGCTTCTCCCTGCAAGGACATTCTGGCCAAACCTTAGCCTCACTGCTGTTCCCCTGGGGTTGGACAGAGCCCTTTTTGTTTTGTTTTGTTTTGTATTTTGTTTTTGTTTTTGTTTTTTGAGACAGGGTTTCTCTGTGTAGTCATGGCTGTCCTGGAACTCACTCTGTAGACCAGGCTGGCCTCAAACTCAGAAGTCCACCTGCCTCTGCCTCCCAAGTGCTGGGATTACAGGCGAGTGCCATCACTGCCTGGCCCAGAGTCCTCTTTATTACAGCTTGATCAGAAGAGTTCTGAGAGGAATCCAACTTGGACTATTTCAATAACTTCCCTCTTTGGGGAGTTTCCATGGAGACTGGCAGCAAAGAGTGACTTTGGACATAAACACCATCAATGCTGACTAGAAAGAGAGAAAACCCAAGGGAAGATAGTTACAATGAAAAGCGGCATGGGTCCAGTCCAGTTCTTTTTTCTAGATTTATTGGTTTTGTGTGAGGGAGAATGAGAAAGGATGAACGGCGCATGCGCCTCAGTACAAGTGTGAGACAAAGGACTCCCTGGGAGAGGTTCCTTCTTTCTGCTGTGGAGGTCTTGAGGGTCAAACTCAGCCTTTCAGGCTTGGCGGCAAGAGCCTTCACCTTCCTGAGCCGTTTCAACAGCCAGCCCATGTTATTGTTCAAAACCCTTCCCAGTCTGTCCATCCATCCATTCACCCACTCTCAAATTAGCATTCCCTATGAGCCCTTCACTTACAGCCCCAACAGAAAGCCTTGCCAAATGTGAAATAAGAGGCAGCAGGCCCCTCCCAGGTACCAGCAGTCAGTGACCTCAGAGTGGGGGCTGAGCTGCTCCTTTAGGAAGTCCCTTACCCTATTCCCTTGATGTCTTAGTTTTTAATGAATCCCAGGTTGGTAGTGGAAGAACCAATGATTCCCCAGCAACCCCTCCAACCGAGTCCTGGAACGCAGTTGTTGAGAGTGGCTGACTCATCAGAGGTCTCTGAGCTGGGCCCGAGCTGATTCAAAGGCCTGCTAGTCCCAGCTGCCCCTCCCTTCTGGGCATGTGGGACTCCTCCAGCCCTGTTTCCAGTCATTCATAAAGCCTGGATTCCTTCTCGGCCTCTGTAGTCCAGAAGGGCTTACTGGAGAAGTGGGCGTCCTCACCAGAACGTCAGAGAGAACAATGGATGGCTCCCCAAACCCGTGTGAGCGAAGCCAAGCAAGGCTGACCAGGACTGTCATCGCTGTGACGATTAAGTGAACATTCACGACCGAGACAGCTGCAGACATAGTGTGTGATGAATGCTGGGGCCGGAGTTGTTTTAGTTGTTGCCTTTTTTATCCTTAGCTTCAAGCTATTTAGAGCAGACAAATGTTTTGCTATTTTTTTTTCAATTCCTTAAAGTCATTGTATAGGCCTGAAGCTAATTACGTACTAAAAAGAAGGTTAGAGGTGTAAGGGTGGGGCCCAAAACTATCAAGATGTGGTGAAAATCGAAAAAGAACAAGGGATGTGGGTTCAAAACCCAATCTAGGAATGGCGGGCGGCTGAGAGAAGACAGTCACTGGGAAAGACAGGCGGGGCCAGCCAAGAAGTTTGCCTGGAAAGTGGAAATACGAGGCTGTGGTTTGGCCTTTCAGCCTGGTTCACAGGACCAGAAACGAGATCAAGGGGGGGAAATAAAACAAAGGCAGAAAGGAAGCAAGCTGGAACCGGGGGAAGTCATAAGGCAATGGTGAGGGCTGTGTCAAGGACATGTCGTCCAGGGACACAGGATGTCAGGATGTAGGGGCAGTACCCTGATGGGGCCAGGGCCCTTTAGGACTTAGCTGGGGTGAGGATGGAGGGCGATCCGTGCTAATGAGCACAATGCAGATCTCTCCTGCTGCTGCCTGCCAGGGAAAATCCTGGCCTGGAGCCTCAGCCCTGGCCCTGAGCTTTAGCCACTTCCCACTTAGGTCCACTGGGTCACTGGGTGACCCAGGTGGTGCCTGATCTTCCATTGCAGTCCCTGGGTGGGTGTGTCAACAAACAAAATAGCTCATGCTAATGGCCCTATGCATGCAAACATGGCTTATTAAGAACAAGGTGCAAGAACATCTTTGGTTTTTATTTCTTTCTTAACGGTAGCTCAGTAGCTGAAGAAAGAGAGAGAGAGAGAAAGAAAGAGAGAGGTGAGCCTCATGAGAATACAAACCTCTGCCCTCAGGAGCAAACAGCTCCAAGAGTCATTGCTGCGTCAGAAGAGCGCTCAGACCACAGTGTCTCATCAAATCCAAGACCATGGTGCAGGAGTATCAGGTTCTGGGTTTTAAATTGTTTCTTAAGTGCATCCAAGCCAATTGAACGTGAAATTTAACAATACAAATTATGTGCGATTTGCTTCCATCAAGAGTAAATATTAAAATACATTATTGGTTGAATACGAGAGACAGACAGAGAGAGAGAGAGAGAGAGAGAGAGACTACTGTCTTAACCCCCAGTACCTATGAATGTGACCTTATTTGGTCATATAGATATAAATATGAGGTCATTAGTATGGACACTAAGATGACCAATACCCTTGTAAGAAGGGAAAACCCCACACGAAGACAGACAGACACAAAAGGCAAACACCAAGTGGCATCAGAGACAGAGGCTGGAGTGGCACCGCTGGATGCTAAGAAGAGACAAAGATGGGTTCTACCCAGAATCTCAGACATGCGTTTCTGATGTCCTAAGCCACCAGCTTATGGACTTGGTCTCAACAACTCAAAGAAATCAATTCTAAGTGGATTTGCATTTCCATAGCCATACGTGACATTGTTTTGATGGGCAGTGTGTCCTTAGGTACTTCTGTGAACTGGAACAACAACAACAAAAAGCCATCTTGGAAGGGAAACCTTGCCACGTTTCATCCGCCCATGAGTAAGATCAGAGAAGGCCCTTTAGCTTTATAGCTTTCCACCAGTATTTAGCAACGGTCCTAGCATTCACTCACTCATTCATTCATTCACTCAACAAGCATTCTGTGAGCATCTACCTGCACTCCTAGGCACTGGAGATAAATGGATGAACTAAACAAGACCCTGTTCCGGAAGGCGATAACAAAAATAATCATAGAAAAACAGAGAGAGGGAGAGGGAGGGGGAGGGGGAAGGAAGGGAAGGGGAAGGGAGAGGGAGAGGGAGAGGGAGAGGGAGAGAGAGAGAGAGAGAGAGAGAGAGAGAGAGAGAGAGAGAGAGAGAGAGAGAGAGAGAGCAAAAGCAGAGGCAAATGCTTCCAAACAAAGTAAGGCAATGGAACAGTGAATAAACTAGTCTAGCAGTGTCAGCTACAGACATTGGTCCACAAAGGTTCTTCTGGGAGGTTGACATTCTATAATGATGCTGTGGTGTGATAATGGGAAGCATTCACCAAAGAACAAAGAACAAAGTTGGATGGATGGACCTCCCCACGTTGAAGAAATAGCAGGAAGACAGAGGAAAGAAGGAGAGAAGCAGAGGAGAGACTGGAGAACTAGGAACCGGCACCCAGCTTGGAGCACAGTCTGCATCACACAGTAGGGATGCTGAAGGAATCGGAGCAGAAGCGAAGGGGAGATGCTCAGCCTGACCATCAAGGAAAATGGATCAGTTGGGATATTATTAAAAAACAATCCAGACAATAGGTGTCAACAGTTTGGACAATAGGTGTCAACAGTTTGGACTGAAAGGACAGCAGTGTAAATGGTGAGGTCAGACTCTAGATGCACTCTATTCCAAGGACTTGCTGATGGATTAGGCATGTGGAACTGAGGGGGGATTTGAACCTGAGCAAACGCACCCACTTTAGAAAACGCTCGTGTTACAGCGCTTCCAGGCCCCCTCCAGCCACTAGGCCCCTACCTTTATAAGTGAAGCCAGATCGAGTCTGGTTATCATCTAGGAAGCCAAGGATGAAGACTATAAAATCCCATCCTATGAACATTGTGATCTAAAGCTAACACTTAACCTTGGAGGGACAGAGTATGTGTGGAAGAGAAAGCAGTTAGTCCGAGAGGTCTGAAGTCCTGGCCATTCTGCAGACCATATGATCTCAGTGGCACCCACGCCTCCGCTGCTCTCTTTAAAACCCAGTCAACATGCCTACCCAAGATTTATCACTGCCCCGCAGTACTCAGCGGGCCACCCAGCCTTATCAGACAAGCTCTGCAAAGTCCAGACAGCTATTTTTATCCCCTCCCCACCAATCCAGCCTCCCAAATATGGGCATAATATTTACTGCATGAGGACTGGCCAAGGTAACATATGTGAAAGAGCCTTGTGGTGACTGTTCACTCAGTGATCTGTTTTCTTCCCCATTATCCTCCCTCTGGTTGCTCCCTGCACCCTGAATGCCCCTCTCTTCTCCTCCATCTCAGGGTCACAATAAGCAGGCCCTTTGTCTATGATGGAACGTAAGGAGGAAGTCACCCTTGCAAGAGACAGAAGCCCCCCGGGACCAGACCTCACCAGTCACTAAACTAGTCAGTGATTTGGGTGAGTCCTGCACTTCTTGGGAACTCCCTTTCAGCTTTTCTGCACTTGATCAGAGGGTCTTCAGGGTGCTCTTGGCTCCAAACGTATATTCTTTTAGAACCAGAAGGAGTCGACAAGGCCACTAATACGCTAGAAGGCGTAGATAGCATCCTTGGACCTGAAGTCGCTGGTATACAAGGGGACATTTCTTCCTCATGGCCTAAACTCTGGGTCAAATGCTGCATTTTAGAATTCTGGGAGATTTCATTCAGAGCAGCCTCACCCCCACCCCAACTGACTCATTCAGTGTACAGGAGAGACGTGCCTGTGCCACGTTCTGTTTCACACCCAGCTCCGTGGCGTCCTGGAGGTGACCTTGGCATCCGGCTTTGCCATTCTGGGGGCATCCCTCCCCAGCTCTCCCTGGCATGGTGCCAGGCGGATGTGGCATGAACAGTTCCATCACCCAATCTTGGTAAGAAGGCAGTTTGACAACATTTATTAAAATCAGAGACAGGAATAGTAGTACACAGAATACCAGCACCTTGGGGGTGGAGGCAGGGGGATCAGGAGGAGTTCAAGGATAGCCTCATTACAAAGTGAGTTCAAGACCTGCCTAGGTTAAATGAGACCGTGTCTGAAAAAATAAAATAAAAGAATAAAATCAGCCTCCTAAGCGCTGGGATTTAAGGTGTGGGTTACTAAGCCCAGCTGTGTTTAAAAACAGCAATTTTCAAGTAGAAGACACAGGGTTGAAAATTCTGGTCACCCTGTTATATATACCAAGGACTTATTATACATAGATCTTTTGGTTTTCCTTCTGTTTTGTGACGATCAGAGTTCAAGGTCAGCCTGGTCTATAGAATGAGTTCCAGGACAGCCAGGGTTACACACAGAGACCCTATCTCAAAAAAAAAAAGTAAAATTAAAAGTAAATAATCAGCTTAAATCTTTCACCAGAAATAAATGGTCTCTGTGTGCACTAATTCACGTGCTCTATAGCTTGGTTTAGCCATTTCCCAATGTTTACATTTCAAATTATGTCACACATCAAACACAGAATTTTTATTTGTGAATTAATGATAATAAAGGAAGAGAATGAAGAAAAACAAACTTTGATCCGACTATCCCCCATGGCCTTCTGGAATCACTCGGGGCAAAGTGTGCTCAGTTTTCAAGTGTAGAATTCCCAAGTCATAAGACTTGACACTCCCCAACCTCTGCTGAGATGCTCAAATACAGTCCTGACAAACACTTGGAGAAAGGGATTAATCTGGGAGAGTGAACACCAGAGTTTGTAACATCGGGAGAGCTCACACGCACGCCAGACTTTCTGCCTCTAAGAGTTTCATCAGCAAGAGGGTTGACTGCGGGGACTTATAAAGTGACTACTGGGCGTGCTTTGGCCAGCCTCCTGGAACTTTCTCCTAGTGCAATATTACAAGAACCTCAGGACTTCTCACTTCACAAAGAATCTTTGCATGGAGTTCCCAATCACTGAGAAATTAAAGAGAAGTTTCTCTAGTAAGAGATGAGAGAAAAAGAGAGTAACTAGAACCAAAAAAAAAAAAACCTAATCTGCCCCTTCACCTACTCCACAGCCTCTGAGAAACCAGGATGAAGGCCTACAGATATGGTCCTCCAGCAAATTGACATAAAAGCCCACAAAGCCATGACGTGACCTAAGTTCTTAACCACAGGCTTGCTGCTCTTTTTCTGAGAAATTTTTCTAAGGAAAAGGAAGTTGCATACAGTACAAGTTAAACTACAGGAAAAAAAAATGTCAACACACATGTGATAACTGTACTTATGGGGGAGATCTAAGAAAATACACCACCTTTCTGACTGTGAGCACTGTCAAAACTGGGACAAACTGGGAGCCAAACTGGGACAAATCAGACTTTCTGATGGTGAACGTGTCTGCACCTCACTCTTCCTCCCTGACCTGCCAGGGAAAGGAACAGCGGGAATGGCTGTGGTCTTCTGTAGAAATATGAAGTCTAAGAACTTGTTTTGCTTTGTTGGCTTTTCCAGGTTTTTGTTTGGTTTGGTTTTTCAGAGATGCTACCAAATACATGAGAAGCAGAATGGATCCAGGCATGCTGACCAGTCTTCTGACCTCAAGAGCGACATGTCCTATTAGACCACAAAACATCTGTGGCCCAGGAAGAAAGATCGTAAGAGCCAGATGTTGGGTGGGTCTAAAGTAAAACACTGGCGTGTTGATGTGGTGGGACAGCTCTACTCATTCCACGGCACCTCTGCTCCCTCCCCGCCCCATACATACACAAGATCATGCCAGTCAAAGTTCCAGCAGGGACAAGGGCTGGCTCAATGTCCCTGCTCCTAACTTAGCCACTGTTGACAACCGACGTTGCTGGAGAATGCAGAGTGGATTTTCTTGAAGGAAAGGTGGACCCCTCTCCAGTGAATGGTCCTACATCCATTAAGTATATGGGTGACACAAATGGGACACTGGGTTATAGAAAAAACAGAGAGAGAAAGAGAAAGAGTATATAAACTTGGAGGAATGGAATTGGGAGTCATTGGGGGAAGGAATGAGGGGAAAGTGATCATAATACACAATACCAAAATATATACCAAAATAAACAATAGACATATATTTGGAAATATCTGTTGCTTTTAGGACCAAGAATAATAATAAAAAAAAAGTAGGGAGTATTACAAAATCCTCAGTTCTTTCTGTTGTTTGTTTATTTTTCTTTTTAGAGCCTAGTTTCTCTGTGTAGCCCTGGCTGTCCTGTAACATGCTCTGCAGACCAGGTTGGCCTTGAACTCACAGCGATTTACCTGACTCTGCTTCCCTAGCACTGAGCTTAAAGGAGTGCACCACCCCTGGGCTCTCAATTCCATATCTAGCAGTAGGAACCTCTAATGGTTCAAATGTGTCTCTCCGATTGAACACTAGCGGAACCTCCGCGGTTTGGTGGAGGCACCTGCACTGCTTCCAGGGTGATACCTCACTGCAGTAGGAGAAGGACCCCAGTGAACTCTTGGAATTACTGACACAAGCAACAACTCGAATGGAAGTGCAACCCAAATGGGAGAAGCCAGACTTAAAAGGCTATGCACCGTGCTTTCTTCTCCATGACAGTCTATACAAACAGATCTATGGGGACAGGAGACAGAGCAGTGATTGCCAGGGACCAGATATGGGAAGAGATTTACAAAGAAGCTGGAGAGAACTCCTTGGAGTACTGAAAATATTCTCTATCTTCATTATGGCAGTGATAATTTGACCAAAATACATAGAATTGCACCCTGAGGATGCTAAATCCCATGTACATGAGCTATAATTCAATGATAAATGACACCCTTTTTTAAAGACTTCTTCATTTTCCTTTCTCTCTCTCTCTCTCTCTCTCTCTCTCTCTCTCTCTCTCTCTCTCTCTCTCTCTCTCTGTGTGTGTGTGTGTGTGTGTGTGTGTGTGTGTGTGTGTGTGTATACATTAGTTTATGTACAGCAGGTGCACCCAAGGACTGGAGTTACAGGTGGTTGGGAACTGTCTCCTGCCAGTGCTAAAAAGTGAACCCAGATCCTCTGAAAGAGTATGAAAGGTTCCCAAACACTGAGCCATCTCTCTAGACTAACCCTCCTTTTAAAAGATATAGCCTTTTATTTTATGTGTACAAGTATTTTGAGTGTATGTATGTATGTATGTATGTATGTATGTATGTATGCAGTGCCCAAGAAGGTTGAAAGAAAGTGTCAAGTTCTCTGAAATTGAAGTTATAGGCAATTGGGAGCCAACTATGTGGGTGCTGGGACCTGAACCCAGCTCCTCTGCAACATCAACAAGTGATCTTATCTGCTAGTCAGATCTCTAGCCCCCAATCCTAGCCCCTTAAAAGAAGCAAAAGTTTTCTGGAGACATGGTGTGCCTGAAGAGAAAGTAAGTTTTTATCATTATGCTACATAGTCTCAAGTTCCAATAAATTCTGGTAGTTTCCAAAGAAACGATGCCTTAGACAGCATTGTCTCCAGATCCTAGGTTCATATCCGCTAGTGGCCTGAGTTTGCAGTGGGCACATGACCCTTTCCACTTGGGAAGAAGAGAGAGGAGGAGATGGTGAGATACAGAAGGCCACTCTGTGGACAGCACAGAGGCTAAGGACAAGCCAAGTGGTTTATTCCTCAAGCTGCTCAGTCACACACACACACACACACACACACACACACACACCCTTGCCCAGTTAATTATCTGTCTGCTGATTCATGCCTTGTGGTTCCTGCGGGCATGCTTCCTGGCTGTTCCTGCCAACAAGGGCAGGAGCTTGCAGCTGGAGGGGATGATAAACAGAGAGCCAAGGAGGGGGGAGCTGCCAAGGAAGAGTTTGCATCTGGGAATTCTAGAGTCAAAGTCAGATCCCCCTCTCACTCCACTTCCTCCTTGTCCCATCAGAAGCTCTTCCAAGGGCACAAGTGCCACTTCTCACCTCTGCCCTCACACTCAAGAACTCGAAGGGAAGAACATAAAAGACTGCTCTAGTGACTCCTCCAAAGATAGGGAAAAAGGAGGCACTTCAGAGGATCCCCGGTGTTCTGTCATCCTCTGATCAGAGGGTGGACATCAGTGCACAGGCCCAAAGGGCCGGGGTGTGGTTTAGTAGTGAAGCGCATTTAGTGTGCCCAAAACCCTGGGTTCCATTCTCAGCAACACACACACACACACACACACACTCACACACAGACACACACTCATTTACACACACTCATACACACTCACATATCACATACATATTCATGCACACTCACATACATACACTCATACAGAGACACACACTCATTTACACACACTCATACACACTCACACATCACCCATATTCATGCACACTCACATACATATGCTCACACAGACACACACTCACATACATATACTCACACAGAGAAAGAGCGATACATACACACACTCACATACATATACTCACAGAGATACACACTCAGAGAGACACACACTCACACACAAAGAAATGCACATACTCACACAGACACAAACACACTCACACTCAGACACACTTTCACACAGAGACATACTCACATATACTCACATAGACATAGACACACTCCCACACAAACACACACACATACACAAAGACACTCTCACAAACACATATACTGTGGCTCTTTCTCTCTCTATGTCTCTGTCTGTCTCTCTCTCTCTCTCAACACACACACACAGAGAGAGAGAGAGAGAGTGCTCAGGTAGAACACTCAAGACTACAAACATGTAAATATTAGATTTCTTCAAGTAAAGAGACATCCCCTCTAGGCACCTTTTTATACCATTCCTTACACAGTTCTTTTGTTTCCTGTGTGCCAAGCACCAAGCACGGCGTTGAACAAAATGTCCACTTGCTGTCCGTGTGGAGGCTGAAGTTTTATGTATGGGTTCTATCTCCCTCTCTATGCAAAGTTGAGACTCAGAAAAAAAAATAAATGTGTGGACATCTTTCCTCCTGGGCCCTCTCTGTCGATTCCTGCAGGATCTGAAATATGCCAAGCTACCACAGAGGAATGGGCTGAATGAAGAAGCTGTGAGAGCTGAATTCTCAGCTGGGAGCCTGGACCACACTAATGCTCCAAGCAGCGACAGCTCTGGCTGCAGTCCATAGCAGACAGCGTAATGGCAACAGAATCCATCGTGCATGGAACACAGGAACCACCATGCACAGAACACAGGAACCACTGTTCACAGAAGACAGGAACCACCATGCATGGAACACAGGAACCACTATTCACAGAAGACAGGAACCACCATGCACGGAACACAAGAACCACTATTCACAGAAACCAGGAACCACCATGCATGGAACACAGGAACCACCATGCATGGAACACAGGAATCACCATACATGGAACACAGAAACCACCATGCATGGAACACAGGAATCACCATGCATGGAACACAGGAACCACCATGCATGGAAGACAGGAACCGCCATTCACAGAACACAGAAACCATCATGCATGGAACACAGGAATCGCCATGCACGGAACACAGAAACGACCATGCATGGAACACAGGAATCGCCATACATGGAACATTTCATTTGAGCCTTTGTCTCATTTAGTCTGCAAACAAGAGGCACTATTTTTCTCCACTTTTACAGCTGAAGAAACCCTACTAAGATATTAGGTAATTTGACAAGATCACATGGTCAATCAGGGGCAAATCAGAGGATCAAACCTCCATCCATCCCACCTCCTTAAATCCCAGGTGTCCCTTTCCTCAGCAAAAAGCCTTTCCTCCTGTCTCCAGGCCCCAAGGATTCCTGAAGAGAGCTTTAGTTGGACAGTTCCCAGAATACAGACTCTAGAGAACCAAGCACCTCATCATTGCTGACCTAGTTAGGTTAGAATACCCAGTGCAATACAAGGAAGTCTCGAAACAAAGTATTTAGATGATCCTAAAAAGATTCCTTTTGTAGCTGGGTGGTGGTGGCACAGGCCTTTAATCCCAGCACTTGGGAGGCAGAGGCAGGCAGAAGGCCAGCCTGGTCTACAGAGTGAGTTCCAGGACAGCCATGGCTACACAGAGAAACCCTGTCTCGAAAAAAACAATCCCCCCCCAAAAGATTCCTTTTGTAGATAGAAACTGAAAGTCAGGGTCTCCTCAGAGCAGAGTCTCCTCCCCCGACAGCCCTTCTGTGGCACCTCACTCCCACCCTGTTCTGTGTCCCCTCAACACTGTGTCCCCAAAGCCACCACACCACCTGCTTCTCCAGGGACCTAGTGATGTCTGCAACTATGCCAACACCGAGATGATGTGTGAGTATAACAGACACCTCTTTTACAGGATGCTCTAGAATCTTCTGTTCCTCAACAGGACTCTACACCTTCTCAGAGGGAGTATGAGGTTAGCTTAGCACAAGCCAACACCTCCCTAGATTATTCCAATTGCAACGAATCTGTGAACGGATGTCCTAAAGGATCCAGAGTTTGCTTGTTTGGTGTGTATACGCATGTGTGCCATGCACTTGTATATGCACACTCATGCACAGATGTCCCTGGGCAGAGACACAAAAACAACCTTGAGTGTCATCCCTCAGAATCACTTCTTTTGTTGACACAGGATCTCTTTCTATCCTGAGCTTCCCAAGTAGGCCAGGCTAGTTCACTTGTGAGCCCCAAGGATGCATCTGTCTCTGTCTCCCCCAATACTGGAATTACGAGCACACCACTACACCAAGCTTTTTTAATAGGTTCTAGGAACAGAATTCAGGTCTTTCTACTTTCCCAACCCAGCCTCCTCATTTCCCCCTCAAAACTCCAGGATTTTTAAAGCCAGGCTTAGGTACACCAGGGCAGTGTGATCCTATATGGAGCATTGCAAACCAAGGAGGGGTTCAGGAGAGGTGGGAAGAGAGTGAGAGACCAAAATAACAGATAATGATGATGATGATGATGATATGACACTCAGAAAATTTGAAAGTTATACATATAAACAAACCACAAAATGTTTTAAATATAATCTCAAAATAGTTGAAACAAACTGGAAGTTGCCTGACACGAAGAATACCAGCTACCTCTTGTGCAGCGTATCTGTCGTCTGTGAGTACACTCTCACGCTGTACTTAAGCATGGCCTGTCATTACATGCCAGTTAAAAAGTAAGGAGTAGAAATTTTTAAAAGGTCTTAAGCTCGTGAAAGTTAGCCTATCTGTTGGAAACATCGCCTTTCCTGGCGGATTTCCCCATTCCCCATCAACAGCTACCAGCAGCTGACAGAGACTTAATATCTCCAGGGCACAATGCTGGAGATCCTGGTTCCTCTTCTGTGGTTACAACGCTTGTTCGATGTAGGCTAAAGACCACAGTTTTTAATCTTTCACTTCAGCTCTCTGCAGCATATAAACCCCGAGAGGTGGTACATATCTATAATCCTAGCACTCATTAGTAGAGGCACAGGGGAGTCTGAAGTTCAAGGTCATCCTCGACTACACAGAGTGAAATATATGAGACCGTATCTGTGTGTGTGTGTGTGTGTGCACACGCGAGCGCGCGCGCGCCATTTGCAGGGTTTAACTTGCTCCAGCTGACCCGGAACCTCAGTTTCTCCACCTCTATCAACATCACCTCCGGCTCCCCTAGGGCTCTGAGGACTGGACAACTCCCCTTCCCTGCAGCGGTAGTGGGCCTGAAAGCAACCTATCCAGGCAGCTGCTGCTGTGGGTCACACGTAGGAGAAACAACTCCAGCCCCAAGGACCTCTGTGCTGACTCCCAGCACACAGTCAGGGAGCGCTGGGTGAGAGGTCGGTCCCAGAAGGGTCGGAGCCCGAATCCTGCTCCTCCTTAACCAGTGAAGCGGCCAGAAGAACAAACTCGAGGGGATAGACAGTGCTGCACTCAAGAGAAAGGGACAGCCCAGGGCACACCCACCCACCCAAGCAGGTGAGTGGCATCCTTCTGCCAGCGCACCGGGACGGCCCAGCGGAGCCCCATCTTGCCTCTGCTCCCCGGGCCAGACCAGGGTCTCCGCCACCAGTGATGCGCCCTCAAGGCCACGACCATGGGAGGAAGGATCCGCCCCCCCAACCCCCCCATCCCGCAGCTAAGCTACTCCGATCCAGCTCCCACTGTCCCACCGCAGTTCGCGCACCCGCCTCGCTCACCTCCGACGACGACAACGCCCGCCAGCGCCCCCAGCGCCAGCAGAGCGGCCCAGAGCTGTCCCGACCGCGGCGCTCGCATCCCGTCCGCTGCCCTTCACGCCGCTCGCACCACAGCGAGCCTGGAGCGGGTGGCTGCTTTTCCTGCCGCGGGAGGGGAGGGAAAAAGAGGGGAGGGGACGAGGTGGGTGGGACACAGCGGGGCGGGTCGATTGCTCGCACTCTCTCCCTCCCTCCCTCCCTCCGGCGCGCTCCTGGACCCTGCCTAAGGCTGAGTGTGATGGGGAAACTCTGCCTGCGCCTCTCTCCAGAACCTTCCCCAGCCCTCCGCCCACGAGGACCCGCTGGCGCTCACTAGAGGAGACCGCGCCCCCGGGGGGTCCTGTGTGCTGCATCTGGGACCCAGGTGTCTGCGCCTGGGTGCTCGGCTTAAAATAATAGTAGCCTTGGGTCACTTCCTGGACTCTGCTAGTCCCACCTCCGCAGAGACAACAACACTGCTATTTCACTTCTTTACTCCAGTTTCGTTCTTTCCCTCGGTCTCTCAAGGAGTTAACAGGCAGCTGTCACACGCATTCCATGCAGCTGCTTGGCAATACCACACCTGCAGCTTGTGTTCGGAAAGATGGATCCGTGCAGAGCCTCTGTCTAGAAATGCTTGCTTGCTATTAGCAGGTGTCTGAGAACCATTTCAGAACCGCCACTGTATTGCCTCCAAACTCAGATTCACTAGCTTTACGGTATTTTCCTCAGTGACTATTTGCCTGCTGTTTTTATCCCCATACTAGTTTCCTTGGGTCTTCCCCAGATGGGAAACTTCTAGAAATGCGAAAGGTGCAAAATGCTGGAGCCTGGGCTTCCTGATGCAAGAATGGTAGTGTTGTTAAAAAAAATAAATAAAGCTGGGCGGTGCTGGCGCACGCCTGTAATCCCAGCACTCTGGGAGGCAGAGGCAGGCGGATTTCTGAGTTCGAGACCAGCCTGGTCTACAGAGTGAGTTCCAAGACAGCCAGGGCTATACAGCGAAATCCTGTCTCGAAAAAAACCAAATCCAAAAAACCAAAAATAAATAAATAAATAAATAAATAAATAAATAAATAAATAAATAAATAAATAAAGCTAGGGCTGGCGATGTGGTGCAATTGGAAGAGAACTCACCTAGCAAGTACTGGGCTCCATCCCATCCCCAGAACCACAGAAAACAGGAAGTGATGGCCATAATTCCAGCGCTAAGGAGGCAGGAGGACCAGAAGTTCCAGGTAGATCTCCAGTGCATAGGGAGTTCAAAGCCAGCCTGGAGGGAGGGTGTGGAAAGAAGAGAGACCTGACACCTGGCCATGATCCATCACCCAGCCTTAGCCCAAGAGATTCTTGTCACTCCTAAATGTTCCATGCCTTTCCATCTGACCAACCTTCCTTCCTCTTTCCTTTTGGAAAATTCCACTTACTTTTCAAAACATCTGAAATGTCATCTCTTCCGCGCCATCTTGTCTGGTGTTGTTCCTCCTCCTGCAGCCTTGTCCTCTCCAGAGATCGACTCTCCTTCCTCAGGCTTCTCACACACCGGGATACTATATCATTCCATGTAATGGCTATGAACTTTCTAACTGTATAAATCCATGGAGACAATTGTATTCTCTCCGGTACTATGACCTAGTGTCATACTAGTCATTACTAGTTTTATTAGTGGACACGGTGACTCATAGCAGAGCATACCTCAGTCCCAGCACTTGAGGGTGAGGCAGGAGGATGGCAAGTTTGAATACACCCTAGGCTACATAACAGGAAAGATTCCAAAGCAAACTAATAGTAAGAGTAAGACTATGGGGGTGTTTCAGTGGATAAGGGTGCTTGCTGAACCAACATGAGGACCTGGGTTCAAATCCCCACCCACCACATACAAATCTGAGCACGGACAAATGCTGGCCTGTAACCCCAGTACAATGGGAGGAAGTGCAGAGGCAGAAG
The DNA here is from genome assembly GCF_947179515.1 of Apodemus sylvaticus. Lineage (NCBI taxonomy): Eukaryota > Metazoa > Chordata > Mammalia > Rodentia > Muridae > Apodemus > Apodemus sylvaticus. The sequence goes on from NC_067481.1 coordinate 18,378,491, forward strand.
GCTGCCTGGTAGCAGCCCAGCTCCAGGCTCAATAAGAGACCTGTCTTGTGAAAATAAGGCATAATGTGGCAGAGCAGAACATCCTACCACTCGTGTTCTCCTCTGACCTCCACATGTATGTGCATGGGAACACATGCATGTATACCCATGCAACTGTGTATATATAAGCCTACACCACATACACATATACCACACACTCATATACACATACACCCAAAACAGTAATTCACAATTTAAAGGTTTTTTTATTTTAAATAGTTACTCATTGCTTAAATAAGGAGAACAAGAGATTCACCCACCTATCCACCACCTCTGGTTCTCTTCACACTGTTCTGCAGTTCTGAGTTTCAATCTAGAATCATTTCCCTTCATCCTGAAGAACACTTTAAGTTTAGCAACTCCCGGGTCTGGAAAAATGGTTCGGTGTTTAAGAGCACTGCCTGCTCTTCTAGAGGACCCAGGTTCGATTCACCCTCGTGGCAGCTCACAACCCTCTGCAACTCCAGTTCCAGGGAATCTGATATCCTTATACAGACACGTGCCGGCAAAATTTCAATGCACATAAAGTAAATAGATTATTTTTTTAGTTTGGCAACTCTCCCTAAACAAATATGCTGAACTTCTGGCTATTTCACTGTGGTTTTAATGGTATTTCTTATAAATGGCTTCATAAACTGGGGCTGGAGAGATGGCTCAGTGGTTAAGAGTTCTGACTGCTCTTCCAAAGGTGCTGAGTTCAAATCCCAGCAACCACATGGTGGCTCACAATCATCCTTAACGAGATCTGACTCCCTCTTCTGGAGTGTCTGAAGACAGCTACAGCATACTTACATATGATAAATAAATAAATCTTTAAAAAATATGTCAGGTTTCCCTCCACCCCTAACCATATCCTTCTGTTTAGGTTAATTGTAGTGTGTGTGTGTGTGTGTGTGTGTGTGTGTGTGTGTGTGGTGTGGTGTGGTATATGCAGGTATATGCAGATATATACACGCCATGGTATACATGTGGAAACCAAGGACAATGTAGGATCCGGGAATAGAACTCAGATCATCAAGTTTCCTTAACTAACACTTCTACCCTGTGAACCATCCTGCTGGTTAAAGGTTTGAATCTATCTCAACAGAGAAGAGCCTGAAGCAGCCGGTCACACTGTGGCAAGCAACCAGGGAGCCAAGAGACTTCATGTGGATGAAACTGAACCTTCCAAGATTCCCCTCTACCGGCCAGGTCTCACCTTTTAGCATTCCAGGAACCTCAAAGCTGTACCACCAGCTGGGGACCAGTTATCCAAAGGAATGAGCCTCTGGGGGACACCCACTTTCAAGCTGTAACAAAGCTACCCCACTGTGTGCTGACCCCACTGTGTGCAGACCCCACTGTGTGCTGACCCCACTGTGTGCTGACCCCACTGTGTGCTGACCGCACTGTGTGCAGACCCCACTGTGTGCTGACCCCACTGTGTGCTGACCGCACTGTGTGCTGACCCCACTGTGTGCTGACTGCACTGTGTGCAGACCCCATTGTGTGCTGACCCCACTGTGTGCTGACCCCACTGTGTGCAGACCCCACTGTGTGCTGACCCCACTGTGTGCTGACCGCACTGTGTGCTGACCCCACTGTGTGCTGACCCCACTGTGTGCTGAACCGCACTGTGTGCTGACCCCACTGTGTGCTGACCCCACTGTGTGCTGACCCCACTGTGTGCTGACCGCACTGTGTGCTGACCCCACTGTGTGCTGACCCCACTGTGTGCTGAAGCTTACCATCCTCCCCCTTCTTTTCCCTATCTTCTTGTTCTAGCTGCCCCTCCTCCACTTTAACCTTTCATTTTGAAATTAATTATGTTTATTTTGTACTTACAGAGCGATAAGTTCCCTCCTGTCCTCCCCCAGCAAGATATGTCCATATCTTGCATTGATTGCCAAACCATAATTACCAAACAAACGATTGTGGATTCAGTACTGTGAACCCATCCTGTCCCAGAATGTGACCTGTGCTGCTTTTCCCATGGCCCCGTTTCTGATCCAGGCTCTCTGTTTACTTAGTCACCATGTCTCCAATTCTCCTTCAACCTACGATATTGTCATAGTCGTTCTTTTTAAACCCCATCCCTGGTTGGAAGGGCTAGTGTCTAAGAAGCTGAGTACACAGGACAGCAGGCAGAGATGCAGACGTTGCCTGAGCATCCTTCTGACTGCCTCCTCAGCCCAGCCCAGAACCCTGAGGGAGCAAGGGCAGGGCCTGGCTACCATATTTCAACCTGTGGTGTGCTCTCTGGATACTGAAGAATAGACAGGGATGTGTGAGCTCTGAGCTCAGCCAGTCAGAGTCCATTCCCAGGATCCTGAATTGAGTTGGACCAGGAAGTTGTGTTTTTTTCTTTCTTTTTCTATCATTATCATGTAAAATTATACAGTTAAAATGGTAGACATAAAAACATTTCTAAATTAATTGAGAGAGGAATTATAAACATTTTCTGATAAAATTGAAAGATTTACCTGAAAAATATTTTTGATAAAAAATAAAAAATATACAGAAATATGGTGTTTTGATTATTATGTGCCAGGAGGACTTTCTGTTCTGGTCCAGTCTATCTGGAGTTCTGAAGGCTTCTTGTATGTTCATGGGCATCTCTTTCATTAGGTTAGGGAAGTTCCTTCTATAATTTTGTTGAAGATATTTACTGGCCCTTTAAGTTGTAAATCTTTGCTATCTTCTATACCTATAATCCTTAGGTTTGGTCTTCTCATTGTGTCCTGGTTTTCCTCAATGTTTTGGTTTATAAGCTTTTTGCATTTTGCATTTTCTTTGACTATTGAGCCAATGTTTTCTATGGTATCTTCAGCACCTGAGGTTCTTTCTTCTATCTCTTGTATTCTGCTGTTGATTCTTGCATCTATGACTCCTGATTTCTTTCCAAGGTTTTCTATCTCCAGTGTTGTCTTGCTTTGTGATTTCTTCATTGTTTCTACTTCCACTTTTAGATCCTGGATGGTTTTGTTCAGTTCCTTCACTTGATTGTTTGTGTTTTCCTGTAATTCTTTAAGAGATTTTTGTGTTTCCTCTTTAAGGGCTTCTACCTGTTGACCCATGTTCTCCTGTATTTCTGTAAGAGATTTTTATGTTTTCTCTTTAAGGGCTTTTACCTGTTGAGCCATGTTCTCCTGTATTTCTTTGAGGGATTTATTTATGTCCTTCTTGAAGTCCTTTATCAGCATCATGAGATGTGATTTTAAATCAAACTCTTGCTTTTCTGGTGTATTGGGGTATCCAGGACTTGCTGTGGTGGGAGTACTGGGTTCTGATGTTGCTGAGTAGCCTTGGTTTCTGTTGGTAGGGTTCTTGTGCTTGCCTTTCGCCATCTGGTTATCTCTGGTGTTGTTGGTCTTACTGTCTCTGGCTGGAGCTTGTCCCTCCTGTGAGCCCGTAAGCCTGTGTCTGTACTCCTAAGAGACCAACTCTCTTCTGGCAGGGTCTCTGCACAGAAGGCTGTGGAGCCACCTGGATCCCTGATGCAAATGGTGGCCAGAAGACTTCTGTCCCAGCTGCTCCACTGATCGTATGCCCTGTGCGAGCCTAGTTGTTCCCCTCCAGAGAGAAGGTAGAGATCTCACCTCCACGCTCAGAAGTGAAAGGAGGATCACTCTCTCCTGGATGCTTACTTAGAAGGCTGTGGAGCCGCCTGGCTCCCTCATAAGAAGTGCTTTAGTTCTGTGTCTGAAGGCCTGAGTTCCATCCCCAGGCCCCACATGGTAGAAAGAGAGAGCAGACTCGAGCAAGATAGCTTCTGACCTACACACACACACACACACACACACACACACACACACACACGCGCGCGCGCGCGCACCATCACAGAATAAGCCCTAGGGGCAGAAGGGGGGACATGACACGTGTACACACACACAAATAAGAGAACTGTAGCCTAAAGAACAAAAGAGCCACTGATGGGTGTGCATTGCTACCCACTGAGCCTTATCTCCGTTTTCCATCCCTGTCTTCCAACTGCACCACATGCTACTATGTTTTTGACATGACTTTCCAACTTCCTTCAAGGACTGTTAATTAATATTCTACATAAAGAAGAGCTATCTTGCTCCTATTTCTAAAATTATTTGACTCATATCACTATGAACCCACTTATTTTGTCCCATGGGTTATAGTCTAACTCTTCATTATTCTGTCGGTCAGTTTCTCCCAGGTTTTTTTTCCTTCCTGACTACTTTGTATTTTTTCCTTCCTCTTTGATTTTTTAAGCTACTTCACACTGTGGTGACTAGTGTTTTCTTTTGCATTTATCTGTTAGGATCCTGGGGAGTTAGATATATAACTGGTTTGTTTCACAGTACATATTAGAAACTTTTAACCATTGTTTCTTCAAATAATTTCTTTTCCCATGGAAACTCCAAGTAACATGTTTGAGATTAAGTGATAACTTACACAGAGGCAAGGCGAGGCGAGGCTTTTGTTCCGGTTTTCAGTGCTGGAGATGGACCCCAAAGTCTCAGGATTCCCCAGCAGCTGTTCTGCCCTTGAGCATACCCCAGGTTCTCTCAGCTATCCACCAATCATTCTTGTCTTGTACACTAGTTTAGGAAAAATCTTCACTTCAGACATTTTACATTTATTTTTCTATTCTACTTTTTTTAACTGTAGAATTTCCTATTGGTTCCTTTTTGCTTTCAATTTCCCTCTTCAGAGTCTTTATTTCTTCAAGAGTCAGGTCCCTAGTCCTTCTAAGTCTGTAAATCTGTTCACGACGACTGCTTCAAGTTCTAGTCGGCTGGAACTGAGGAGATGCCTCAGTAAATAAACTCTCTGCCCCATGAGCATGGCGACCTAAGTTCAAGCCCAAATACCTGCATTTTTAAAAATAAAAAAAGAAAGAAAAGAAAAAGCAGAGAAATGGGGGGGAGGTGTGGTAATAAAGACAGGAGGTTCCCACAGTTGACTAGCCAGCTTGTCTTGCCCAGTTGGTACCAAAGGGCAGCACCTGATGGCAAGTTCTACCCTCTCTACATGTGTGCATATGTGTACAGACACATAAAGTTTTTATTAGCTCACTCTGTTTCATCTAAGGGTCTGCTTCTCTTGCACTCTCTGTCTGTCTGTCTGTTTATAAGTATTGATTTGAGTCAGTTGTCAGGGTCTCCACATTAGTTTCTTTTTATTGTTATTTTGTTTTAAAATTATTATTGTTGAGAAAGGAGCACATGCGTACCGCTGCACTTGCATGGGGGTCAGAAGACAACTCCTGAAAGTGAGTTCTCTCCTTCTGTGGATGCAGGGATCGAACTCAGGAAGCCAGACTTCTTCCGCCATCCCCACAGACTTCTTTTTTTGTTTTGTTTTGTTTTGTTTTATACAGGGACTCACTATACCATCTAGCTAGCCATAGTCTTATGATCCTCCTGCCTCATCCTCCCACTACTATGATTACAAGAATACACTACCATGCCTACCTTGGTTGCCCACCCTATTTCTTTATGTGTACAGTGTAAACACCTGTGTGTAGGTGGGGTTGGTCTGGATTGGGGCCAGGGTAACAGGTCATCCAGTCCGACTTGTTAGGGTTTGTGTCGGTTAATGCGCAGCATCTCCGTGTGCACATGGTTACCATCAGTAGCTCTTTGGGAGCCGGTTGTTCGCTCTAGAGCATGGTCCTTATTCCTAGAGCCTGAGCTTTCTGGGGAGTCACCTATGTGAGAGCGCACCATCTGGCTAGGTTGACTCCCCCTACCCCCAACAACGTATCCAAGCAACGGACAGCAGCCTCCAGTGTCTGCTCAGCTCTCAGGTACACTCTGAAAGCCATAAAGACTCTCCCGTGGGCATACGCATCCCCCGTGTGCACATGAATCCCGCCATGCATCCTGCCATGCATCCCGCCATGAAACCCATCATGCATCCCGCCATGCATCCTATCATGCACACGCCATGCATCCCATCATGCATCTCGCCATGCATCCCATCATGCACCCGACCGGAAGACCACAAGGAACAACCAAGGCGACTTCTCCACTTAGCTTCCTCATCTCTAAAAAGGGTCCTCCTCAGATCACATCCTCAGCAAACCCTGACCTCTTCTGTTCAGTGCCCAGCATGCACTTCTCTCAATCTCCAGCTCTTCAATCCAGAAAGAGCCTTAAGGCAGAAAGCCTGACAAATACAGCTCACTTTGTGTGCTCCTCTCCTTCAAGGGACCACAGTGTTATCCTTCATGTTGTTCGGAACTGAAAAGCATCTTCTCAAATACTTTGTCATACCTCATCGTTATTTCCATATCCATAGCAGTCAGGACTAGAAGCTGAGATTCTGTGTTTCCTCCTCCTCCTGCATCAGTACTTAGCATATAGATGCTGTGAGGACAGGGACTTGTCTTCCCAGTCCCAGGGAAACCCTCCTAAATAAAAGACTCTACATCCCCCTTTTATTGTCCTTCACCACAGCACTTGATAGTCGATCTTAAAACAATTGAGAGGCCAGAGAGGTGGTTCAGCATTTGATAAGGGCACCTGCCACCAAGCCTGTCACCTGAGTTTAATTCCCTAGGACCCATATGACAAAGAGAACCAGCTCCTACTAATTGTCTTTACACACACACATGATATATGTGTGCCCCCTGCACACAGTAAATAAATAAAATGTAATAAAAATCAAAATAATCTTAACAATCTATTTGTCCCAACAATAATACTGGAGAACAGCTTGTCTATCCTGCGATGTAACCCAGTAAGCAGATAGGACCAGGGAAGAGTGTCTAGCAGGTGGATGGTTGGATACAAGATGCACTAAAGAAGCAAGAGTTGCATACTACAGTCCCTTCCCCAACTCAGGAACAACCAATAGCTCAGGAACTACAATAGAGCGCCTTTCACAGCCTCAAATCCATCCCCACCAAGGCAGCCATGGTCCTACTCGATGTTGCTGAATAGTGCTGTTGTTGCTGCTATAAATTGGAAGAAACATATTTATAGCCATATCTTGGACTTCTTCTTATGTTCAAAGATCAGGGTTAATCCCTTTATACAAAGAGTCAGAAGTTCTGCATGTAGGTCCTCTACCTACTAGAGGGATAAAGTTTGCTACTTTGTTGCTGTGAGACATTACAGTATCAGGAACGTGAGGCAAATAATCAAATTGCAACTGCAGTAGGATCCTAGCCCAGAGAATAGTGCCAACCACAGTTAAAGTGGATCTTCCTGTGGCTATTAACCTAATGTAGAAACCCCTGATGGCCGTGCCCACAGATTTGTCTCCCTGGCGACTCTAAATCCCATAAAGTTGACAATCAACCTTAAACCATCACAGGATTTTGAAAAGGCCATTAAATTTTCTCTACACTCTTTTTCTCCCTATCTGTAAAATTAGTAGTTTCCTGTGCTTTTCACTTTTCCCCCTAATATCTCACACACACACACATACACACACACACACACACACACACACACACACACACACACGACCCCAAACCACTCTCAAGGCTACTTGGTTCTGAGAGACCACAATTAGGAAAAACCCTTTAACCTACAGAGCACCGAGGAACTGTGTTCTCGCTGTTATTATTTGTGGAGAGATTGCAGGCCTTTCAGTGAACAGTCACTCCTCTGGTGAAGGAGACTAAGTGTGATGTAGCTCGCTGGCCCGAAGGCTTCTCCTCCTACATGGTTGGCAGAGGACCTCCTTCTGTCTATTGAAATGACCCATCTGTCCCTTGGCTTGTAGAAGAATGGGCTTTTCAGGGTTCATGCTGATTTTTAAAAATGGCATAAGTTAGAATCTCTGTGTTCTGGAGGCTGTCTTCGAAAGTACTCTTGGAACTGACCGAGGAAACTGGGAGGAATGAACTTGGCCTTATCACTCAACATCCAGTCACTTAACTCCCGTTAGGCAATGTTTGCCATGGGCCAGATGGCTCCCAGGATGCTAAGGATGCAATGGCATAGAGCCCTGGGAAATCAGGCTGAGAGAAATCAGGCTGAGAGAAATCAGGCTTCCTATTCAGAAAGCCAGTCCTCCTCTGCTGGGAAGAAGGTGAGAACCCCAGAACTTGCCATCCCAGCCTCACATATACACGACTGCCTCGTCAAGCCTGGATTTAAGCTCTGTGCCCACAAGGGCTCCACAGGATGACCCATGCGTCCTCGAGCAAAACACAAGCCTTCCTTCCCCAGTTAATCCCCAAGATGAGAGACGCCTCGTTCTGATACAGGCTGCTGCTGCTTGGCTCTAACTTTGCCCTGATGCCAAATTCCTGTTCTGGTACCTCTCTAAAAGTCCCTAGCTCCTCCTCCAGGGCCTTGCTCTAGTAAAAGGAAATCCGCTGCCTAGCTCTCAACGTGCATTTTAGACTTCTTAGGCATTTCTTACTAAATGTCCTGCCGAAGAGACAACTTGGTGAAACGGCTCAGCAGGTAAATGCACTTGTAACTAAGCCTGGTGACCTTTAACCTTTGAGGTCTATATGGAGGAAGAATCTGACCATCACACCTGAGCTGTGACACACATACCAATACATATATACATACATACATACATACATACATACATACATACATACATACATAAATATGGTATTCTTTATTTAAAAAAGAAGTTAGAAAGGCTAGAGAGATGGCTCAGTGGATAAGATCACTGACTTCTCTCCCAAAGGTCCAGAGTTCAATTCCCAGCAACCTCATGGTGGCTCACAACCATCTGTAATGGGATCTGATACCCTTTTCTGGTGTGTCTAAAGAGAACTACAGAATACTCAAATATATATAAAATAAATAAAATGTATGGGGGGAAAAAGGAAGTTAGAAGACAGAAGTTAGTTGAAGATAACCAGAATTTTAATCTTGGCTTCACGATTTACCTTGGTAAATTGCCTGACTGTCCTAAACTTCTTTTTCTTCCTCTGTAAAATGGGACTAAAATGGGTTCGATAACTATGAGCATCAGCCCACTTGTGCCTGTTATTGTTTAGATGTGGTCTAACTATGCCCCAACCAAAGGTTTATGTTCTCTGAGAGACAGTATGGACCTTAAAATGGAGCCTAGTGAGAGATCTTAAGTCACTAGAGGCATGAGATGCTTTACATGTGACCAACCCAACAGGTCTCCTAAGATCCCCTTGTATTTTCTTCCTAAGAAAGTTATTATAAAAAAAAGAAGGGCTGGCTGACCAATGCTCTTCTTCCCCTGAAGAAGCACTGCTCCCCCAACATGCGCTTCCCCTTTGCCATCTGCCACAGAGTCCTCTAGAACTGAGCACATACAGGCACCATGCATTTGAACCCCTATAGCTAGGAGCCAAGTAAACATTTTCCCCACATACCTTAGGCGACCTGGGTATTTTCCTATAGAGACCAAGAGCAGACTCAGTCTGAGTTCTCAATCTGGCTCTGACGTCTACCTACAAATCAGGAAACCAATGGCTTTATTGCCGCTGCTTGTTATTAGCTGCCCCCAACCCCTTCCTGCAGTGCTGGCTGATTGAATCATGAGGATGCTGTAAGCTATGCAATGTCACTGCTGGACAGACTGACTGAAAATCTGGGCCAGGTCTTCTGCCCTCTGCCAAACCTTGGGAGGACCCAGTGGTTATTCCCTAGCCTTTAAATAGTGCCACTAAGGGAAGCCCCTTCGTCCCAAATACTTATCTCTTCTGAACCCAGGGAGATGTTTTTATCCACCTGCAGAGTTTCTGGAGCTTTGTGAATCTGAGCAAAAGCTTGGGTGTCTATGTTGCTAGGAAAGTGGTCACCAGCGTCTCAAATGGGTCTGTGAACTCAGGGGTTCATAACTAATTCAGAAGACTGATCCTGGAGTCTAGAGCTCTATGATACAGAAGACCTTGCTCTAGCCACCGGCCACTCCTTTCTCTGCTCTACAGCCTCTCTGTGGAGCAGGACCTAGTCAGTGGCTCCCCGAGGCCCTTGATACCTTCTCTCCAAGAGTGGTCTCCAAGGCTCTAGCACACTTCACGAAGCATACGCAGGACCCAGGATTTGGTCTCCAAGCCCGCAAAAAAAGCAGGGTGAGGGGAGTTAGCTCCACAGGTCTCCAGGCAAAAGAACGGCCTCTCCCATCATCCTGGCCTACTTTCGCTCACCATGAAGAACTCCTAACCCAGGCCCTCCTCTCCAGAGTTCTCCTAAGAGCAGGAACTAAAAATTGGGGACACCCACTATATTTGGCATTAAATATTCCTCATAATAGCCATCCTGTATAAATGGAAACTGAGCCTTGAAAATATGGAAGGTATTTATAATGTTCATCATTATTCTATTATCTACCTTTATTTTTTTGCAGTATTGGGGGCTGAATGCTATACTGAACATCCTTTTCCATAATACTTTTTATTTTCAGTGAACACAAAATAGACACCAGAATCCTCATTTTATGTGAGCAAAAATAGAGTCTCAGAGAGATGGGGTAATTAGCGTAAGATCACCCAGGTAATTAGTGGCAAAGATGGGATTAAAAACAGGTCTGTCTGACTCAGCGCTGACCCTACAACCCACTGTCTCCTTTTGTGTAAATATGGTACAAGGTGCCAGACACCCTTGACTGTTTCAGGTTAGCATTGATGGGGAAAGCTCCCATCTCTTAGCTAAAACACCCTTGGATATCTTGTTTTCTGAGATAAAATTGAGAAGTCTACAAAAAAAAAAGCGATCCCTAATGCTGAGTGGCCCAAGCCAAGTCCAGGAATTCTGTGTCACTGGCCCCAGGAGTTCCACCCTCTCACCCCCACGGACTGCTCTATTTCTAGGTCTTGACCACTTCCTGTCTTGGCTATTACCAGAAGTCACCAGCCATGCCTGGCTGAATCCTGATACTGCACCGGAAAAAGCCAGGCATTACAGCAAGGCCTGGGTGAAAGACAGAAATTTCCCCACCCCATGCCCCTGGGGATTCAGCTTTTTCCTGAAAGGATGACAAAGAGTAGGGTGACTGTGAGCTCAGAGCAGAATCCTGCCTTGCTCACTTCACTGTTTCCATCCCTGGAAAGCCTGTGGTCCTCAACTCTGGCCTGAAAGCCACGAGGAAGTCCCGGGAAGGAACAGAAGGAAAGGCCCATGCTTCCTTCTCTCCAGTCAGGAGCACCCCCTGCCTCACTACCCTCTTTTGTCCATTGCTTCTCTCTATTCTGTGTCCCATGGCCCTCCCACACTCAGAGGCTCGCAGTCCTGAGACAACGCACGGCTGTCTTCACCTGCCCTCCTCACCCTGCTTCTTAGATTGTTCCTTTGGACCTTCGGGCATGCATCTGGACCTCACATCCACCCCGTCAGTGCACAGAGGATTCTACATAGTAAACCTTCAGACCCTGACTATTCTAAGTCAAGGAGAGCTTCACTTTCTAAAGTTTCTAAACACAGAGGTCAGGGAACAACTTGGGAATAGTCAGTTCTCCCCCTTCACCACATGGGTCCTGGGGATTGAACTTGGGTCATCAGGCTTGGCAGCAAGCACCCTTAGCCTCTAGGGAATCGCAGCAGCCCAAGGCATGTGTTGTTAATTACAATGTTTCTCCTGTGCATACAAAGTTTTCCGTTTTTATAAAAACACAATAGCTTGTGGAAAACAAAGACTTTAAATATTTTCCTCAGTATGTAACCAATTAGTAGAACTTTGGATTGCATTGTGTTAGAATGTTTAATTTTAAAATTTGCAGTTTGAGTGGCTGCAGCCTTGTCTTTTATTTAAGAATCATTAAAGGAGAGCTAAGGATGTGGCTTAGCCTAGAGAGTGCTTGCCTAAGTCGGGCAAGGCCCTGGGTGTGGTGACACATATACTTCCAATCTCAGCACTCAGGACACAGAGGCAGGAGGGTCAGGGTTGAAAGTCAGCTCTGGCTACATATGATGAATTCAAAGGACTGCATCTCAAAAGTGACTGTTTGAGGGCTGCTGGCGGGAAGTCAGTTCTCGTCCTGAATGTGGCCCCTTCGAGGCTGCCACAGTCCAGCAGATAGCCCGGTAGCCCTTCACGTGCTGAAGGAGACTCAGGGGTCAGTCTGAAAAGGGAGTGTTCATAAATTTGCAAGGGAATAGTGGGAGGGAAGGTTAGGAGAAGGATTGGAAGGGAGGGAGATAGGAAGTGGGTTTGATCAAAACATTATATGCATGATGAAATTCTCCGTCAGTTAAAATAAAAACTAATTGTTAAATGAATTTTGGGTTGAGATTGGAGGAGCAATTCCTAAAATGATCCTGAATTCTTGATTGCTGCCATTTCATACGATATATTGGTGTAAATTTTCTTGTGTCCTATGTATTGGTGTTCTTTACCGTGACAGTTATAAAATCAAATTATCAAGAATCTCTGGAAAACACTGGAGATGATCTAGATCTGTTTTCTTAATTAAATGCTTAGAAGTGATTTAATTCTCCATCTAAAAGTGACCAGGCACATCCAGATTTTACATGCAAATTGGCTTTTGTCTTTAGTCAGCCATACAACAATATGGACGCCAAAGTTTTGTTTTAAAATACATTTCATCAGGGCTGGAGAGATAGCTCACTGACTTCTCTCCCAGAGGTCCTGAGTTTAATTCCCAACAACCACATGGTGGCTCACAACCATCTGTAAAGAGGATGCCCTCTTCAGGTGTGTCTGAAGACAGCGACAGTGTACTCACATACATGAAATAAATGAATCTTTAAAACTATATAAATATATATTTCATCATGATTCCCTGTGGGTGCTGAGAATCAAACCAGGATCCTCTGCAAGAACAGCAAGTCTTTCTAACCACTGGGCCATCTCACCAGGCCAGCCTAATTTCCTTTCATAGTGCCTATCTTAGAACATCTGCCTTCTACTTGGTACACTTTACACGTGTTGTGCAAAGACCTGACTCTGCTTCCATGCTAGACTTAATATTCCTTAAGGGCAACAATTTGATGCTATTTGGGTCTTTTTAAAAAAAAAAAAAGAAAAAGAAAAGAAAACCTCAAAGTCCAGGTAAAATATCAGTCAGCCACCACTGTGAAAAACCAGACACTAGCATATATTACAAAGGCTTCGCTCTAATTCAAGGGCGAGGAGGGATTGTGACACAGCATGATGAGCAAGGCACTGGGTTTTATTTCCAGGAGAAGGGAGGGATGAGAAAGGAGGGGAAATTAATTATAGTTAAAATAATATCAACAATAAAATACCTCAAATACATAGCAAGAATCTCACTACATTCCAATTAGTGACAAGGCTTTCTATGCTAGGCTAGGCTGGGCCCTTTTCTTTTCTTTCTTTCTTTTTTTAATTTTGGATTATTTATTCTTTATTCTGTGCATATGAGTGTTTTGCCTGCATGTATATCTGTGCACTACACGTGAGCCCGGTACCTGTGGAGGTCAGGAGAGAACATTGGATCCCTTGGAACTAGAGTTACAGACAGTTGTGTAACTCCATGGGGGGAAATGTGAGCAACCCCGTGGGGGGTTGGGAATCAAGCCCGCATCCTCTCAGCAGCTGAGCCATCTCTCCAGCCCAGCCCTTCTGTGGAAGGAACAGAGTGGAGAGCTGGTGGGGGTGAGAATAGAGTGAAGGAGGAGCAGGGCTAAGGAGGCCATCACGTGAGACTCCTGTGATGCCCCAGGCCTGAGGAGGAGACTTCAGACCAGACCAGCCAGACGCAGCAGCCCCCTCACCACGTTCTCTCACACCAAAGTCTCCCACGGAAAACAGAGACGCTCTAACTCCCTGTCCCTACATCAGCTCAGTCACACTGTGATACTTCTGTCACCAACAAGTCATACCATATCTGATGTAGGCAAAAGCAAAATGACTAAGATTCTTTGCAAGTAGAGGCTGGAGAGATGGCTCAGACATTACAAGTATGCACTGCCGTGGCTGAGGACCAGGGTTCTACTCCTAGCACCCTAGCTGGGTGACTTACAACCAACTCCAGCTCCAGCTCCTGGAGACCCAGCACCTCTGCAGACACCTCCACTAGCACGCACAAGCCTACACACAGACACACTCGTGCACATAATTAAAGAATAAATCTTTGGCTGGGTGGCAGTGGCAAAAGCCTTTAATCCCAGCATTTGGGAGGCAGAGGCAGGTGGATCACTGTAGTGGAAGCCAGTCTGGTCTACAGAGTGAGTTCCAGGACAGCCAGGGATGGCTACATAAAGAAACCAAATAAAACAAACAAACAAACAAACAAATAAATAAATAAATAAATAAATCTTTGAAAGTACATATACTCTTTTGCATATGACCAAATGTTCGTGACATGGAAATTATTCTTGTTTGACAATGGACCCCATCCTAAAGAAAAGCTAAACTAGCCTGGCGGTAGTGGCGCACACCTGTAATCCCAGCACTCTGGGAGGCAGAGGGAGGCAGATTTCTGAATTCAAGGCCAGCCTGGTCTACAGAGTGAGTTCCAGGACAGCCAGGGCTATACAGAGAAACCCAGTCTTGAAAAAACCAAATACAACCCCCCCAAAAAAAAAGCTAAAGTAGGAGGAGAAGGTGCATGTAAGCGCTGAGCAACAGAAGACAGGGAGGGAGCACGCCTGTGGTCCTCTGAGGGAGGACACCCAGTGCAAGGCACTGGGCTCTGATGAAAGGAAACTGGAGATGTGACTTCAGCAGTATGAGAGTCTGCATCCAGGTGAGGGGCGCGTGCGCTACACTATGCTACGCAGATCCAAAACGTTCTGGAAAGAGCTCCAGAGGCGCACGGGGCATGATGATGAGCACGCGGTAAGAGTCAGGAAGCAGAGCAGGAGCAGACTGGCTCTGTGGTGAGACAACCTCAGAGCAGATGCAGAGGAGTTCGGTGAGAAGAGTCCCAAACGCAGGAGCACAGGAGAAAGAGCAGCAACTGCCTCTCTAAATCGAAGTGAGCTCCCAAGGAAGGGCAAGGGTCAGGGGTTAGGGGTCAGGGGGTGGAAATAAAGCGTGTTCTGGGAAAAAATGAGAAGAACGGTTGTCAAGTTCGCGGTGGCCTGGGAGGAAGACTGGCCTGGCAGATGCAATGTCAAAACATCCAGCAAGAAGATAAACAGAATCCCACAAAGGCTCCAAACAGCACTTCTTGACCTTTTATGGCTCTCTGACCCGCCTCCCCCTGCCCCCCGGAAAATATGATAGCAAAGCACAAAGCCTGTTCTCGGAAACTGACACACACACACAGGCCTGCAAGAGTCTTTTATGGTTAAGAATTCCTGTTTCTATCGCACAAGGAATGAGTGGTACTCGGCGCGGACATTCTAGCTATGTAGTTTGCAAACAATTAAATAAGGAAACAGGTGAGTTCCGTGGCATTCTCTCCTCAGGACAGAGACAACCAAGTGCTCCTTACAGACGTAAAGTTATGACAAGGAGCTGGTAAATAAAACCTGAGTTCAAAATGGGATTTAAACACAATATTAAAGTCTGAGGGTTAGCTCAGGCAGTAAAGAGCCTGCCACACGAGGGTAAAGATCTGAGTTTGGATCCTCAGAACCCACATAAAAATTGGCATAGGATGGTCAGTGCCTGTAACCCTAGTACTAGGGTGGGAGAAGGGGAGCAGATACAGAAACAAGCAGATTGCTGAAGCTTGGTGGGCAGCCAGACTCGCCAAATAAATGAGTTTCCAGTTCAGTGGGAGATCCTGTCTCCACACAGAGAGAGGGAGAGAGGGGCGTGGGGGTGGCGGGACTACTGGATTCTACCTCTGGTCTCTGTATCCATGTGCACACACACACAAACACACACAGAGAGAGAGAGAGAGACCTACAGTAAAAACTACAAACACCATATACATACACCAATAAAGGTAGATAGATAGATGATAGATAGATAGATAGATGATAGATAGATAGATACATAGATAGATACATAGATAGATGATAGATAGATAGATAGATAGATAGATAGATAGATAGATAGATTTGATGTTAAAAAGTAGCAGACATGATTTCACCAATGTCTAGAATCAAAGGAAGACCAGAATTTCACAACCTCTATTTGGGCCTTGGTTTCATCGTTCCCAAGAAGGAGATTAATAACATTCACACTGTAAATACGGAAATGCATCACTTGGTTGGAAATGAAACACATGATAGCGGCCACACTGTGTGCACTCATGGATGTTGGCCTGGAAGCAGTCCCTACTGCAGTACTTACCTTAGAAAAGAGTAACTTGTGTTTTCAGGAATGGTCTTAGATCTTTTAAAACTGTGCTTTCAAAAAAAAAAAAACCTGTGCTTTCATCTTTAAGTAACAGGAAGAGGGTATGTGCACGGACGCACAGGTGCGCAGAAGGCAGAAGCGGGATTCAGATCCCCTGGAGCTGGAATTGTCGGCGGTTGTGAGCTGCCCTGCATGGGTGCCGGGACCTAAACTCAGTAGATGCTCTTCACGGCTGAGCCATCTCTCCAGCTGCATGGTGTCAGAGCTTTCCTAAAGAGGAGCAAGTGGAAACCCTGGGGACCACCCTGGGGGGGGCAGGGCTGGGAATGTATGTCTTAGGGCTTTTCCTCTAATGAAACAGCCTACTTTGGGAAGTTAGGAATCTCACTTAGGAGCAAAAATCTCACTTAGGAACACTTTTGTGTTCAGCCTGCCTATCTGAGGGTGTCAGAACTCATTACGGATGGTTGTAAGCCACCATGTGGTTGCTGGGATTTGAACTCAGGACCTTTGGGAGAGCAGTCAGTGCTCTTAACCGCTGAGCCATCTCTCCAGCCCCAGGTCTAGCATTATGGATAGCTGTGAGCTGCCATGTAGGTGCTGGGAAGTGAACCCAGGTCCTCTGGAGGAGCGGCCAGTGCCCCAGTGCTCTCAGCCGCTGAGTCACCTCTCTCTCTGCCCCCTTGCTGCTGGTGTTGGTGGTTTAGAGACAGGGTCTGCAGTCCAGGCTGGCCTCAGACTCTTCCCAATCTTCCTGTCCAGGCCTCTCTTGAGGTGCTAGGATTGTGGAAGTGAGCTGTGTTATAGGGATTTTAAGGAAAAGCCACAGAGGTTGCCCCACCCCTAGATGCCTCTGGGGTGCTACCAGAGCAGGAGGGAGGAGTGGGTCTTTCCCAAGCTATCCTCCAAAGTCTCCTCTCCCTCCTCTGAGTGGCTGCACATCTCTTCCCACTGTGCCTCAGTCCCCTTTCCTTCCCATCCCCTTACCCATCTCAAGTCCTGTTTTCAGGGACTTTTCCTCATTCTTCTCTCTTTTTAGTCAAATCTTAAAATTTGGGACAATGAATGTAGTTCTTGCTTTAAAAACAAGCAAGCAGAAACCTTGGGATGGACTCTAAGGCATGGAGCATGCTAGGTTGTAGGTTGCTACTTAGTTTATCCTCAGTGTGTGTATTGATTGATTGGTTAATGGTTGGCTGGCTGATTGATTGATTGGTTGGTTGGTTGATTGATAGTGAGTCACATGGCTCAGGCTAACCTGGAACTTACTCCGTAGCCAAGGATGACCTTGAACCTCTGCTACTCCTGTCTATTTCCGGAGAGCTGGGATTACACAGGTTGGCCACCATGCCTAATTTTGTTTTTATTCTTTTCTTTTTTCGCTTTTACTCTCTCAGACAGCATCTTCCCAACTAAGTAGCCCGACAGGCCTCCTGCCTCAGCTTCCTTGTAGATCTACATGTTTGCCACACCTATTTCATAAAGCGCTCCCACCCTCCTCCTCCCCCTCCTTCCTCCTCTTCCTCCTCCTATTCCTTTTTCTCTGATCTCTTGTTCTCGTCCCCACTCCTCCCTCAATCCTTAGAAACACACTATTTTGTCTTCTAACAAAGATGTACTTTCCACATATATATTGTTTTCCTTTGGGTAGAGTATAAATTCATGAAAGGAGAGGCCATGAGTGACTTTGTTTCCTAAAGAATCTACTAGGGGATGCTGGAGAGATGGCTCAGTGGTTAAGAGCACTGACTATTCTTTCAGAGGTCCTGAGTTTAATTCCCAGCAACCACATGGTGGCTCACGACCATCTGTAATGGTATCTGACGCCCTCTTCTGGTATACAGCGACAGTGTACTCATATACATGAAATAAGATAAGCCGTTTTTATAAAAAAGAATCTATGAGTGTGCTTTCACAATTACTTTAAGTGAGTTCTCTCTCACCACTTAAGGTTCAAAGCCCACGTACACGAGATTATTTTATTGGGCATAAGCACGTGGAGCTGAGTTCAGATCCCCAGTGCCCATAACAAAAACATATCCAGCAGCTTTCCTCTGTGTCCCAGTTAGGGCTAATGTGGCCGTGATGAAGCACTGTGGCCAAAAGTCAGCTGGGAAGGAAGAGTCCATTTGACTTACACTTCCACATGGCAGCCCATCACTGAAGGAAGTTATGACAGGAACTCAAACAGGGCAGGACCTGGAGGCAGGAGCTGATGCGGAGACCATGGAGGGGTGCTATACTGGCTTGGGCATCATTGCTGGCTCAGCTTGCTTTCTTATAGAACCCAGGACCAGCAGACAGCACCACTCACAATGGGCTGGACCATTCCCCATCAATCCTCAAGTAAGGAAATGCCCTATAGGCTTGCTCAGTCTTATGGAGATATTTTCTCAATGGAGGCTCCCTTCCCTCTGATGACCCCAGCTTGTATCAAGTTGACATAAAACCGAGCAGCATCTGTAATCGCTCTACAGAAGTAGAGAGAAGTGGGTGGGTCTCTGGAGGTCACTCTCTGGCTAGTCAGTGAGAGATCCAGTCTCAATGAATGAATGGTTGGATGGATGGATGGATGGATGGATGGATGGATGGATGGATGGATGGGTGGATGGATGGTTGGGTGGGTGGGTTGATGGGTGGGTGGGTGGGTGGATGGATGGATGGGTGGGTGGGTTGGTGTGTGGATGGATGGGTGGGTGGGCGGGTGAGTAGATGGATGGATGGATGAACGAATGAATAAAGTAGAGGACAATCAAGATAGCTCATCAGTGCTGGGCAATGGTGGCACACACCTTTAATCCCAGCACTTGGGAGGCAGAGGCAGGCAGATTTCTGAGTTTGAGGCCAGCCTGGTCTACAGAGTGAGTTCCAAGACAGCCAGGGCTATACAGAGAAACCCTGTCTCGAACCCTCCCCCAAAAAAACCCCGATAACTCATCAGTGAAGAGTGTCTGCTGCTCTTCACAGGACTTGAGTTCATCCCTGTACTCATATCAGACAGCTCATAACTAAACACACATACACACACACACACACACACACACACATGTATACACAAATAATTAACTAAACATAAGAAAAAAGTTTTAAACATGACCCAGTCTGCCTTTTTACCTTACAAGCTATGGAACCAAGACAAAGTGGGAACATGATTTAGGAGCCAAACTGGGTCATGCCAGGAATCCATATTTCCACAACAATGTCCTCTCTGTGACCTGCATTGCAAAATTTGTAATGAAGCTTGCAGGCTAACTAATGGCTCTGCTTCTTTGTAAAATAAACAAGCTCTCCATTTGTCTAAAGGCCCAAAGATAAGCTAAGTGACTTCTGAAGTTTCCCTCAGACACACTCGGGCTTCCTGCTAGAGGCGGTGCTGCTGCAATTCTGCCATCTACTGGTGGGAACCGAGCATGGCACCCAAGCAATCACTGCCACACATTACCTTAAATGACCCAGTAACCAGGGTTTTTGCAGGATGCCGAGCACACGGTGGCACTGTGCTGCTAAACACTGTCTTCAGGTGATTACACACACTAGAAATCTAAAAGGTTTCTAGCTCTGACATCTTCCGCTGTCTCAACCCAGTGATTCTATTATGGGGAATAAAGCTGAGAGTCTGTTTACTGGGTGTGTTTATCTGTGACAGTGGGGAAAGCATTAGGGAAGGGGCAGGCCTGAGTCGTATCCCAAAGGGTTAGAATAATTTTAATGTTGCTGCCCTACTGATCAGCCAGGTAAGATGCACTCCCTCCACAGTGGTAGCAAATCTGAGACGGGCTCCACAGGAAGAAATTCACATCTGATACTGTAAAACAGACTAAAACCCCACGGCTGGGGAGAGCAGAGCCCCCAGTGAAGAGGCCACAGCTCTTGTGCTAAATAGATGTGATACGCTTCTATTAGCTTTCTCTGCCATTACACAAGCCAGGGCATAGGGAATGGTACAACTCTCAGTGGCTGGGTAGACATACCTCAATTAATATAATCAAGATAATCCCTCACATACAGACAAGCCCACAGGCCAACCTAATTAGATAATTCCCCATTGAGACTACCTTCTCCTGTGATTCTAGATGGTGTCAAGCTGACAATTACCATCATCCCAAAAATATTTGGGCATTTTTGTTGTTGTTGTTGTTGATGATGATGATGATGTTGGTGGTGATGATGGTGATGATGGGAACCAAACCATAGATGCTAGGAAAGAGCTGAGAGCCATGTTCTCAACTATTACTATCACTATTATATTTGAATGCTCTTGAACGGTGACTGTAGCTCCCACCAGATCACCAGAACAGCATCTCAGATCACCAGAACAGCTCCCACGTGAGGAAACAGCATACAGAGACTTAAGTTCCTGAGGGTGTGCGCAGGGTAGCAATGACGGCAGCCCTGGACCTCAGTGGAAGACCAGTGAGTGAATGCTCTTCCTTTTTCTGTTTGAGTGTGGGTTGGTTATTGTTTTGTTGTTTGTTTTTTAGAGGTTTTACAAATTTATCTAATTTCCCCCCTTTAGTTTTATTTGTTTATGAAAACAGGATCTTTCTATGTAGACCAGGCTGCCCTGAAACTCACAGAGATCCACCTACCTCTGCGTCGCAAGTGCTGGGATTAAAGATTTGTGCTACCACCGAGCAGTGGTGGTGCACACCTGTAATCCTAGCACTCTGGGAAGCAGAGGCAGACGGATTTCTGAGTTCAAGGCCAGTCTGGTCTACAGAGTGAGTTCCAGGACAGCCAGGGCTACACAGAGAAACCTTGTCTTGAAAAACAAAAAAAACAAACAAACAAAAAAAAAGATTTGTGCTACCATATCTTACTTATTTATTTTTATGTGCATGAATATTTTGCTTGGACATTGTGCACTCTGTGTGTGTGTGTGTGTGTGTGTGTGTGTGTGTGTGTGTGTGTGTGTGTGTAAAACATGTGCATGAAGGTGTTCTCAGAGGCCAAAGATGGCATTGGACTCCCTGAAGCTAGAGTCACGAGTGCTTGTGACCCCCTGGACATGGGTGCTGGGGACCAAACTCAGGGTCCTTGGGACGAGCAGCGAGCACTCTTGACCAATGAGCCATCTCTCCGGCCTCACAATACAACTATTCTTAACATTGTTGAATTGATTTTTAAATGGTTATTATGCTAAAGTCTGTATTCTAGGTGTTTTAAAGTGCTGGGGACCTAACATAGGATCTCACACAGAGCTAACACTGAGCTATTCTTTTTTTAAAGCAGGATCTCTTGCAGCCAAGGCTGGCCTCAAAATCAGTAGCTAAAGATCATCAGCTCTTCCTGCCTTCACCCCTCCACCACTGATCGCAGGTGTGTGTTTCCAGCCTGGAGCTATTTAAAGGAGGGGAGAATGGGAAGGAAGCTGCAAAGACTTTGTGAGGGATCCTGACAGTCCCAGGGGGTCACCTCCCGCGTCCTACCTCGGGTGACAGGGTAGAAAAGGAACTTTGTGGTCCGTACAGCTGCCTGCCCTTCAAAGACCTCTGGCTCATGTGTCTGGTGCCTCTACTTCTAGATGGATCCTTTTGTCTTTGTCTCCCAGATCCTAATTGTTTTTCAAGAACACAAAGCCTCAGGTGACATTATCACACATACACATATACACACACACACACAAGCACACACACACACACTCCATTTATTAAGGTTTTAAAAAAATAACAACAACCACCAAAACAAGCAAAGGCTTGATGAGACTCCATGCTGGGGCTCTTTATTTCCAGGAAAGGTTTGGGTCTGAGAAGCCGTGTGAATCCAACGCTCTGTAGCAGCCACCGTGGGTCTCTCGCTTACTCACGCAGGGCCCAGCACCTGAAAGACAGTGCCAGATGAAGAGAGCGCATCAGCTTCCCACATCCATGTCCTCACCACAGCCCTGTCACTGGGAGAGCACTACACCAAGGGACTGAAGGACAGAAGCATAAGCCAGGGCTTCAACCTGGGGCGGGGCTTTGCCTCACATGGAGTCTGTGCAGTGAAAGACCTCGGGACAGACAAAAGGGTATAAGAGTAAAGGTCAAAACAGGACATGGTCTGGTTCTTGTTGTTGCTGTTGTTGTCTGTTTGTTTGGTTAGTTTTGGGTTTTGGATTTTTTTTAATACCAGCTTGAGTTATCTGAGAAAAGGAACCTTAGTTGAGAAAATGCCTCCATTAGATTGGCTGTTGACAAGTCTGTAGGGTTTTGTTCTTTTTGTTTTGTTTTGGTTTGGTTTTTGATTAATGATTGATGTGGGAAAGTCCAGTCCAAATGAGGGAGGGCTACCTCAGGACACCCCTGAATTGTGTAAGAAGCAGGCTGAGGAAACCATGAGGAGCAAGCCAGTACGCAGTGTCCCTCTGTGGCCTGACTCAGTGCCTGCCTCCAGCTTTCACACTGAGTCCCTGCCCTGGCTTCCCACAGCCCTGATGGGACTGTGAGCTGAGAGTTGTACGCCTAATAAACCCTGTCCTCCCCAGGTTACTTTTGGTCATGGTGTTTATCAGAGCAATAGAAACCCTGCCTCAGAGAAGGCAGAATACGGGGCTAGAGGTTATACAGTAAAGGAGAGAAGGCTGGACCCCCAGCATACCCCAGGCTGCCTTCCTAGCTTGGCCCCACAACCGGGGCACAAGACTTCCAGGCATGTCTGCCCATAAACCCCAAAAGGACCTTGAGGAAGAGGTAGAACTCACCCTGGAGAAAGGTGCTCTACCCGGACATGATGTGCTTGACAAAGGCTAGGGAAGGAGAAGAAGAATCAGCCACACAGTGTCCCCTGAGCTCTGCCCTCTCCACTTCTTAAGCCGCTTCCTGTCCCCACACTTCCAACCTTGCCATGCCCTTCCTGCAGGTGGCAGCTCTCGTATTGAAGGGCTGGTGGAGATGGCATAAGAGCAGAAGGACCTAAACTCTACTGTGTCCCCTCTGTGCTGACATCAGACGGATGGCATGAAGGGCATTGTCACCACAGACTCCCACGACATTAAGGAAGGTGTCATGCATGCCCACTCCCCATCTGAGAAGACTGAGGCTCAGAGTCAGGAAGTGATTTGTTCTAAGACACACAAATGGTTTATCACAGAGCTGTCTCCCAAACCCAAACTCCTGGGCCGATGAGATGGATCAGTGAGTAAAATCCCATGTCACAAAAGCCTCACAACCTGAGTTCAGTCCCCAGAAACCAATGGCAGAAGGAAGTATTGATCTCTAAAAATTGTCTTCTGACCTCTGAATACAGGTGTGCACCCATAGCATATGTACACACAATAATAATAAATATGCATTTTAATGTCCCTTCTACTATACCAGATATTCCCTCCCAAGATGGAAAACACAGCACCCAGATAGAATCTGCACATCCTGCAGCCTCTGGGCTGGCTCGCCCCATCCCAGGCCTCTCTCTTCCCCTGGGCGCCCCAGAAGGCAAAGAAGGACCTTACCTTCATAGTTGATGCAGCCATTGGCATCCTCCTGCCCAGACAGCAGCTGTTCCACCTCTGCCTCGCTCATCTTCTCTCCTGGGGGTGTGGGAACGGGGTCTTAATGGCAAGCGGCTGAGAAAAGGAGACTGAAGCACTCCTAAGGCCTAAAACCCGCCCTGGGTCTGAGAAACGGTTAGTGCCAAGCCTCAGCAAAGGCTCTGGAAGACCGGGTCAAGGATCTCCCGACACGCTCTGAAGCCTCTCCCCTCTGTCTCTCCGCTCTGCCCACAGCACAGTGATGAGGGTAAGAAAAGAAGCCCCAAGCCCATGCCGGACCTTGGGAGTCACCCCTGCTCTGCCATCTGCTCTCCTCTCCCAGACCCTGGTCCTTGCAGGGCAAACCCAGTTCCTGGGGTAGATGTGGGCGGAGTCCTGTGGAGTCCAGGAAAACCTGCCCTGGATTAGGATTCGCCAGATGCAGGGACCCTTAGATAACCGCACCATATGCCCGTGGCCCCTCTTATCCAGACACTCTCACGCGGGTTTCATGCTGCCCAGCGGACGTACCCAGGGTGGCAAGGACATGGCGAAGCTCAGCACCCATGACTGTGCCGTTGCTTTCTTTGTCAAAGACCCGCAGCCCCTCCACGAAGTCCTCGTAGGTGCCCTGCTCCTTGTTGCGGGAGATGTGCTGCAGGATGGGCAGGAACATCTCGAAGTCCAGCGTCTTGGAATTCATCTCTTCCAAAGGGCATGAGGACAGACAGAGACCGCCATGTAAGTAGATGCGCAGGGGAGGAGAGGGCCAAGAGGTCTCTTCCCAGCCCCGACAGCGCAGGGCTTAGGCCCCAACTGCTTCTGGGGGGAAGCTCCACCAATGACAGGCAGAGTCGTGGAGATGAGCCAATAGGATTGAAAAGAGCAAAGGCCCTGTGACTCTGCGCTGGGTCCCGTCATTGGACCATTCTGTGTGGGTGCTGAAATCAACCACATTTAGACATTGACCCCACACTGACCTTCAGGCTTGGGTTTGCCCAAAACGCGCAGCACCTCTGCATTGGTGGGGTTCTGGCCCAGGGCCCGCAGCACGTCCCCACACTGCCCATAGGTGATCTTCATCTCTCCGGTTGGAGTACGGTCAAACAATGAAAAGGCCTCTTTGAATTCTGTAGAGACACACCCAGTTATAGCTCCCTGCCCCAAGAGAAGGCGGAGGTTTGCTCGGTGGGGTAAAGGACGAAATAGATCCCTTCAGTCGCTGTTCCAGGCCGTCCTTGGAAACTGTCCTACCCTATCTTCTGACAACCAGAGCCACCTGGGGACACCATGACCTACCTATCCAACACTACTAGTCTTTGGCTCTCTCTCCATCAGTTATAGGCTCTGACTATTTCCCTGTTTCTCCTCATCCCATACCCTTCCCTGGTAAGTCTCTGACTAGAAAACAGTGGAGAAATGAGAGCATCCCTGCCCGGAGAGAGGCTCCCCAGGTTTTCAATTCAGCTCTTCCTAGGAGAGTAGGAAAGTCAGGCTGGGTCCCAGTTCCCTCCTGGTCTCCTGTTCTCCCTGTCACTGTGAGGTGCCACCAAGAGGTGGCAGGATGTGGAGACAGTTTGTAAAGTGATAACGACCTATTATCAGTACAGCCTGTTCCCGGCTGAAAGAGCTTTATGGCCAGACAAGGTGACATTGGGGCCACAGTTAGACCATACCAGACCTGCCACTGAGCCACTGGCAGCCTTTGGTAAATCGACACCTCTGTGGGTCCTCTGCTTCTTAGCTTTAAGTGGGGACAAAATGTCCACCTGCATGGGTGGCTGCTGGATCACAAAGTGTACCAAGTGTGTACGTCACAGAGGTGACAGACCAAGGTGCCTCTCATGTCTTTCTGCTCTGTAAAAGACAGACCTGGCACCTTGAAGGGTACAGAGCAGGTATCTAAGGGGCAAGGCCAAATTAAAGCACCCCCTGGGCTCTTTGCAAATAGCCTCAATTCTACAATCATCTGTTTGCTTTTGTTTCCTTCAGACAAGATCTCAAGTAGTCCAGGATGACTGACCTCCAGTGTGCTCTGTCCTGAGGATGACCTGACACTCCTGATCCTCCTGCCTCCACCTCCCAAATGCCGGGATCATGGACACCCGCCAGCATGTCTGGCTGATTCTCCATCAATTTGGGTTCAGTTAATTAATTAGAATAATATGAATGGGCAGTGACACGGCAGTCACCTCATGCTGTCCACAAAGAGGTGGACACCCACAAACTACAACTGACAATGGACTGCAGCTGCCTCCCCTCTAACACAAAAAGCCCCTGTGGTGGAAGGATATGCAAATCTGTAAGGGATCAGTGGGGGGAGGGGGGAGGACCTTGGAGCCCTGTCACCCAGAGACTGCGAAGCTTAGAAGAGCGTGGTAACCAGCTCCGGACAGACGAAGAGTGGATGTAGACAAGATGACAATAGTCACAAATCTCTGAACTGAACTGAACCAAATACTCTTGCTTTGAAGAAAATTAAATTTTAAAAAAGTCACTTCTGGGCTGGAGGCATGGTCCGGTGGTTAGCGCTCCCTGCTCTATCTATCAGACGACCAGACTTCAGATCCCAGCACCCATATCAGGCAGCTCGCAAAAGCCTGTAAATCCAGCTCCAAGAGCTCTGATGCCAGCCTCTGGTCTCCGTGAGTGCACAAGCATGCACATGTAAATAAACGAGCCTGG
Source organism: Apodemus sylvaticus (assembly GCF_947179515.1). Classification (NCBI taxonomy): domain Eukaryota; kingdom Metazoa; phylum Chordata; class Mammalia; order Rodentia; family Muridae; genus Apodemus; species Apodemus sylvaticus. The sequence continues at coordinate 18,404,751 of NC_067481.1, forward strand.
AAGGAGTAGGAGGAGGAGGAGGAGGAAGATGGAGAAGAAGGAGGAGGAGGAAAGATCGAACAACTTCTTAAGGCTCATAGTGGAAGAATTGGTGACAGTACATCTCCTGATTCCCAAAGAATGTTGTTTCCATTGTAACAGAAGAAAAGCATTGGCTGGGGCTGAGGGCGTAGCTCAGTCAGCAGGATGCTTGCCTAGCATGGACGAAGTCCTGGGTTCAATCCCCAGCACCACATAAACCAGACACAGTGGTGCATGTTTATAACCCCAGCTCTCAGAAGATGGAGGCAGGAGGATAGGAAGTTTAAGGCCATCCTCAGTTTAAAAGTGAATTTTTGTCCAGGTCAAAGATTAAATAATCTTTGGGTTATTTAAGACCCTGTCTTAAGAAAAAAAGAAAGTCACTCACCAGAAGCCACAGCTTCACCAAAAGGCAAATGATGAGACAACAGGGATTAAAGAAGAAACCATCGGAATCCAACATGAAGAGAAATGGCCTCCAAGTCCCAGTGTGAGTGGTTACAGAGCTAAGAGCCCTGCCTGAAAACCTCCAGGGAGAGTGAGACCCAGCAGCTGTCCTGGCGCGCTCTCGCCACGAGTCCCTTGGGTGATGTAGGAATCTGATTATTAGCTGAGTTTCCAGTCCTCGCTCGTGCTGTGAATTTGGCATCACTACAGAAGCACGCATTTAACTAGAAAGCGCTAAGAAATTCATGGCATCTACAACGATTGCCTGACAGCGAGTCTCCACGGTGTGCAACCGAGACAGAAACTAGCTCCGAAATCTATGTACCAGTTACACTGGGTGTGAGTGGGTACACCTTCGCAGAGAGGAAATTGACAATTGCCGCTATTAATCTTACACTGTAAACTCGGGCATCCTTTCACCCAGGGCCAGGAAGACCTCATGTTAATGTCCCCCAAATGGAAACAACACCAAAGTCTGTCTGATTATTTAAGTACATCCGTGTGTGAGAAGTCCTGAGATTTCTCGTTTTTAAGATTTATTTTATTTTTAGTTATGTGTATATTGAGGAAGCAGAGAACAGGAGCTGAAGTTGCAGGTGGTTGTGAACTGCCAGACATGGGTGCTGGGAACTGAACTCAGATACTCTGCAAAAGCAGTACACACTGCTAACCACTAAGCCATCCCTCCAGCCCTTGAGATGTATCCTAAAGTTGCATCTACTGACACTTTATATAAAGATTGAAAAATTGTCTCTATTGAATATGAGAAGAGTTGGTGATGGAGACTGCAGAAGAACTAGTATGCTTGCAAGCCACCACTGGCCCTACCACCAGGACAGATGGACTTGTCCACCAGGACAGATGGACTTGTCCACCAGGACAGACGGACTTGTCGCAGGCTTACTTCACCATGAAGAGTGAGTGCCTGTAAGCTAAAGAGAGTTTCATATATGTGAGTACACTGTTGCTGTCTTCAGACACACCAGAAGAGGGCATCAGATCCCATTACAGATGGTTGTGAGCCACCATGTGGTTGCTGGGAATTGAACTCAGGACCTCTGGAAGAGCAGTCAGTGCTCTTAACCGCTGAGCCATCTCTCCAGCACCGCATCAACTGTATCTCAAGCACTCTGAAAGTGCAATTGAAAGTAGAGGTCTAGAATCAGATACCTGAATTTGAATTCTGGATCCCCCACTGAGGGCCCTCGGAGAATGGACGCCCAACTTCTCTGAGCCTCGGGTTTTGCCACCTGCTACATAGGAGCAGCTAGAGCTACTGTGCCTCAGTGTTTGAAGAATAAAGTGATTTGGTCCATATAAAGTGCTAGGACTGTGCCTAACAGGCCTGATGGAATGACAATAATATCTGTGACCGAAAGGGCCACTTACTTCTTCTCTGGAAAATGCAACAGAACATGCGGTTTTCACACTCACCTTCGATCTGGTCAGCACTGAAGTCTATCTGTAGGGAAAGAAGCACAGGAGTGAGGGCAGGAACTGCAGCAGAGGAGGGCACTGGGCTGAGCCTTAACCAGTCTCTCCCGTGAAGGAGCCCAGCTGGCTGCCTAGGAGACAGTGTAGCCTTCACAGCTCCATCAGAGCCAAGGTTGGGGGCTGCAGAAAGGAAGGCTTCAGCAGCTAAGTTCACTTGTCCTCTCGAAGAGAAGCCAGATCCAGTTCCTGGCACCCACGTGGCCGCTCACACCCATCTGTCTCTATCTGCTTCCAGTTCCGAAGGTACCAGATACACAAACGGTACACACACACACACACACACACACGTGCAGACAAAACACTTGCACACATAAAATAAACAAATCTTTAAAAAGCAGAACAAACATCATCAGGAGGAAAAGAGAAAGAAGTTATCTATGTCATTCTAAAGCCTATGGTGACCCACCTGACAATTCCTTTGAGTCAGTGGGAAAATCCCTCTCATCCTAGACAGCCAAGGACAATAAGCTGGTCTTACTGTCAACCCCAAGGCCTCCTCAGTTCCTAGTCCCCTAACAAGATGCACTTCTGGCTTTGGGCGCTCACCACTGCTCACCCTGGGACTTCTGGTCTTCTGCCTGGTGCTGCCTGTCAGCCAACTGTAGGAAACTGCAGGTTTCCTTCCATGACACCACCCCCCTCCTAGCCCCTAGAGGGAGTTACTTGTGCCTGGACTCTGTCACTGCTGACCTGTACCTGTCTCATTCAAACCAGGATGGAGGTTGGGAGGGGAGGCTGTAAATTTTTATGTTTATTGATAAAGTGTTCCATACATAATAGGGACTCAAAAATATCGTGTTGAATGAATGAATGGACTCGGGGTGACCCCCCAACCCGAACATGTTGCACAGTGTTGAGCAGAAAGCATCCAGGTGGGAAGCTCTGGAAATGAGTCAAAATAACTAAGGTATCGTTTTAATAGGCTTGCGATGCTTTTGAGCACCTATTAAGTATGGCACAGTGTTGTGTGGAGTTTCTTATGTGGGCTCTGATTCTGAGAAGCGTACAGTAGCCCATACAGTTAGAGGGTTCAGGGTCTTTGCTCGTGTGCCACAGAACCTTGTCTGCATTTCTTATCACCCCAGCCATGTCTTGAGGCTGAGATTCCCCCAGGGGACCCACCACTCCAGACCTGATATTAATAGCTCTTCATACCAGTAGCCACTTGACCTCTCCCAATCTCGTGTCAAACTGCTTCTCTCCAGAGGCTTCAGACCCCCTCCCTCCCAGGCCCAGCCCTTCCCAGCTCATTCCTTCAGCAGCTGGGCCAGATTGCTGGAGGCCTAAAATGTCAATCAGTCGGCCCACACCAGCCCCAGGGAGAGGAAGGTTACCAGATGAGTGGGGGTTGGGAGAGCATGATGGAGTAGGGCATAAAACTGGGTGGCTGAAGAAAGCAGGCCCAGCTCCCTCACCAAGTTAGGGAGGGTCCAGCCAGGAGCTATCCAGTCAGGCTGGGGTGTGGCCCATTGTTGTAGGGAAAGAGAAAAGAGGCTCCCCTTACCTTCTCTACCTCTCTTGCCTAAAGTGTGTTTGTGAGTGAAGTCTCTCACACCCCAACACACAAGAGCATCCTCCCTGACCCTGCTCCCCATTCCCAACCACACCCCTGGTTCTCACTATGTGTCTCCTTCCCATAAGCACGGTCTACCTCTCCGGTGGAGAGGTGATTCTGCGGTTGAGAGTGCTAGCTGTCTCTCCAGAGGAACCCCTTTGCACGTAGCAGTGACTGTTTTTGAAAACAGAAAGCCTCTGACCCCAACCTCATACTGGTTCTGCTGGCCCTCAGGGTTATGATCTAGAGCATACAGGCCGTGGTCCTCATCTCTGTCCAGCCGGAGAGAAATAGATCTCTCAGCAACAGGAAAAACAGGATTCTGACTGTGCCATGCCGGGCTTCACTTACCTTCACACTCTTTGGGTCAAAGGCAGAGTCCTTGAGGGGCTCAGGAGCCGGGGCTGGAGCTGGGGCCGCAGCTGGCTTGGCAGCCTCCTTTTTAGGCTCAGGCTTCTTGGGAGGCATGTTGCCTTAGGATCTCCAGTGAAGGTGGGACCTAGAAAGGAACCAAAAGGAGAGAGGTGGCGCCTGAGGGAGAAGATGGGAGACTGGAAGGCCTGCCCTGCTTTTATTCTGGGTAGGAGCCCCCACAGAGGGGCTGCCGAGAGCGGGAGCAACTGCTGCTGACTATAAAAGGAAGAGACACCAGCAGGGTGCAGCTGACATCTCAGTATTGTCACCAGGTTTGAGCCACCAGTCTATCCTCCCCCTCCCCCACCCCCACCCTCACCCCCACCCCCCACCCCCATGCACACACCTCACTCCTCACAGCTTGCACTTCTGGGACAGATTGGTCCTTTCCTGCCAATTGGTCGAAACCCAGAGAGGGGCAGGAAAACAGACCCTCTCCTAAGGGCCAGAGCAGCCAGAGAGGGATGAGCCCTTGATAACCCTCACACAAAGCCCAGGGGAGGTTGAGGCTTTTTTTAGTCCCTCCTGAGAAGGGGCAGCCCACTACACATTCCTTTTAAACCAAGAGCCTTTAAGCTAGCCCTAGGCCCTGCCCTGAGGCTCGACACTCCCGGCTTGGAGCCCTGGAGTAACAGCTGGTCGAGCCTGCTCTGCCATCCCCACTCTCCCAACCACCGGGCAAAGCCCTGTGATGTTCAGGGCAAGCATCCCAAGAACTCCAGACTTCAGCTCCCCAGATCCACCCACTACCTGCAGCTGTTCCACAACAAGTATTGCACACTTGTGAGGAGGGTGGGAATCTGTAAGAAACAGAGATATGGCAAAAAGTTGGGAGGCTGGACGTTAGGAGGAAACTCAGGATCTATCTGTCGCTTACTGTGCACCAGGTTCTACTAGACACTATTCCTATAGAATATCATTAAACCTTCCATAATTCCATAATTCTATAAAACAGATACCATTATTACTCAGATAACACACACACACACACACACACACACACGTTAAAATAACTTGGCCAAGGTCACTTAAATGATTAATTATGATTGGAAGACCAGTAAGACTGATCCTAATGTGTATAGTTGAATAATTTATACTATAGCCTCATTTATATGAGAAATAAACGTGGGGTAGAGTGGTCATCAGAAAGGGCAGAATGAAATATAGGGCAGAATGAGGCCCAGGGTCATCCTGGCTCTCAGGAGAAGAAACAGAGGGCAGTCTGGGTTATGTAGCAAGATCCTAATGTGTGTGTGTGTGTGTGTGTGTGTGTGTGTGTGTGTGTGTGTGTGTGTAAGAGAGAGAGAGAGAGAGAGAGAGAGAGAGAGAGAGGAAAAGAAGGGGCTCAGGAGGGGGGGAGGTGGGAATCAGCTGTTCACAGGCCACGCCCTTGGAGACCTAGGCCTGAAGAGCACATGAGGAAGGGAGGATGATAGAAGCTTCTTTTTTTTTTCCACTTCTTATACTAATGAAAATTTTTGTAACAACTATATGATATTTTGGAAAGAAAGACAGAGACAGAGACAGAGACAGACAGACAGACAGAGAGAGAGAGAGAGAGAGAAAGAATAAAAGTCAACGATGATCCAGAAAAACAACCAAAAAAAGAAAAAGTTTGTCTACCACGCACACCTACTCTGAGTTGAGTGAGACTATGTTGAGCCCCCAGGATAAAAACTGAGGAAGGCAGAAAGAACATCACTTCACTTTCTACGCCATTTCTTCCCCTCAGAAGGAAGATGGTAAGAGCCTAGGGTGTGGCCCAGTTGGTGGTGTGCTTACCTCACAAGCCCACAGCCCTGGGTTAGATCCCCAGCACCACATGAAAACAGACACAGTAGTGATACGCACTTATAATCCCAGCATGCAGGAAGCGGAGGCGGGACAATCAGAAACTGGAGGTCATCCTCTGCTATGTAGTATCCCTGAGGCCAGCCTGGGCTACATAAATAAATAAAGATTGCTAGTTGGGGATAATAGAACTTGTCTATAACCCAGCGCTCAAGAGTTGACATAGGAGAACTGAGATTTCTGACCCGGACCACATAATGAGATTCTGCCTTAAGCAACAAGAAACCAACATTGGCAGACTAGGCTAGCCCTCTGAGCACCTAAATTGGCAGACTAGGCTAGCCCACTGAGCACCTAAACCCACCATTCCAGGCACCCTGGAGCCAAACATCTGCCTTCCCCCAGTTCCTTAAGCACAACCCCAGATCATTGCTATTAAGCCTAAAGTGCCCTTGGGCTAAGATCACCTTGTGCTGTACAGACTTAGTGGTGAAGAGTCTAACGCACAGAGAGGCCTTTGAGTTTCTCAGGCTGTTGGCACACAGCTGGCTAAACCCATCTTGTACCATGCTGTCCCTTCCCATGGCCTGCCCATACCCATGTGTGGAGGGCAAAGAAGCCTTCAAGGGAAACCGAGGCAGGAAAAGGGTACTGAGCCTCAATCTGGGTCAGTCTCCTCCCACGGTGCCTCTTCCCCTCCCTTGGCCTCACCTCTCTTCTCACACATCAAACCCAACTCCTTGACGCCCTTGGGACGGTGCCCAAGGAAAAGGCATCTGCTGCCGAGACTGACAAATTGAGTTCAGCCCGCCGGATTCACAGGGTGGAGGGGGACAACTGAGGTCCTCAAGTTGTCCCCTGACCCCCACAGGCTTATGCTCCCCAACTCCCACAGATACAAAGTAATTCATTAATTAACTTTGCAAACCTAACCCCTTGCCCACTGTTGATTTACATCCTTCTGTATTCCTTTCATGTCCTCTCCCTGACCTACTTCACTGGGACTGGAGTTAGGTGGATGGTGACGAGGAAGGAAAATCTAAACCGCAGCCCCTTCTGTCTCTGCCTCCATCCTAGACAAGGGTCCTGTCCTGGGGCGTTGGTGTGGAGAAACACCGAGAGAGTTCCCTGGGCAGCCTGGAAAAACATCACAGCTGGAAGACTGGAGGCTGGCATCCTAAGTCACCAGCCATCAGAGTCTCTGGGCCACAGCCAGCTGACCTCTGACATGAAAGATGACCGGGAGCTTTCAAAGCACACTCAACAGACTCCTGACGCCAGGACACTCCTGACACTGAGGGACAGAGGGGCCGGGCCTGGAGGCTTCCCTCTACCACCTAAGCAGCACCCGATCCTGTGTGTTTTACAGCTTCTTTGGGTTTTGTTTTGTTTTATTTTTTACAGTCGTTTGTTTATTTTGGTGTGGGGGGGCAAGCCATGGGCATATATGGACGTCAGAGGACAACTTACAGAAATGAGTCCTCTCCTTCCACCATGTGGGTCCCAGGGATCAAACTCGGGGATCAGGCTTGGCAGCGTACTACTTTCATCTAATGAACCATCTTCCTGGCCCTTATATATTTAATCTGATGTGATTATTTTTTATTTATCGGATTCTTATTTTCATTTTAAAGTTCTTAAAGGTTTGTTTTATTTTAAATTGGGTGTGTTTATGTGTATGTGCACATGTTTGTGGAGACCAGAAGAGGGTTTTATATCTCCTGGAACTAGCGTGCAGGTAGTCATGCGCTGCCTTACGTGGAATTGTTAGGTCCCCTGGAAGAGCTGCAAATGCTCTTAAATGCTGAGTCATTTCTCAGTATTTATTGTTTGGTTGATCTCTCTCTCTCTCTCTCTCTTTCTCTCTCTACAGTCTCACTATGTAGGCTGGGCTAGCCTAGAACTCTTAATATAACCCAGGCTGGCTCAGACTCATGGTAATCCTCCTGTCTTAGACTTTAAAGTACTGAGATTACAGGTATGAAACACTATTTACATAGGGTATAAGTGCACATACCATGTGTGTGTGTGTGTGTGTGTATTCATTCATTCATTAATTTTGTGTCACCTGAGAAAACCAGAAGTCAATGCCTAATGTCTTCTTCCATCAGTCTCTACCTTAGTTTTTGAGAAAGGGTCTCTCCCTGAACCTGGAGCTCACTGATTGGCTGGCCTGGCTGGCCATGGAACTCTGAACATCAACCTGTCTCCAAACCATACACGCCCAGGACTGGGGTTACAGATGTGGTAGAGGAGGCAGGTAGGTATCCAGGTTCAGATTCTCATTCTTACCCTTGCCTTAGCCACTGTTCTATTGCTTTGAAGAAATACCATAACCAAGGCAACTCTTATTAAAAAACAATGTTGGGGGCTTGCTTACAGTTTCAGACGCTTAATCCATTATCATCACGTCAGAGAGCGTGGTGGTATGCATGGTGCTGGACAGTAGCTGAGAGCTATATTCTGACCCACAGGGCAAAAAGTATGGAGCACAGACAGTAAGGCTGGCATGGGCTTTTGAAACCCCAAAGTCCACCCCGAGTGACACACTTCCTCCAACAAAGCCACACCTCCTAATCCTTCTAATCCTTTCAAACAGTCCAAGTCACTAGTGGCTAAGCATTAGATACATGAGCCTATGGGGGCCACTCTCATTCAAACCACCACACCCTACGGGCACTTTACCCACTGAGCCATCATCTCCCTCCTGGGATTTACATACTGAGGTTCTCACAACCACTTTCAAAGAAATAGTTCAGCTATTTTAAAGTCTTTGCATTTATAATGAATGAAATACTCTCACCAATCATTCTTCTTCTAGAAAGAAATATAGTAATGTGGTCCTCAAAAACAGAGGGCTGGGCAGGGATGTGGCTCAGGGGCAGAGCGCCTGCCTAGCATCTATGAAACCCTAACGTCCATCCCCAGCACCATAAAAGTAAACTAATAAATAATCCAGAGGGGCTGTAGAGACGACTCTGCGGTTAAGAGCGGTTGTTGCTCTTTCAGATGGCCGGAGTTTGGTTCTCAGAAGTCACGTCAAGAGGTTCATAACTGTTTATGACTCCGAGCTTAGGAAATCCAATGCTGCCAGCCCTAGGTACCAGCACTCAACGGCACAGAATCCAAACAGACACGCACACCTGCACATAATTTAAAATTATACAAATAAATATTAAAAATAGAAATCTAGAGAGAAATAGGACACTAGGTCTGAGGGGCTCTCTGGAGTAGAGCGTGGTATATCTGTACATTTCCAGTACAGGGTTATGACCTTTTAACATCTCAGGAAACTGAGATTTGTAAGAAATGACACGTGAGGTAGGCAAACTATCCCTGCAAGGGACCTTGGCTTGCCATGGATTCTCCAGGCAGAGGAAGTCAGGCTTCTCAGGTTCCCTCAGAGGAACTGTAGGGGAGAAAGAGGCACAGAGGACTGAGGGGCAGCATAAGGTGGCTAAAGGGATCGTGAGGTGTGGGTGCCTGGCATTCCCGAAGCAACTGGAAGAGAGCTGTGGTTTCTGGGACAGGGCTGTGGATGCGGTTATGAGTCGAAACAGAATTGAACCTTATTACCTAAATTCACTGTCTTGAGAGGGATGCCAGTAGCTGGAGTCAGAGATCCCACTTTCTGATCACTGACGTTGAATTCTAAGCCCCCACAGGGACTTCAGCACACATTGGCCACTGTAAGAAAAGAAAGCAAGAGGTCCCGGAGACTGGACATTGGCAGCCCGAACTCAACCTCTGTGGGAGCAGCCAGCAGCACCTGAGCCGGGGTTACTCTGCCACCCCGCTGGAAGGACTTCAAATTCAGTGGGTTGAAAATAAGATAGAATTTCACACCAGCCAGTGCATGTCAGATATCAGCTCAGAGACAAACGCACCGAGACCTGCCGCCAGTCCTCATTTGGACCGCGCATCAACACTCACTCCTCTCTGCCTGTGACCTCTGACCCGCACAGGGCCTGTCCCACCCTGAAATAGTTAGCCTCTCCTGCCTAGGATCCGATGCTGCCCACAGCAGTCCTGGCTGCTAACACTTTGCCCTTGTCACCCACGCTCCTTCTTTGTCATCAGTGCCTCATAAATCTGGTTATCACAGGGCACTGCCGCAGTCAACAGTGCTTTAATCCATGCCCATAAAGGAGCTGGCAGAGCAGGCTGAAGCTCGCTCAGGAGCCAGACCACCTGTGTCGAAACCCTGACTCAGCGCCATGAGCTGGCCTCTTAATGTCTTTGTTTGTTTTTGGCTTTGTTTATGCTGCTGCTGCTGCTGCTGTTCCTTTGAGACAGAGCTTCTCTGGGTAGCTCTGGCGGCCCTGAATTTTGCACTGTAGACCAGACAGTCCTTGAACTCACGGCACCTACCTCTGCCTCACAACTGCTGAGATTAAGGGTGTGACCCACCATCGCCCAGCACCAGTTAACTTCTTTATGCCACAGTTTTTCTCCCCTGGAAATGGAGCTTTTGATAGAACTTCAGTAAGATAACTAACTGTTGTGTGACTTTTCCTGGGGGATCATGTGTGTGTGTGTGTGTGTGTGTACATTTGTGTTCCTGTAGAAGCCAGAGGTTGACATCAATTGTCTTCCTCTATTGCTCTCCACCTTATTTTATTTGTGTCTATGTGTCTGTGTTTATGTACATGTGCGTGTGTGTGTGTGTGTGTGTGTGTGTGCGCGCGTGCGTGTGTGTGTGTGTGTGTGTGTGTGTGTGTGTGTGTGTGAACGCCTCACACTTGATTAAGTTCCTGTGTACCACAAGCGTGCTGGTGCCCAGGGAGGCCAGAAGAGGAAGTTAGAGGGACTTAGACTGCCAAAAACTAGCATTGCCAGCAGTTGTGAGTACCTGATTTTGGTACTGAGAGTCGACCTTGAGTCCTTTACAAGGATTGCTGAGCCAGCTCTCTGGCCCTATCTCCACACTTTCTTTTACTTGTTGATATTTGTTAGTTTGGCTGGTTAGTTGGTTGGTTTTGTTTTTCAAGACAGGATTTCTCTTTGTAGCCCTGGCTGTCCTGGAGTGTGCTCTGTAGACCAGACTTGCCCTAAAGTGCTGAGATTAAGGGTATGTGCCACCACACCTGGCTCTACTTTCTTTTTTGAGATAGATCTCTCACCAAACCTGGAGTTTGCCATTTTGGCTAAACTGGAGGTCCAGTAAGATGCCAGAACCGGTTTGTCCCTGCCCCACACCCCAGCACTGGACCTATAAGCACATGTCATCACACCTGGCTTTTACCTGAGGGCTGAGGAGACAGTTCCAGTCCTTGTACTTTACTGGGAAAGCCATTTCTATGCACCCCAGATAGAGCAGGCAAGGGTAGAAGAGAAGAGAGAACTGAGTCTGCAGAGCTGTTCTCTGACCTCCAAACACACAGGCACATGCACACACACACACACACAACTACACAAAGAAAGGAAATGTTGGTACCACCTTTGCTCTGCACTTATAAAACACAAACCAAGAAATGGAAGGTCTCACAACGATCTGTTACGACTGTCGCATTTTAATTTTCTAGTGAAAGATTTGCCACTGTTGACCAAAAGACTGGAAAGAAGCCCTGTGTAAAGAGAAAGTGCTTTCTGTGGAGACTGAAAAATTATTAAAGTGTCTGGAAGCTGTAAGAAAAAATGAAAATGCAAAGAAGAGCTGGAAGTCACTGGTCTGACAGAGAAACATGGGTTACTCAGCCATATCCGACCAACCACTTCGAGTCTGAAGAAACGGGGAAAGCTTTGCTCTAAGAAATGCCTGTGACAGCATGGCTGAGGAATCTGGAAGCGCTGAGAGCTAAATTGGTGCATGAACCAGGAAGTTCTGAAATATCTTTAGCATGTGATACACGGAGCAAAGAAAGCTCAGGGTGAGGTAGCACGCTTGTAATCCCAATGCTGGGAGGTGGAGACACGTGGGCCCCTGGGGCTCACTGGCCAGCCAGTCTACACACATGGTGAGTTCCAGGCCAGTAAAAGGCTTTGTCTCAAAAATACATACATACATACATGTAAGAAGTTGGACAGTGCATAAGGAATGATAACGTGCATCCCCACACCAGCCCCGCATGCGCATGCGTCTGAGCGCTTACATGCATGAAAACACGCACACAATGAAAATCTTTTTTTAAGACCTCATACATATCTATTTCATGTTTTAATTGCATCAAAAACTAGTAAAACAGGTCTTGGATTCAGAATAAAATTGTAGTGGCCCTGATGGTTAATTATAAAAGTATTGGATGCTTTCTGTAAAAACAGTTAAGACCGAACCAGCTGCAAAGCGTCTCCAGCCATTGATAGGAGAGCTTCTGTGATTCAGAGGTCTGAGTACGTGTGAAGCTAGTGCAGTTGCTCTGGTAGAGTGCGCGGTGGTCATGTGAACAGAAAATGATTCATTGCCTTTTCAGATCAACCAGTACCACGTCCCGTCCTGTGATTAGGCGTGACCTTAAAACAGGCTTTAACGACTATGAATCAAATCCCAGCAGGTGGAATTGATTCCTTTCTTCCAATGATTCATGGCTCAGAAGATAAACATAGCTGCTGGGGTGTTCGTTTCAGTAACTGGTGAGACCTTCTTTGGAGAAGTCTTAGCTGCTGCTGTTCCGAGGGAATATCAGAAGAAGACAGACATTCCAACTCAACCGTTTGTGGGGCAACATCGAGTGTCTTCACTGTTTCAGACTCAGATGATACATGCGTGCTGGGTATGTGTGGCTTTGAACTCACGATGTAACCTGAACTTTCACATCACATGTGCTGTTTCATAACATCTGCATAACATAAGAGGTCCTTGGTGGCACGTGATCTCACTGGAGACACAGGAGACTGACTGCGACTTCCCAGCTAACCTCCATCCAGTGAGAGATGATGGCACAGTTGCACACATGATGAAGGGAGAAGGGAAAGGAGGGAGGGAGGAGAGGAGGAAGGGGAAGGGAGGAAGGGAGGAAGGGAGAGATAGGGCAGGGAGGACAGGGAAAGGAAGGGGGCTCAGAGTTGTATGTACTCAACTGGCTCTTGAGGGAGCTTCCGTGGCCTAACAGGCCATGACCTCCCAATGGACTGTAAAGAGAGTCAATAGCTTTGAGTTGGTGAGTGGGATGTTTGTGCTTAGAAGGAGTGAGATCCAACAATGTAATGGGGCCTGCTTCATGCCGGCCACCTGAGCAGTGCATAATATTTGTTTAAATGTTTTCACTGGAACAGGACAGCTTTAAGAACATCCTGATAAGTATCTGGTCCAAATGCACCCCACGTGTAACCTTCGAGTTTACATTAAGAGGGTAAAAAAATAAAACATTTTATTAAGTTATTGATGAGGTTTTTCAAATTCTTCTCAGAGTTTTTCCAATGAATTTCATGTTACTGAGTTAAAAACAAGGATTGGGGGCTGGAGAGATAGCTCAGCGGTTAAGAGCAGTGACTGTGGGGCTGGAGAGATGGCGCAATGGTTAAGAGCATTGACTGCTCTTCTGAAGGTTCTGAGTTCAAATCCCAGCAACCACATGGTGGTTCACAACCATCTGTAACGAGATCTGATGCCCTCTTCTGGAGTGTCTGAAGACAGTGACTGTGTACTTACATATAATAAATAAATCTTTAAAAAAAAAAAAAAAAAAAAAGAGCAGTGACTGCTCTTCTGAAGATCCTGAGTTCAAATCCCACAACCACATGATGGCTCACAACCATCTGTAATAGGATCTGACGCCCTCTTCTGGAGTGTCTGAAGACAGCTACTGTGTACTTAGATGTAATAAATAAATAAATCTTAAAACAAACAAAAAAAAATAAAAAGGATTGGTTTCTTAACTTGGACAGAGATGGTTTTCCTTTGGTTGATTTAGTTTTTTGAGACAGGGTTTACCATGTAACCCAGGCTGACCTTGAACTCAGGATCAACCTTGAGAGGGCGGGAATTAGATAAGTCCATCAGGCCTGGCTTAGATGGGTATAGTTTTGAAAGTGATGTACTTTCAAAACCAAGTGAGGCAGATTTGTCAATTCCCATGTATATTTTAGCACTTGATTCAGTTATCACAAGATCTAAGCGTTCCTGGGAGAACTTGTTCAGGTAGACCTACTTTTCCAACTATGAATTTAGTGAAATTTAAATACAGATTAAATATTTCTGAGGAAATTTTAGAATCTAGAATGAGATGTGGCTTCAGAGGATAATACACAACTGAACTTGATTCCGAGAACCCGTGGAGGGAGAGAACTGAACCCTGAAAGTGGTCCTCTGACCACCACACAAGTTATTGAACATGAACACACACACACCGTAAGTCAGAATGATGAAATAAATCCCTGAATATAAGCTTTCTCCCCACCAAAGAAGGAGAGGAAAAATAAGGAAAAAAAAATGAAGACTCAGAGATGTGTAAAGCCCTGGCTTTGAAGCAGAAGGTGGGGAAAAAGAGAAGGGAGGACGTTGGGCTCTAATGCTCTGAATTAATCTGGCCCCCCAAATAGGGAATTTGCATGTCCAAATGCTAAGGTCCTTGTCCCCAATTGGTTTTTGATTGATCAATAAAGAGCCAACAGCCAGTGGGTGGGCAGGTAGACTGAGGCAGGGAGCTAGGGACAGGAGGAGGGGGGATCACCATGACAGGGTTGGGGGGACATAAGAGCTGCAGGAGAGAAAGCCAACCAGCCATGTAAGAATTCAGGTAAGTGGCCGTTGGCCACTGCCCGGACAGGCTCGCAGGGAAAGACTTAGGAGTGCCCAACTTTTGAGCTAGTCACAGCATATAAATAATTAACTGGAGCCCGGCGGTGGTGGCGGTGGCACATGCCTGTAATCCCAGCACTCTGGGAGGCAGAGGCAGGCGGATCTCTGAATTCTAGGCCAGCCTGGTCTACAGAGTGAGTTCCAGGACAGCCAGGGCTACACAGAGAAACCCTGTCTCGGAAAAAAAAAAAACCAAATCCAAAAAAAAAAAAATTAACTGGCGTGTGTGTGTGTGTGTGTGTGTGTGTGTGTGTGTGTGTGTGTGTCTTTCATTCAAGAATCCAGAGTTCCTGGGTGGGAGGCTGGGAATTCAACCCGCTGGGAGCCAAGCTGGTGTAGCTAAACTAGCCACTGCAGGGGAATGTGCCTGAAAGCGAACATCTTCACTTCTATTCTGAGGGGCAGAGCTCAAGCAGCTCAGGCTAACCTTGAGTGAGTTCACTGCCTATGCAAGGCCTGGGTGACCTTGAACTTCTGATCTTCCTGTCTCTGCTTCCTCAGCTGCCAGGATTGCAGGCATCTGCTGCCTTGCCCAGTCTGTGTGTTGCTGCGGATTGAACTCCGGGCTTTTGCATGTTGGGAAAGTAATCTACCAACCGAGCTGTACACCCAGCTCCTAAAGTCAAATTTCAAAGATCCCAGAAGCACTGGCTCAGCACTTACATTATGGCCCCTGGCCTTTGGGCACAGTCACCCCACACTGTCTAGTGATGTGTCTGTGAACTGCATCCTGGGAGGCTCCTAGGAGGCCAAGGAACAGGTGGACGAGACTCTCCTGTAGGAGTTAAAAGCAGTGAACAGAGGTAGGAGAGCTGGTGTTTGGCAGGGATCTAGATAGCCAGACTTCATTGGCCTGGATGTGCTGCTAGCTAGAGGGGACTATAAAGACCCAGAGGAAAGGGGGTGACTTGTCCATGGTCACAAATGGTTTGTATTTGCCAGCAACTAAAACCCAAGACACTGCCCTAGGAGTGGGCAGAGCTGAAGCTCCGTGAGAGATGGTCCTGACACCCAAAGCAGGGACAGCTCTCGAGGAAAGACAGGAGATGCCTGAGCAGGCAGCTTTTCTAGATGGTCTTTTCTAGAATGCGCATTAAATGCTAGAGATGCTTCACTTACCTCCATACCAGCTTCCTCTTTGGTTCCAGGAACTCTGGCCTCCTCCTTAGCAGACTGCCAGTGGCTTCCCCAAGGCCAGTGTCAGTGCTGTTGCCTCTGAGCCTTCCTCTGAGGCACTTAAAGAGCTGAAGTTCTCCCATTCCCCTTCTTGCCTTTATCTCCTGAATCTACTCCACAAGCATTTATTTGCTCAACCAACAGGTATAGCAAGCCAGGAAGTAACATCCCTCCATGGCCTCTGCATCAGCTCCTGCTTCCTGACCTGCTTGAGTTCCAGTCCTGACTTCCTTTGGTGATGAACAGCAATGTGGAAAGTGTAAGCTGAATAAACCCTTTCCTCCCCAACTTGCTTCTTGGTCATGATGTTTGTGCAGGAATAGAAACCCCGACTAAGACAAATTGACTAAGCACCCATAATGTGCCAGTATTGTTGCTAAGGTGAATAAGAGGCCTTGGGAATCTCAGGAAGTAATCATACATAGCTTTAACATGCTAATACATATACTCAGAGAGATTTTCTAAGGTATTAGTCCTGCCTGGGGGTTTGGGGGGAATCTATACCTCAAAAGCCAGCTTCTTTCTCAAATCAAACGAGTTCCACATTTCCAATTGACTTCTGGATATTGCTCATGTGAGACACTCCAAATTTAGTTGTTGTGGATTCTGTGTGAATGATCCAACCAACTGCAGATGGAAAATATTTGGAAAGCTGGGTGTGGTGGTGCTTGATTATAATCCAAGCACTCAGGAGGCCAAGACAAGAGGATCACCAAAAGCTAGAGAGAGGCCTAGACTACATGAGGAGGACCCTTTCTCAATCAGCTGTGGCTGAACACACACAAACTTTTCACTCCATCACTGTATCTCATCATAACCCTCACACAGTATCTACATTGTACTAAGTAGTCTAAATGGTGCAGAGATGACTTAAAGTATAATGGATTATATACCTAGGTTATATATGAAGACTACACGATTTATGCCACTTTGCATAAGACTTGCACTTCAGTGGATGTTGGTACCCACCCTGTTTTCTGGAACTGTGAACCAATCCCATAAATACTAGAAAAGGTATATATTTTAAATCTAGCTCATCCACAATGATTCAAATTATACATTTGTGAGAGAATTTTTGTTCTATTCTAGTTTTTATCTCTGTCTCTTTGTGTCTCTGTGTTCCTCTGTCTCTCTCACTTTCTCTCTCTCTCTCTCTCTCTCTCTCTCTCTCTCTCTCTCTCGTACACACACACACACACACTCTCTCTCAAGTGTTGCATGAACTTGAGTGTTCATGTGAGTTCATGCAGGTATCAGAACACCATGTCATGTGTCTTCTGTCACTCTCCACCTTCTTGCCTTGAGATAGGGTTTATCACTGAACCAGAAGCTGCCAATTTTGGCTAGACTGGCTGGCCAGTGAACTCTCTTGGAATCTGCCTGTCTCCACTGCTCGACGCTGCAGTCACAGGCATGCACAGCCAAGTTTAGCTTCTTGTGTGGGTGCTGGAGAGTCAAGGTCAAGTCCTCGGACTTGCAGAGAAATCACTCTTACTTACTAAGCCATCTGGGTTTTTACTTTTTTTTTTTTTTTTTTTTTGGTTTTTTTTTTGATTTGGTTTTTTCAAGACAGGGTTTCTCTGTGTAGCCCTGGCTGTCCTGGAACTCACTCTGTAGACCAGGCTGGCCTCGAACTCAGAAATCCACCTGCCTCTGCCTCCCAGAGTGCTGGGATTACAGGTGTGCACCACCACTGCCCGGCGGGGTTTTTACTTTTTAAAAGACAATGTGTAATGTAGCCCTGGATGACATCAACTGTCTGTGTAGGAGAGGATGACCACGAAGCCCTGATCCCCCTGTCTCCATCTCTCCAAGTGCTGAGATTACAGGCTTTGTCCACCCACCATGCCTGGGTTCCAAATAGCATATCTGTAACACCAGGAAAATAACAAAGTCTATTCAACCCAACCATGGCAAATACTAAAGACTTGAATATTAAGATGAGTGGAATCCTAACACTTGGGAGGTTGAGGCAGAAAGATTGGGAGTTCAATGCCAGCCTCAGTTATAAATGCACCTCAAAGCTATCCTTGGCTAAATGGAACTATCTAGAAGTAGAAGGAGAATACAGTTGTGTCTGTGTTTACTCCATTGTTTGGCTATTTAACCAGAATTAAATGAAAGTGCCTAGAACTTAATTACCAAAAGAAAAAGCAAAGAATCCATCCAGAGAGCTCGCTCTGGGTCAGTGGTTCTCAACCTGTGGGCCTTGACCCCTCTGGACTCAAAGGATTCTTTGGGGGAGGGCGATAAAGGTTGCCTGAAACCACCAGAAAACACAGATAATTATATTACAGTTCACAACAGTAGCAAAATTATAGTTATAAAAGTTATAGCTATAAGGTAGCAGCAAAATATTTTTATGTTTGAGGTCACAGCCTGAGCTATATAAAAGAGCTTACCGCATTAAGAGTTTGAGAACACTCTGTCTCTCCCTCTCTCCCACTCTCCCTCCCTCTTTCCCCTCCCCATCCCTCTATCTCCCTCTCCCTTCCCCTCCTTCTTTCCCCATGGCAACTCCCCTGGCTTCAATCCTCAGGACCAGTGAGTTCACCCTAATAAACCTGCCTTTAGTATGAAGAAGAAGAAGAAGAAGAAGAAGAAGAAGAAGAAGAAGAAGAAGAAGAAGAAGAAGAAGAAGAAGAAGAAGAAGCTGAGAACACCTACATGATTCAGATGTTTTTAATTTTTTTTTAAATTAGCTTACAAAGCAGTATGTTGCAGGATATTCAAACCTGTGTCTAGTTAGGGTGTGGCTCCGCCCTTAGCACACACCTTTAATCCCTCTGCCTAGAATATAGACAAACCCTAGTACGAATCTTTAATTCCAAACAGTGAACGTAAAGTTAGTTTGTAGAAGGAAGCATCCAAGTTTGAAAGTGATATCTGATTGAGTGGCAGACAAAGTGATGAATCTGAGAAAGATCTGACAGACTAGGATATGTCCAACTCTCACCAGAAGAGAGAGGAAAGGGAAGCTACTTAAGAGAGAGGCAGACAGCACAGGAGGAAGAGCGTGCAGCACAGGAACACGGGAGAGTTCGTGGAGTAGAGCTGAGAGGGAGAGTGCAGCAGCAGGGAGGGAGGAGGAGGCAGTGTTACCTCAGTTTTACAGAGACAGACTGAAGAGAAGAAGCTAGACACGGGTAAAGACAGAATTAGCCACAGAATGAGAAGGAGCGGGAGAGTAGAAAAGATTACTAGAGGTAGTTTGAGAAGAGCCATTCAGGAGAAGAGGAGAGGGAGGGGGAGAGAGGGAGAGAGGGAGAGGAGGAGAGGGGGAGAGGTAAGTAGGTAGAGGTCAGATTGAACCAGTCAGCTTGGAGAGGAGTTTGAGCCAGAACAGCTGAGTCGAATCAGGCAGAGCAGAAAAAGGTAACAGATGAACTCATTCAGCAGTAAGTCTCAACTGTGAGCATTGTAGGCCTAGAGTAGACGGTATGGAGGCTGGAAGCAGGCAGAGGCGGCAAGCCTCTGAGATGACAAGTGTGAGAGGAGAATAGAAGATACTTTTTCAACAGTAGGTTTCTGTGTGACTTTTTCCGTATAGTATTAGTCTTTAATTCTCCCTCTGTTCGGTCCTCTCTGCTACTTCCCGACTCCCTTCCCCCTTAGCCCATCTACCTTCAGTGCTCCCTTCTCTGCTTTTATATCACACATTTCGACTGTCCCCCATCGTAAGCCCTGCCAGGACCTCTTTCTAGCTTCCTGACCTCTGCAGAAACTCCAACTCAAACATACAAACCCCAATTTTTGAAGCAAGGATGCCTCGTCTGTCTCTAAGCCTGGGTTACCTCATTCAGTATATTTTTACAGTTCTATCCATGTTCCTGCAGAGTTCATAACTGCATTTTTCTTTATGGCTGAATAAAATTCCATTGTGTTACTGTATCACATGTCCGTGAGCCATTCATCGGTTGATGGACATCTGGGCTGACTCTGTTTCTAGCCTCTGTGAACAGAGCAGCACTCACCATGGATGCGCAAATGATACAGAGAGCCTTCGTCTACTCTTCAGACGGGTATATGGACCCCATCTGAGGGAGAGAAAAAGGATGCTAGCCAGTGAGATAAACTCAATTTACATTTTTTCTTCTAAGTCTATACACACCAGCCTTCTGGTTAGATCTTCAATGCTTTCAGAATCTTTCTCAATATTTTCATTAACACACATATATTCCCTTTAAATTCATAATTCACAATTGTCTTGATTCCCATTTTTTGCCAGATTTAACTGGCTAGGGTGTTAGGAAAATGGGGATTCAGACCTAGACTCTCTGGTCATGTCTTTGTGGCATTTCCTGTCTCTGGGCTTTCACCCCTCCGATTCACATAATCCTCAGCTGCTAGAGTAATCTCCCTCGAAGTCCTTTGTCCTGAGCTCATTTTCCAAGTCAGTCACCACCACCCTCAGTCTGTTTGGTGTCATCATCCTGGAGCTTAAACTTTCAGCAACTGTCCCCAACACCGTAAAAGTAACCAAGCTTACAAGGCCTCACTTCAGGCAAGCAAACTAGCTTACTTCCAGTCCCTGCCAGTCTTAAAGATGTATTTATTTTCATTTCATGTGTATGGATGCTTTGCTTTTGTGTATTTGTATGCTTGGTATTCAAGGAGGCCACAAGAGTGCATTGAATACGCTGGAGCTGGAGTTTAAGGCAGTTGAGTGGCCACGTGCATGCTGGGAATCGAACCTGGGTCCTATGTAAGAGCAAGCAGCAAGTGCTGTCAGCAGCTGGACCAGCCCACGGCCCAGCCGACCTTATTTCATTCTTTACCTGTGCATTTGCCACGCAAGTCTTGGGTCAAGGGGGCACACCTCATAGTTCACTTCACTCAAGATTCAGTTTTGGCCAGGCAGTGGTGGTATTTTGATTCAGCCTCTCAGGCTGGTCATAACAATTCCTGGTCTGTATAATTACTATGCAACTGGTTCTCAAGCAGTAAAGAGGGAAAAACTGCTTTCATTCTAAATTCCTTCAGATCATGCATGACAAAAAAAGGAAAAAAAAGGAGAAAAGAAAAAAATGTTCAAATAGCACACACCTGGGAGGCAGAGGCAGGTGAATTTCTGAGTTCGAGGCCAGCCTGGTCTACAGAGTGTGTTCCAGGACAGCCAGGACTACACAGAGAAACCCTGTCTCAAAAACAAAAACAAAAAAACAAAACAACAACAACAAAAAAACCTCAGTTTTGGACTCTCCCACATACCAGGCACTGCCTTGATTTGATTTGATTTTTTTTTTAACTTTTTGTGTTATTTATCCTCTTGTGAAAAATGCACAGTCACTGGAGATGACATCATTGCAAGATCTTTCCTTCTGCCCTGTTTTTCTGTTTGTCTTTTTGAGGCAGTGTCATGCAGCTGGGTGTGAGCTAACTGGCAGATGATGGCCTGGAAACCCTGACCCTCCCTCCTGCCTCATCCTCTGAGGCATCACCACACCAGGCTTACCTCCTCTGGTTCTAGCACCGACCCTGGCCCCACAGCCCGCACTCCTTCATGGGGTTCTTACGTCCCTCCCACGCTCCTTCAGGACCTTTGCTTCCCGTGACAGGCTGTGGCTTTCAGGCCTACGTCTGGTTCACTTTTTTCCCCATAATCCAGAGAATCATAAATCATGCTAAGGCCACCAAAACAGATTCTAAATCTACTTAAATACAAAGGTGACAGCTGGTTGGTCATATATATATTCTAGCTCGTTTTGGTGTTAACTCTAGTCTTGGTGCCTTCTAGGGTGCAGAGTACACTCTGTAAGAATGTGAATGTGTGTGTGTGTGTGTGTGTGTGCGCGTGTATAAAGAGGCTACAGGTCAACCTTGACCTTCATTCCCCCAGAGTTATCCACTTTGGATTTTTGTTCCTTTTTGCATTTTATTATGTATACGGGATTTGGTCTATATATACATTCGCACACCAGAAGACAGCATTACACAGTTGTGAGCTGCTATGTGGTACTGTGAATTGGCTGGGCCATTTCTCCAGACCCCCACTGGAGACTTTGGATTTGGGGGAAAAACAAACAAACCCCTCTAGTATTCTAGAGCTGACTATACAGGCCAGACCGACTGGCTGGTGAACCCCAGGTTCTGCCTGTCTCTGTCTTCCCAGCACTTGGTTTACAAACACTCACACCACCAAATTAAGGTCCTGATGCTTCGGAGGCAAACACTTTACCAACTGAGCTATCTCCCTCAGGTGCCATAGGATAAAAGATATTGATGACCACTTGATTCCTCTGAAGTAGGTGGCTGGTCATAACAATTCCTGGTCTGTATAATTACTATGCAACTGGTTCTCAAGCAGTAAAGAGGGAAAAACTGCTTTCATTCTAAATTCCTTCAGATCATGCATGACAAAAAAAAAAAAAGGAAGAAAGAAAAAATGTTCAAAATAGCATCTAGAACAGAAGAGAGGCCAAGTGATGTGGGACATGCCTTTAATGCCAGAACGTGGGAGGCAGAGACAGGGGGATCTACCTGAGTTCAAGGCCAGCCTGGTCTACATACTGAGTTTCAAGACATCCAGAGCCAGAGAGTAAGACTCTGACTCAAAATAAACAAATAAACAAACAAACTGTTGCAGGATGTTTGATCACACTGTGAACCCTGAGATTGTATTATTTACCGAAAAAGTCCTGTTTCTAGTTGTGGTGTGGCTCAACCCTGAGCACGTGCCTTTAATCCCTCTGGCTGGAATTAAAAAAAAAACAAAAAACGGGCCCTTAGTACATACCTCTAAATTCAAACAATGAAGGTAAAGTTAGTTTGTAGAAGGATGCACTCATGTTTGAAAGTTATGACTAGCTGGGCGGTGGTGGTGCACACCTGTAATCCCAGCACTCTGGGAGGCAGAGGCAAGCGGATTTCTGAGTTCAAGGTCAGCCTGGTCTACAGAGTGAGTTCCAGAACAGCCAGGGCTACACAGAGAAACCTTGTCTCGAACAAAAAACAAAAGAAAGAAAGAAAGAAAGAAAGAAAGAAAGAAAGAAAGAAAGAAAGAAAGAAAGAAAGAAAGAAAGAAAGAAAGAGAGTGATGCCTAACCGAGTGGCAGACAAAGTGACAAATCAGAGAAGGATCTGACAGAATGGGAAATGCCCAACTCACAGGAGAAGAGAGGAGAAAGGGAAGTCACTTAAGAGAGCAGCGCAGAGAGGAGGGTGGCAGTTTTACCCAGGCAGTTTTAGAGAGACAGGTTGCAGATAAAGAACAAGCTAGACACAGATGAAGACAGAACGAGCCAGAGAACGAGAAGGAGCCAGATTAGAACACTTTGGCAAACACTGTGTGAGGCCAAGCGGAGCATTCAGGAGATGTTAGAAGGAAGCCAATTTGAATCAGTTAGTGTGGAAAGTTTTGAGCCAGAACAGCTGAGTTGACCAGCCTCAGAAAGAACAAGAAAGGGTGAGTGAGCATATTCAGCAGCGAGTCTCAGAGGCGGAAACACTCTAGGCCTAGGTTAGAGTGTACAGAGGCTAGAAGCTTCCAGGAGTGGGTCTAGGTTAACAGACTGAGGCAGTAAGTCTCCAAACAACAATTACAGCAGGAGAATAAAATATACATTTACAACAAACAAACAAACAAAACGAAGAAAGCAGACAAAGAATACCAGAGATAAAACCAAATATCCAAGCCACTTAGCCGGCAGGCGTTCCTAAACATGTGTATCTTTAATGTCTCACCAGCTGTGCAAGGTGAGGGGAAAATCATGACTGACTAACGGAGTTTTGGTTTTGGTTTTAAAAAAAATAAATTACAATTGCCATGTCTGTGTGAAAGAAGAGAGCGCATTGCTTCCAGTGGGGGCGGGGAGGGGCTAATCACTCAGAGGAAGTAGGATGGGGTGCATCCTGGGGCCACCCAGACATTGAGGCTGAGAACACCAATGGAACCCCACTGCTGAAAGAATAAAGGGAAAGCATTTGGGGGAAGAAAGGGTGGCCTGTGCAAAGGATTCTGTCTTAATCAATATTTTCAACCTTTTTCTTCTATACAGTTGATGCTTTTCAAAGATCCAGATGGAGAATGCCTGGGCCCTTCCCTGCAGGGAGACACGAGACTTAAATAGAACAGTCATTGCATCTGACTGCTCTAATGAAGTACCACAGACTGTGTGGCAAGAGCACTCGAAATCTATGTTCTCCCAGTTTTACAAGGTAGGCATCCATGGTCCAGGTGCCGGCAAGCAGCTTCTCTCAGAGCTGGCTTTCTGGCAGCTTTCTTACTGTGCCCATGTATGACCTTTCCTTGGTGCACAGAGAGGGGAGGGGAGGGGGCCAGCCTGGGCTACCTGAGACCCCATCACAAACAAACAGACAAACAAACAAACAAACAAACAGGGAGAGTCCTAGGAGAGAAGAAATGACCCTTAAAGCCACTGAGGAGAGGGGGTCCTACACAGCAGAGATGCTGCTTGTGACAGCGAGAAAGGTAAACAGGGCTGAACCAACAGGTGAGACCAGACCTGGGAGGCCTTAGAAAGGAGGTAAGGCATTTGGAAGATTATTTCTGTGGTGGGGGACATAGGAAATCCTTATGGGGGTGGGGGTTTGGAGACGATCAGACTTATTTTGGGATACAGGGAAGACTAGAAGCAGGAAGAAATGAGAAGTTATATTTGTAACTAGACGGAGGGGTGTAGAGAATCAAATATGCTGTCTTGACACACTGGTTATTTTTAACGAAAGGCAACTTGAAAAACAGCAGATGCAAGAAGGGCACTCTGACCTTCCTTTTGATTTTGATTTTTTTGTGGTACTGGGGATGGGACCCAGGGCTCAAGTGCTCTACCCCTGAGCTACACTCTTGGGCCCTGGACCTTCCTTTTCACACCTAGAACCGCGATGAAAATCCTACATAAAAAGCAGCCACCACCACCCCGGAACCCGCCCCCTCCGCCCCGCCATGCCAGGAGAAAGATTACCTATCTACCCTTTCTACTTTAGTTTCTGTTGCTCTGAGAAAGGTCATAACCAAGGCATTTGGAGAAATGGCTTGGCAGTTCAGAGCACTGGCTGGTCTTCCAGAGGATCTGGGTTTGATACCCTGCATCCACATTGTGGCTCACCACCATCCCTAACTCTAGTCCCAGAGGCCCCAACATCCCCTTCTGCCGTACATGGGCACCAGGCAAACATGATGCATGACAAGTCATAAGTAGACTTTTTTTTTTTTTTGGTTTTTTGGATTTTTTTTTTTTTTTTTTTTGAGACAGGGTTTCTCTGTATAGCTCTGGCTGTCCTGGAACTCACTCTGTAGACCAGGCTGGCCTCGAACTCAGAAATCTGCCTGCTTCTGCCTCCCAGAGTGCTGGGATTACAGGCATGTGCCACCACTGCCCAGCATTTATTTTTAAGGTAAGACCAAAATCGACTTGGGGAGGAGAGAGTTTACTTGGCTTACAGATCACAGCCCATTGCTGAGGGAAGCCAAGAAGGGCTTCAGGCAGGGCAGGAACCTGGAGGGAGGAACTGAGTCAGAGGCCAAGGAGGAATGCTGCTCACTGGTTTTCTCTTCAGAGCTCACTCAGCTTGCCTTTTTAAACAACGCAGGGTGACCTGCCCAAGGGTAGCACTACCCAACGGGTGGGGCCCCCTCACAGAAATCATGAATCAGGAGAGTGCCCCACAGACTTGTCTGTAAGACAACGCACGTGATGGAGACAGTTTCTTTATGAGGTCCCTCTTCCCAGATGACTCTAGTCAGGGTCAAGTTGACAAGAGCTAACCAGGGAACCATCTAGCCTTTACCTCCCTGTCAATCTTGCATTGCTAAATCCCCTGGGCCCACACGTTTTGTCTTGCTGTGTTTTCACAGTGTAACGTTCTTTGTCCAATCTAGTATCAGAGAGGTCTATGTCTGCTGATGTACAAGGATGCCCATGAATTCAAGGCTGAGCTATTAATGAGCCTCCAAGCCCAAATCCTTTTGCCATGAAAAGAAGTAGATCAACATGGTTTTCCTCCTCCTCTGGATATAGATTACCTCCTCAAAACAAGGCAACTCAAAAGCCCCGAGTCCACTTCCATAGGTGATGCTGAGACGCTTAGATGCACTGCTCCCCTGACGCCTATGCTCGGCTCTCCCCACATATATACCCTCTCCTAATCAATAAACTCCATGCCTTCACATCCCCATGACCTGCCCTGAAATTCTTTTCTGCAGAGTTCACCAAGAATCCTGGCCTCCCCTGAGTAGAGACGCCAAGCCACTTAGGGGGCCTCCTCAGGGTACGCTGTTGGCAAAGCTGGCCTGTGCCTGCCCGCAACAGTGTCGGCGGTACGGCTGAGCGGCGTAAAGTGCGGTGTCGTCTTGAATTGGGTTAGGAAACATTTCAAGCACGGTGTGCAGGTCCTGAGTAAAGCGCCTGTGAAACATTCTAATAGAAATGTCCAATTGAGCCGGGCAGTGGTGGCGCACGCCTTTGATGCCAGCCCTTGGGAGGCAGAGGCAGGCAGATTTTGGAGTTGGAGACCAGCCTGGTCTACAGTGTGAGTTCCAGGACAGCCAGGGCTACACAGAGAAACCCTGTCTCAGGAAAAAAAAGAAAGAAAGAAAAAGAAAAAAGAAAAAGAAAAAAAGAAAAATGTCTAATTGGTAGTCTATTTGAGCCTTGGTGTTCTAATGAGTAGTTGACCACAGATACCACTTCTTTTAATGATTTGTAGATAAAAATGCAGACCACAAGAATAGGCAAATTTGCCTAGGAATAATATTCAGGGCGAGAAAAATGCTCACTCGGGAGGCAGGCCCCCAAAGGGGCTGGCAGAGTACTGCAAAGGAGGTTGATTTAAGAAACAAATACAAAACAAAACAAAAAACAGAGCTGTGGGGGTTGAGGGGGATAGCCCGTGAGGAGCGCTGTTATCAAAGACACAGGATACAAAGTGACTAAGTCGAAGGAGGAACTGTGCTGGGGTGGGAGCAGCGGTGAGGTCAAGTAAGAGCCAGGCCTTACACAACAGGAACAAGATGTCAGCAGGAAGTGAGGCAGTCAGAAAAAGAACACACTTGCTGGGTATGCTCTAAGATGCTTCCGGAGGATCTGACCTTTGGCAGTAATACTGTAATGGCTTTTTGATATAGGGTCTCAGGCAGCTCAGGCTGGCATGTAATTTGCTTTGTAGCCAGTGATAACCTTGAACTTTTGATCTCTGTCTCCAGCTCTCAAGCGTTGAGATTACAGGCATGCACTACCACACCCAGTTTATGTGGTGCTAGGGACTGACGCCAGGGCATCGCTCTACCAACTAAGCCATATCCCAGCTCCTACAACTGGCTTTTGACAAAAAAGTTCCTGTCTTCAGACTTAACTGAATGTTAAGTCTATTAAGATTCAGGCCAAGGAAAAGAAACAACTTGGGTTGTGTGTGTGTAGCTCAGTTGATAAGAGTGTCTGCTGAATGCGCAGGATGCTCTGGGTTCTAGCCCATAAACTGCATAAACTGGATGTGTGGCACACCCCTATAATTCCAGCATGCTCAACGAGGTGGCAGCAGAAGGGTCATAAGTTCGAAGTCAGCCTCAGCTGTATAGTGAGTGTGGGCCTAATCTGGGCTACATGAGACCCTGTCTCTGAGAACGATGCACAGGGAGCCTGGTGATATGCCTCAGTAAGCAAGCTTGCTGTGCACGCCTGAAAACCTTATCTTGGTCCCTGGAAGCCATGTGAAAGAAAGGCTGGATGTGGTGGCTGGAAGCCATCGTGGGAGACAAGAAGCAAATAGGAAGTGACTCCCTGTCCTTTGGCGTCCATAGGTCAGTTCTCAGCATCAACAGCAGGCATCTCACAATCAACTGCACGGAGCTCCATTTCCAGATCTGATGCCCATTTTTAGCCTCTTCGGGTACACACACACACACACACACACACACACACACACGCACGCAACATAAACTCATACAAAAATATGCATACATTCATAAATATTAAATAGCTTAAAATAATAATAAAAACTTTAAAACAAATAATCTACACTTGGGAGCTAATGCTCATTGTAACCCCGCTCCTCTTACTAGATAAGCACGTGGGATAACAGCAGGGTCCCAAAACAGTTGCAAGATGGGGAACAGGCCAGCCAGTGTTCTAGCTTGGCTTCTGTCGCTGTGACAAACACTATGACCAAGAACAACTTGGAGAGGAAAGGCTTTATTTCATCTTACATTTTCAGGTAACTGTCCATCACTGAGGGAAATCCCAGCAGAAACCTCAAGGTAGGAACTGAAGCAGAGACCACAGAGGAACACTGGTTACTGGCTTGGTCCCCAGGCTCAGTCAGCTATTTTTCTTTATACAGCCCAGGCATACATACTAGCCTAGGGTCAGCACTGCCCACAGTGGGCTGGGCCCTCCCATATCAATCAGCAACCAAGACTATGTCCTACAGACTTGCCACAGAGCAGTCTGAGCGAAGCATTTCCCCAACCGAGGTTCTCTCTTCCCAGGCAGCTGTGGTTTGTGTCAAGTAAAACCTAACCGCCATGCCCAGGAACAGAAATAGGTAAAACATTCTAAAAGAGCTCATTGGCTCAGCTGAAGAGATGTTCAGCCACTTAAGGCTAGACTCACAACCAAAAGGACAAGGGCTCACCAGAGTACTTCAAATAATGTGGGCTTGCTGTGGATCAGGAGAAAACCACTGTAATCAATTGTTAACCTGGTGAAGAGTAATCAGAAGTGAGACTGTGTGTGTGTGTGTGTGTGTGTGTGTGTGTGTGTGTATTACACGCACATCTGTGGAGCTCTCCAGTGTCATTTCCAAGCACCATCCTCCTTGGGGGACTTTTTGTTTGTTTTTGCTGCTGTTGCTTTAGTTGCAGCACCTGGGCTCTGTCGAACCGACTGACCTGGAACTCACAGAGATGCCCCTGCCTCTGCCTCCCAGGTGTTAGGAGTAAAGACCTGTACCACCATGCCTGGTTTCACGTTGGTTTTCCGCACAGGGTTTCACAATGGCTTGGGGTTCTCGGAGTAGACTTAGCTGGCTGGCCAGTGAGTCCAGGGATATGCCTGTCTCTGCTGCCTCAGCTCTGAGATTGCAGTTGCACGCCACTACGTATGGCTTTTCCTCCATGAGTTCTAGGCACTGAACTCAGGTCCCCCTGCTTTGAAGGCAAGCACTTACAGACTGAACTAGCTCTCTGGCTTGAAATGTCCTTTTCTATGGGGCAGGGGCTTTGAGAAAATTAGATTCTAAGCTCAAAATCCATAGCGACACCAGAGATCAAAGACTGTCCTCTGGTAAACCCACTTTAGGTTTACAAAACTCCACTGAACAAGTCAAGACTTGAGTTGACACACCCTAGGTAATAAGGGGTCAGTGTACACAATAACCACAAGTCCAGCATTAATAGTGTTGTGTGGTTGCTACAGAATGCAAACACAGCTCTGGACTGTTTCAATAAAGGTTTCCAAATAATGAATGATCAGTGACGTCAAGATGACAGGATTTAAAGTGACCAACCATAGAGAAGAGCCTCTGGGGATGTCTGTGAGGGAGTTTCCAGATTGGTTCATTGAGGTGAGAAGACTGCCCTAAATGTGGGTTGCAAGACTCTGTGGGTCCCTGAAGAAAAACAAGCCAGGGAGCTGAGCAGCGGCCTCCCTCTCCCTGCTTCCTCACCACAGGTGCAATGTGACCAGTCACCTCAAACTTATCTTGGCATGCCTCCCCACTAGCATGGACTGGGCACCCAAATGTGAGCCAAAAATACTCCTCTCTCTTTTGTGAGACAGGGTACCTGGCTGGCCTGGGTCTCACTGTGTAGACCAAACTGGCTTCAAACTCCCAAAGCTACACCTGTGTCTCCCAAGTGCTGGGATCAAAGGTGTGTGACGCCACCCTCGGCAACCCCTTTTATTAAGCTGCTTCTCCGGTTACTCTGTCAGAACAACATGTAGTCAGAACAAGATGACTAATGTAACGTCTCCCTGCATGCTAAATTATCAGACTCTATCGACAGTTCTGCTTAGCTCACGGAGTCAAATTTTGAGTATACTACCTCTCATTTATCCTTCTAATTCCCACTAACACACTCTCTCATCTTATACCTGACATGGCAGACCAATTCCAAGGATGGCCCGAGCTGAGGGTATGTCTACATGGTAGTGCTTGCCTAGCAGTTGCAAAGCTATGGGGTCTAATCTCCAGTTCAAGGGTGTTAGGGGAAGAAATCAAAGATGACCCAGCAACCCCTCTCCTAGCACAGAACTTTCACGGGGTCACCTCACCACTCCCTCATCAAAAGAGGAAGCTTATTTTCCTTCCAGGGGATCCAGGCTGGTCCTGTATTTTAAACTGATCATTAAGAAACAATGGGTTTGAGTTATAGACCTAGGCTCACAGGGGCCTTGCAGCTTCTATTGTCTCGATCTAACTTGACAGCCACCAAGTGAAGCTAGGACAGGCCACTACCTAATAAGCAACCATTGTGTGAGGAGAAAAGTTTTGTGGAGGAGAACAGAGTAGCCCAGCTAAGAGCAAGAACTGGGGGTAAACATTCTATGTCTGTGTGACTCTCTAACATGGTCATCTCTTGACCTAGGTCTTTGGAATGTGAGGAGACTATCTGAAGAATTTCATTTGATTTAAACTGAACTTTAAATAGCTAGAGACTGTTACATCGGTCAGCACAGATGTTTGTTCCCACTCTAATTCACCCAACACAATCCTACTAAAAGAACAGGGCCTGGCGAACTGAAATTGCCTTAGTACCTGTCCTTCATGGGGCTATGGGTATGTAGGTAGTGTCTAGGGATGGCTGGTGGAAAAGGATAAAGATCTATCAGAAGGAAAGGAAGATGGTGGCAACCATGACATGAATTCCCTCCAGCATCAGCCAAAAGATGAGAGGGGCCCATGCTAACTTGGTGGAAATGAGGAATGGGCAGGGAATTGAGACTGAAGGATTCTAGACCTAGGCCTGGCACCAGCAATTGCCTCAGAGGCTCTGGCAGGATTTAAAAGCTCAAAGACAGCCTGGCCAACTTAGGTGAGGCTGTGTTTCCAAACTGAAAAAGGCAGACAAACAAAAAAGAATAACAAGATGGGGGCGCATGCAGAATCGAGAGGTTCAATCCTCAGCATCAAGCAGGGGAAAGGAGATTTCCAGTTTCACGACTACCTTAGAGCAGGCCAAACAGAAAACTAATTTTCAAGAGTTTCCCTCGTCTGATGAAACACAATAGTTTTTAATAGTTCCATGGTTTATTATTTTGAGGAAGTGACAAAAAAGCAGAAAGTTAAACCCTCTGCGTCAACAGCTATGTCCATAATTTTAATCTGTACTTATTTCCCTCCTCTCCGAAGCTTAAGTTTTACATCTCCTATATATTTATTTTCTTTTATAAGCTTAGGGTGTCATGTATCCTATCTTGCCTCGAATTTGCTATCTAGTTAAGTATCTTGTACTTTAGATGCTTCTGCGACCACCAGCCAAGGCTGGCGTGTAATGTCAACATATGCCAGGTTTAGGTGGTACTGGCGATCCACCTTGCAGCTTCATGAGTCCTAGACAAGCACTCAGCCTAGTCTTTTTCTTTGAAAACAGACAATAATCTCTTTGACTACAGGAATCCTGTGTATTTGGGGAATGGCACCGTTCCAAATGTTTCTAGAATTTCCTAGAGGCCTGAGTAGGAAGTCCAAGAGTAGATAATAATCTAAACTCAAAAGACTTTATTAAACTCAGCCCCAAACTAGTATTTTACCCTTCGCTGAATCTACCATGCACCACAAAGCAGAACGACAGAGGCGCAAAGCGAGACCTAGGCTCTGCCGTGTACTGCAGGTCTGCGGGATTCCTCCCTCCATGCCCATCCTACCGGTTGCTCTTTGGGCGTGGCCCAGTTAGGGTGGCTGATTGGGCGAAGGCGTGGCTGAAAAGAGACACTTCCTATTGGGTTCAACCCAACAGTTTCCGGTAGCACTCGACAATTTCCGGCCACAGGCTCCGCCTCCGTCGGTCCACCTCGGCAGTTTCCGACATTTTTCGGGCTTTTCCGTCTCGCTCTCGTTTCGCTCTCTCCACTTCGGATATTTCCGTGTCTCGCTCGGAAGAACTCGGCAACCACTCGGCCTCCCCCATCCCCCGGTAACGGTCGCTGGTGAGTTTAAATGAGCCGGGGCTGGCCGGGCTGGAGCCGCTACGGGGGGGGCCTGAGGCACTGCAGAAAGTGGGTCTGAGCCTCAAGGATGACGGTGCTGCAGGAACCTGTCCAGGTAATGCTAGCCCCTGCTCCCAGGCCTGGCGCCATGCCTGGGTCGCAAAGCGAACAGCGAGTTCGCGGCCTGCTGCGGCCTAGGCCCGGCTTCTCCCGCCTCCCTTTCGGCGAGCCCTGCCTGTCTCTTCGTCAGTCCCGAGGCCTTACCCGCCGCCCCAGCCGAGGTTAGCCGGGTTCCCGCTTTACTTCTCGCCCCCTGTGCGAGCAGGGTTCGGCGGGAATCATTCGTTTTCCGTCGGTACTGGCGTCCGGCCATCCTCCTCCTCCTCCTCCTCCTCCTGTTGGTCGCGGGCCCTGCCCGCAGTGGGAGACAGGGGCTCAGCTGGAGCCCCGGGGACCGGCACCGAAGCGCTTTTGAACCGAGCTGGTGAGATTTCACACTAGTGGGGCAAGTTTGTTGGTATTTTCTTGGTTTCGTTTTACGTGAGATTGTCGAGGAAAGAAGGTAACATCCTTATAATCCTGCTTTTTGATACTAGTTTTTGTCTCGGTAGCACTTTCTGGTCCACTGTAGTTCTCGTTCAGTGGATTTCCCACCGGACAATGACGATCTGAGACGGGAACTCCCCTTCCCAGGCCCGGTGCTGCGGTGCAAACACCCAGGCAGGGGAGTGGGCGAAAGGGCAGGTCTGGATTTTCATTACCTCCGTTGGGCGTCAAGAGGCATTTTATCATGCAGGTTTAGAAGGTGCTTAGGAAATTAGATAATAATTGCTTTCCCATTCATTTCAATACCCGTCCATTCCTGAAACCACACCAGGGTATGCGTTGACGTACACGGTGCTGTTGTCATTGAAGAAACCCTATTGGGTTTTTAAGTGTGTGATGCAGTGCCAAGTCAGATCTGAAGAGGCTGAACCTTTTGTCCGTTGGTGGTTGGTGATGGACCAGGTTTGGGAGATGTTCATCCTACTGTATGATCTTTGACATGGTCGAAAGAATTGGCCTCCATTAATTACTGTCATTAAGCCATGAACTTTATTTTGAAGTTATAAAGCAAACCAATTTTAGAAACTGTGAATTCCCTTAGCTAAGCCTGTGACAACAAATAGTAAATGCTTCTAATACGTCAATAGTAAATGCTTCTAATGCGTCAGTACAGCATTTCCTTAATTTCTCATCGCAGCATAAAATACTGTTTTCCCTATTTGACCTTGTTTCCAGCTGTTTACATGGTGACAGCTATTAGTATTTGAATTATAGCAAAAATATAGCAACTCAGGATTATGACTTCTGAACTATTATTGTGTCTCTGTTGTTTCAGTTCTTCCAAAACTGCATTTCTTTCCAAATTTCTTTTCCTAGTGTAGAGACCTTTGTAAGTCCTTTTTGAGGCCTATCATGAAATTAAACAGATAAAGAGGTTGTTCAGATGTTTCTTTTTATTTCATATTGTAGTTTGGTCTTAATTATTCTTTTGCATTTCGTGACCAAAAAGACTTTTTGTTGTTGTTTTTTGTTTGTTTGTTGAATTTGGTTTTTAAGTGTGTGATGCAGTGCCAAGTCAGATCTGAAGAGATCTCAGGAAGGCGCTCTGTATAGCCCCGGATGTCCTGGAACTCACTCTGTAGACCAGGCTGGCCTCCAACTCAGAAATCGCCTGCCTCTGCCTCCTAGAGTGCTGGGATTACAGGCGTGCGCCACCACCGCCC
The DNA here is from genome assembly GCF_947179515.1 of Apodemus sylvaticus. Classification (NCBI taxonomy): domain Eukaryota; kingdom Metazoa; phylum Chordata; class Mammalia; order Rodentia; family Muridae; genus Apodemus; species Apodemus sylvaticus. Next base: position 18,438,261 of record NC_067481.1, read on the forward strand.
AGCTAAGACTTTTAATCTATATAAAAGAATAAGACAATCAAAATATTGTTTTTGCTAGATAGGATCCAGCATGTTTCCTGTTTTTTTCTTTATTGTTAGCAATAACACAGTTAATATCATTAAAACTAAAAAGTAAAATTTACCTTCCTTTCCTCCATGTTAGGTCCACTAGATTTTAGGATAATGGTGAGAAGTTTAGGGTCTGAGAAGCTAAGAATTGGGGTTATAATTTATAGTATAGCAAGGTGGAAAGAGGATCTGGAGTTGAAGGTCATCCTCAGCTGTGTAGCAGGTTCAAGGCCAGTGCGGGCTGCTTGAGCGAGACCCTGACTCAAAACGACAACAACAACCGAAATAACAACATGCAGACAACCTTGACAAGGAATGCTGTTGAAACTGGGCAAGAAATAAGAGATATTAAGATAGTTGTTTGTTAAAACAGTACTTGTTCCATGTATTGGGGAAAAAATAGTGTTGACATTTTTTTCTTTGCTTTCTTCCTGGTGTTTGTAGGTATAGGTAGGCAGAAATAAATAATGGTCAAATGTTTATTTCTACTTTTCTTCCTCCTTTAAAGTTAATGTGCCAAACAGATTTAAATATAAGCCCCTTCCCACATCAGCTCTTATAGAAATATTACTTTGTATTTGACTCTTTACAAAAAAATCTTGCATATTACAAGGCAAACATTTATTTTGTGGCTCGGCCTCATTGTGTAGTCCTGGCTGGGATTAAAGGCATGTACCACATTGCTAATTTGGGTGCCTGTAGAAGTCTACTTAATAGAATAGGTGGCATTTCGTTTGCACAGTGTTTTGGCTGACATTTACTTATGTACTATGTGTGCACTTGTGTGTCTGTGACTCTGGGTGGCGGGTGTCTTTACCACCTGAGCAGTTTCACCAACCTGATGCTGCTTTAAAAGGCATTTAATATCAACTGATAAAACTATATCAATTATTTTTGCAAGTAAAGCTTCATATATGTATTGGATAGAAATGACTTTTGAAGGTGATTTTAATATCCTACACTTGGAAAGTTGAGGCAGGAAAATAAGGGGTTCAAGGTCGGGCTTGAACAAAGATGCTTAAGATCCCATCTCAAAACAGTCATGCAGGGATTTGGGCACTACATACATATATCATCTTTTTTTTTTTGGATTTGGGTTTTTTTTTTCAAGACAGGTATAGCCCTGGCTGCTTTGGAACTAGCTCTGTAGACCAGGCTGGCCTCCAACTTAGAAATCCACCTGCCTCTGCCTTCCAGAGGGTGCCACCACCACCCGGCTGTGGACCGTGTTTTTTACGGTTGGTAAAATTGACCTTTTGGAGAAAGTGGAGTTTGTTATGTGTGTTTTAAGGAGTGTTTATTTACCAGATGTCTCTACCATTTGTGATAGCCAAAAATGCCTCCCACCAGTCTTGACTAAGTGTGGAGTCAGGGAGCCACCTAGATAAAGACCTGGATAAAGGAGGGGGGGGGCAGTGGTGGCACACGCCTTTAATCCCAGCACTTGAAGCAGAGGCAGGCAGATTTCTGAGTTCAAGGACAGCCTGGTCTATAGAGTGAGTTTTAGTACAGCCAGGGCTATACAGAGAAACCCTGTCTCAAAGGAAAAAAAAAGAAAAAAGAAATGGTAGAACCTAAGAATGAGAGCTGGGTATGGCCACAGCACGCCTGTAATCCCATCACCTGGGAGGTAGAGGCAAAAAGGGTCAAGAATTCAAGGCGTGCCTCAGCTATGTTATAAGTTTGAGACCAGACTGGCAAATGAGACCCTGTCTGAAAAGCAGAAATTTAAAAAACAAAACAAAACAAAAACAAAACAACCAATTGAGTAAAAGCTAGAGTTGCAGAAGTAGAAATTAGATTCTATTGTATAAAGTGGAATTTCTATGATGACTTTTTTTTTTTGGTTAGGTTTATTTTCTTTCTCCCTGCTTTTCCTGACTTTCTCATACCTTTTGTTGTATTTTTTTTCTCAAATACAAAAACCAAACAATTTATAACAGTCCAAATTAAATCTCAGTACAGCTTACATTTAAAATACTTGAACTGGGTGTGATGGTACATGCTTGAAATCCCAGGACTTGGAAAATAGAAACAGGACCTTGAATTTAAGGCCAGCCTAAGCTACTCAGACCCTGTCTTAAAATATGCAAATAAAATTATATTTCAGCAAGCTGTAATCCTGGTGCTTGACAGGCAGAGGCAAGAAAAGCAGTTGGAAGTCTTCTCCACTACTGCACCCCAGCTCTGAGGCAAGCTTGTGCTACAGGACTCTGTCCTTAAAAACAACCAACCAAAGCCTCACTTTCAGGTCTCTTCCTTAGTTTACTGGCCTACTTCTATTCTCAGGAATGCCTTTTGTTAAGGTCTGTTGGTGTTTATATACGCACATGCCCCCACATGTTTGCAGGTGTCCTTGGAGGCCAGAAGAAGGTATTGGACCACCTGGAACTGGAGTGACAGGGAGTTGTGAGCTGCTCCACGTGGGTGCCTGCTCCACGTGGGTGCTCCAACTAAACTTAGTTCCTCAGGAAGAAAGAGTAGCAAGCCCGCTTAACTACTGAGCCATCTCTCCAGCTCCCTTTTTCTTTTTTTAGTAAGTTACCTCTTTCTAGTTCCTGCTTAACATAAAAGTCACAGCCTTTTCTCCATCTCTTCTCATGGTAGCTAGGAGAGTTTTCACCAAACCTATATTTATTTTTTTCCCCCGTAAACTCTACTTAATAAAGTTAACTTCAGCTTGAAAAACAAGATCAATTAGTTCCCTATCCCCAACCCCCCCAAAACTTTAGTAATCAGAATAGATGGTGGGACCAGGGAGATGACTCAGCCAGGAAATGAATTGCTACATAAGCCTGAGGACCTGAGATTGGATTGCTAGCAAACTTGTAGAAAGCTGGGTATGGCTGAGCTGCATCGCTGAAAAAAGAGTGGGGTGGTTCGCTTTCATCTGAGAGACCCTGTCTCGAGATAAGGCAGATCACAATAGAGTAAGACACCAGATATCCTTCTTAGACCTCTGCACAGTGGTGCACATCTGTACACATGCACACATATCCATACACATGTGCACACAGTAGTATTAAAATAGTAGCTTTTAAAAAAAGGAAGCAGCAACTGAGGCAGATACCCGACGTCAGCCTCTGACCTCCTTATACACGATACATTATACAATGCATGCAAAGACTACACAGCAGGTAAGAATTTGCAGCTGTATGCTCTTGGTTTATCTTTTCAGTGAATACAGCCCAGGACTGAATCATTAGTTCTTTCAGTGGAATGTCTCCTAAATGTTTTGTTGGATAGGAAGAAGGAAAGAGGAATGCTGCTGTGTGGCTTCTTAACTTTGCCTTAGCAACTTGCCACCCATCTGGCTTTAATCTGTAGAACTGGTGCCTGGGTGCTGTGTTTGGGGAGCCTCCACCATCTGTTGAACAGGGTGCTGATTTTAGCTCTGTGTTCATCATCAGCTACGAATCTGTGGTGATGACAGCAGTCCCTTTCGCATCCCATCGCCCCAGTGAGATGCATGTCACTCAGGCACTGAAAGATAACAGCACATGTGGGATGGATGACCCATCTTTTTGCTGGTGCTTATGAGGAATTGGTATTCTGGGCCAAACTTGATATGTCTCTTTTCTTCTCCTTTTCCTCCTCTTCCTCCTCCTTCCCCTCCTTCTTAATTTCTTTATTTTAGGACAAGATCTTATTATTTGCCCAAGCCAGTCTGGTTCTATTTAGCTCATGTGATTAAGGTTCAGAAATGCCTTGGTCATCTGATTAATATCAGAGGAATCATCTTTATCTGCCTGGATTTAGATACAGAGATTCATTCTCTATATAGAGAACATTCAAGAAATAACTGATGGGCTGGAGAGATGGCTCAGCAGTTAAGAGCACCAACTGCTCCTCTAGAGGTCCTGAGTTTGATTCCCAGCAACCACATGGTGGCTCACAACCATCTGTAATGGGATCTAATGCCCTCTTCTGGTGTCTGAAGAGAGCAATGGTGTACTCATATACATAAAATAAACGGGCTGGAGAGATGGTTCAGTGGTTAAGAGCACTGCCTGTTCTTCCAAGGGTCCTGGGTTCAAATCACAGCAACCACTTGGTGGCTCACAACCATCCATAATGAGATCTGATGCCCACTTCTGTTGTGTCTGAAGTCAGCTACAGTGTACTTAAATAAAATACTAATAAATAGATCTTTAAAAAAATAAAATAAATCTTTAAAAAACTAATGCCCATATTCAGTCCTTCCTCCTCTTATATTTTGCCTTTTTGTTCATTTCTTTTTGTAATATTGTACTTACATGGATATTTGTTTATGTACCATACATTTATTATTGGCTAGATTTCATATATGAGAGAAAACATGATTTTCCCCCTGAGATTGTATGAGCTCAATATTATATAATTTATAATATTAGGTAAAGAGATATTTTAATATTTCACTTAGGTCCATCCATTTTCCTGCAGTTTTTTAAACTTTATTTCTTTAGTAGTATTCCATTTTTATATATACCAAATATATAAAATTCCATATATACTAAAATTTCACTATCCATCTGTTAGTGGAAAACTAGGTTGTTTCCAGTCACTTTTTTATATCGAATAAAACAACAATAAACAGGGTGCAGATACCCCTGTGATAGATATGGCACTCTCCGGATGGAGCCCAGGAGTGAATAGCTGACTCAGCAATGGCTGTGTTAAGTTGCAGTCAATAGACCAACAGTCAATAGAGGCTCCTGCCCCCCCCCCATGCCTCTGACGGCTGGTCAGTTTGTTGATGACAGTCATTCTGACTTTTAAAAACTGTCTGTTCAGTTCATTAGCCCATTTGGTAATTGGTAGTTTATGATATTTAAATTTAAATTTCTTTTTAAATTTTGGATATTAACACCTCATCTGAAATGGAGCTGGTAAGGATTTTCTCTTATACTGTGAGCTGTTAACACTACTGATTGTTTCCTTTGCTATATAGAAACATGAATTTTCATGTAGTTGAACATGTAGTATCATGTTCAGTTCCTGAGCTGCTGGTATTCTACTTAAAAAAGTTCTTGTCAGCCAGCAGTGGCACTCAGGAGCAGAAGCAGGAAGGCCAGCCTGGTCTATAGAGCAAGTTCTAGGACAGCCAGTACTACACAGGGAATCTTTATCTCAAAAAACAACAATAAAAGAGTTCTTACCTAGCCCAGTATATTTAACGATATTCTCTGTATTTTCTCCTAAAAGTTTCAGGTTTAGTTAAGGTCTTTGATCCACTTTACATTGATTTTTACGCAGATGAAAGTTATAAATCTAATTCTTCTGCAGAAAGAAATCCAGTTGTGCCATCACTGTTTGTTGACTAGGCTATCTTTTCTCCAAGGGATGCTTTTGCTTCCTTTGTCAAAAAAGTAAGCTTTGTCTTTTATTTCCATGTAGGCTAGATAGCAGTGACTGTGTAGTTAGAGAGAAAGAGGGTGAAGGAAAGAGTGTTTTTGTTTCATCCACCTCAGGTTGTCAGCCTAGAACAAGCGCTGTTACCTGCTGAGCCGTGTCTACTTTGCTTTATATGGAGTTAGGATCGTGTAACCAGCATGGTAGGTATGTCATCCTTATGCTTAATGGATGGACAATGTTTTCCAAAGGTAGTGAGCACAGTCAGTGAGTTGAGTAGTATGAAGATGCATGTGACACTCAGACCAGAAGGACCTGGACTGTGCTCTAGGTGTCTGTAGATCACACCACTATTGGCCTGAAGGCTGACTTAACTCTTTTATTAGATTTTAACCCCTCTCTTTTCTTTTCCTTTCTTTTTTTTCTTTTCTTTTATCTTTTTGAGGCAGGCCTTCTGGTAATCTGAAACTTTGTAAGTTGGCTGGCTGGCTGGCTGGCTGGCCTCTGAGCCCTGAAACCAGCCTGTACCACTATGTCTATCTGTCTGTCTGTCTCTCTCTCTTTCTTTCTTTCTTTTCTTTTCTTTTCTTTTCTTTTCTTCTTTCTTTCTTTCTTTCTTTCTTTCTTTCTTTCTTTCTTTCTTTCTTTCTTTCTTTCTTTCTTTCTTTCTTTCCTTCCTTCCTTCCTTCCTTCCTTCCTTCCTTCCTTCCTTCCTTCCTTCCTTCCTTTCATGGATTCTTTTTTTTTTTTTTTTTTTTGAGACAGGGTTTCTCTATATAGACCTGACTGTCCTGGAACTCACTCCGTAAACCAGGCTGGCCTGGAACTCAGAAATCCGCCTGCCTCTGCCTCCCAGAGTGCTGGGATTACAGGCCTGCGCCACCACCCGCCTGGCTTTAACAGGGATTCTGGGGATTAAACTCAAGTCCTTGGGTTTACCAGGCAAGTGCTTTACCAGCTATCCATCTCCCTATCCCTGCACAAAGGTTTCAGACAGGTTTCATGTAGCCTACGCTAGGCTTGAATTCCTGATCCTCCTGCCTCTTCAGCCAAGTTAAGTGAATGATGGAGAATTTTTCTAGTTTTAGACAATACATCTAAAATTCTGTTAAAGGAAAATTAAAATGAAATTGATTTGAATATCTAAAAAGAGTTTGCGCTTTATTCTGTAGATATGTATGTTGTAAACTGGCTTTCCAAGGAGAATAACTAATTTGATGAGGGATGAAAGACTAGTGATGGGATCAGAAAGACAACAGTGACAGTGACTAGAACTGTGCATTGCACAGTTACAGATATGTGCTAGGAACTCCTGTCCTTCACTGTAGCCTTGTGTTTTATATAATCTATTTTTAATTGGGGGACAGTATATGTACGTGAGTGCTGGTGCCTGTGGAGGGCAGAGGTGCTATACCCTCCCAGACTGATATTACAAGGAGTTGTGAACCTCTTGATGGGGGTGCTGGAAATTTAACTCCATTCCTTTGCAAGAGCAGTACAAGCCCTTAGTTGTTGAGCCATATCTCCAGTCCTTGACTCTTCTTTTAAATGAAGAAACAAACTGAGCACTGTACAAAATATAAATGAATAGATTAAGTCTTCCTGTAAAAGTCATTAAGTTTCTTGTCCAAGACACAACTGGTTCAGGGATTTGAACCCAAGTCCTTGGCTCTTGTCCTGTGTGCCCAGGGATGAACACATAGTGTGTTTAGAGAAGGTAATGCTGAAACAGGATGATTACAGCACAGCTTTCAGGTAGGAAGATTAGAAGACTACTGAGGGCACTGTTTATGTTTGAAGGATTCTCCTCCTCCTCCTCCTCCTCCTCCTCCTCCTCCATGGTCTTGTGTGCTTGACTTCATCTCTCATGGCGTCTCGGAAATGACAAGAAACAAAAGGAGAAAGTATGGGCAAGAATACAATCAGAATACATTATACACGTATACATAATGACATAATGAAAGCTATTATTTTGCATGATTAGAAAATGAACTCTGAGCCCGGGCAGTGGTGGCACATGCCTGTAATCCCAGCACTTGGGAGGCAGAGGCAGATGGATTTCTGAGTTTGAGGACAGCCAGGACTACACAGAGGAACCCTGTCTCGGGGGAAAAAAAAGAAAATTAACTCTGAGGGGTTGGAGAGATGGTTTGGGGTTAAGAACACTTGTTGCTTTTATAGAGAAATGGGGTTTGATTCCCAGCACCATATGATGACTCACAACCTTCTCGAACTCCCAGTTCTGGGGATCACAGTGCCTTCTTTTGACTTCCCTGGGTACTAGGCACGTACATATATTTAAGCAAAACATTCATACACATAAAGTTAATCTTTTTTTTTTTTTTTCTTTTAAGTGAACTTTAAGGCATTGGAGAAATGACTTGGTAAGGAGAGCTTGAGTGTGATTCCTGGCATCTATGTAAAAAGTTAAGTGTGGCAGCACATACCTATAATCCCAGTGCTGGGAAAGGAAATATGATTGATCCCTCTGGTTTCCTGGCCAGCCCTAGCTGGGTCAGTTGAATTCCAGACTGAGAAATCCTGTCTCAAAACCTAAGGTGGAGAGTGATTGATGAGGATGCGCTGCTTCAGTCTGGCCTCTGTGTACGAGCACCCAAGCAGAGTGAGCTTTAAGGGCTGAGGGTATTGTTTATGCACAGAATCCTTGGTGCAGTCCCAGCACTGTGGACCACGGGTGAGGATATATGTGCATAGTCTGCACTGAGGGTGCAGACAGAAGGATCTAATGTTCATCCTCAGCTGCGTAGTAAGTTTATAGCCAGCTTGAGATGTAAGAGACTGTCTCAAAAAGCCATACACAAGCTGGAAAGGAAATCCATCCTATTCCACAGTGGATTTTAGTTAAAACTGGTAATAAAGCCAGATAAAATTCCAAGAGTAGGCTTTTTTTTAAATGATAATAAATTGCATGAGAAATGTATACATATACACATTATATGTCTGTTGCATCTTATTACCTTACTATTGTTAAGCTGAAACTACTGCTATGATCTGTACAATGAGACTTTTTTTGGGGGGAGGCTTGTTTTTCTCTTTTTTATGCTCTGAAACAGTTATGTGGAAACTTTAAGGGAAAATTTTTTTTTTTTTTTTTTGATTTGGTTTTTTGGAGACAGGGTTTCTCTGTTTAGCCCTGGCTGTCCTGGACCTCACTCTGTAGACCAGGCTGGCCTCGAACTCAGAAATCCGCCTGCCTCTGCCTCCCAAGTGCTGGGATTACAGGCATGCGCCACCAGCGCCCGGCGGGAAATTTTTTTTTAAGGAATGAAAATTCTGTTATGGACTAAAAAGTTTGTGTTTTATTTTATTTTGAGTCAGGGTCTTTCTATTACTGGCTGGCTTAGAATTTACTCTGTAGACCAGACTGGCTTGGAACTCTCAGAGATCTTCCTGCCTCTGTCTCCTGAGTACTGGACTCAACGACATGTTCTCTGGCCTTCATCCCTTTGTTTATGAGCTATTCTGTAAATTATGTTTAGTTTCGCTGACTGGGCACTGAAGACCTTTCCAATATGGACTGCATTGGAATCACTAGTACAGCTGTTAACTTGTGCACTTAGCCAGCACCTGTGATTTGGTATAATTAAAAGTCATTTCTTCTCTGTTCTTAGTGATTGTGTGATTTGAAGATACTTCAAAATACAAAAGAGAAAGGAATTTCCCAGGCTGGAGAGGAACTCTTGTTCTTTGAGAGGACAAGGTTCTGTTCCCAATACCCACATTGCAGATCACAACCATCTGAAATTCCATTTCCAAGAGATCCCAAAACCCACACTAACCAACTTGGACACCAAGCATGCCTGTGGTATACAGACATGCATGCAAGTAAAACACCCAGCACTTAAATAAATCTTAAGAAATTTTTTTTAAAAAATAACTCCCTTGGTTTGGTATCTTTGCCCTTTTAATCATTTAAACCAATTCTGCAAATATTTATTAAGAGTCTGTTACACACACACACACACACACACAAGGTTCCTGTGAACTTTATTAGTACGCCTTATAGGGAGTATTTATAAATCTCAGATTGTATACATCTCAGTATATATTTAAATATAAAAATATACCAAACCTCAAATATATACCAAGTTTTCAATACATAGTTTTACTCTATATGCCTTTACTGGGGAAATCTGTAGTTTTCAAAAGATTTCCAAAAGAGTGTAGGTAGGTTGGGTGATGGTGCATGCCTTTAACCCTAACACTCTGAAAGCAGGAGGATCTCTGAGTTTGAGGCTAGTCTAGTCTACAAGACAGGCAGGGCTACACAGAGAAACTATCTTGAAAACAAAACCAAAAAATAACAAAAAGAGTGTATATAAGAAGCAATAGTTTTACTTTAATATTTAGTGCACTGTGGAATTTACACAGGGTGTTGTGGTTTCATCACTTAAATTAGTAATTCTGGGATGGAAAGATGGTTCACTTGGTAAATGCACATCTTTAATCCTAGGCAGAGGCAGGTTGCATTCCAGTCTGGTCTGCATAGTGAGTTCAAGGCCAGACAGGACTACGTAGTGAGACCCTGTCTCAAAAACAGGAGTAGGGGGAGGGGTAGACTAGAGAAGAGCGATAGTGAGTCCTGTCAGACTCCGAGGTGGAGCGGGAATCAGAAAAGTGTTCACATAGAGTATTACAGTTGTGCTCTGTATAAGTATGTGTATTAAGTATGGTAAGTATGTTGCTATCTACTACAGGCAAATTCTGTAAGAAGGAATAGTCTGTGGCTAATAGCATGTGGATAAATGAGCAACAAATATGGTAGAACATTTTATGAGGTTCTAGATGTTCCTGCACAGCATATATTTGGTACTTTTTTTAATGGCTTTAAAACTGGCGGAATCCTAGAGTAATCCAACAATCCTTTCTAACAGGTTCTGTTTTCAGGTTCTATTTTCATTTAGTGGCCTTATGAATCTTTTTCCTCATCTTTATTTCCCAAACAGTAAAAGGCCCTCTCGCCCGAATGAGCCCTGTTAGTGTGGTGTGATAATCAGTAATATAAATAGTCCTTTCCATGAGACTGAGCATTGAATTGATCTGTATGAAAGTATTTTAAAATAATCATGTTTAACTGCTGGCAGAGAAATATAAGATATCCAAACATGCACACACACACACACACACACACACACACACACACACACACAGGAGGGGAGGAAAAAAAGGGGAAGGAGGAAGAGAGGAGGAGGAGGAAAAGGAAGAAGAGGAGGGGGAGGAGGAATGATGATCATGATCATCCCTGGTATGGACTCACTATCTTCCCAGTCCCCTTATTTAAAAAATAAAAATAAAAATAAAATAGAAGCTTCTTTTCCTACCAAATTAGTAAAAAATTAAAATCTGTCTCACAAAAAGGAGTGTGAGGAATAGAAAGATGAATGGGCTAGGAAGTTAGTATAGATTATGTTATTTTAAGCTAGGTTTTTAGGATGAGCAAGTTATTGAAGAAAAGGGGTATATGGAAGTGTAGATGATTAGATTCATGCAGGGATTAAGAGTAAATGCAGATATTGGAAGCCTACAATGAGAAACTTTATGTAGCACACTCTGATCAGATAGTCTATCACTTAAATTAGTGAAATTGGACTGGAAAGCTGGCTCACTTGATGAGAAGACTTGCCTCTCTCAGAGGACCCGGGCTTGGTTCCCAGCACCTGCACCAGGACTCTCATACCCACCTCCCAGGGATCCGTCCCGCCCCAGCCTCTGAAGCTCTCTGCACACATATGTAAGATACAGAAAGAGATAAGAATAACCAGAGCAGGTGAGGAGCCTCAGCAAGTTACCACACTTGCTGCTGAGCCCAGTGACCTGAATAAGTTCCCTCGGACCCACACGGTAGGAGAGATTATCTTTGACCTCCATCCAGCACACACATGCCCACCTGCTACACTCATGTGCACATACAAAAGTAAATAAATAAGTGAAGAAATAATACAAATAAGTAAATTTCACAGAATGACTTGAGTATTATGTTCAAGACAGCGTCAGAAGTTACTGTGTATATTTACGTCCTTCTCTATTTACAGGCTGCTATATGGCAAGCACTAAACCACTATGCTTACCGAGACGCAGTTTTCCTCGCGGAACGACTATATGCAGAAGGTTTGTGATCTACTCATTTGTATTTTGTGACTAGCACGGTTCTTTTTCATTCTTTTGTCTTTTTAACTTTGTTCTTATTTTTAATTATGTGTATATATATATATATGTGTGTGTGGATACTTGTTGAAAATAGTGTCCTCCAAGACCAAAGGCATCAAATCCACTAGAGTTAGAGTTGTGAGCCTCCAGATGTGTTTGAAATCTGAACTCCAATCTTCGTTAAAATCACTGTATGTTCTTAATTGCTCAGCTATCTCTCCAACTCCTTTCTGTACGCATGCGTGCGCGCGCACACACACACACACACACATACATTGTAAGAGCATGTGGTATTTGAGTATGGCTGAAAACATAGGGCAACCTTGGGTGTTTTTTCCTCTGGCGCCTTTTACTTTTCTTTTTGAGATGATTTGTCAGTAGCATGGAACCTGTCAAGTAGGTTAGGCTGTCTAGCTACTGAGCCCCAGAAATCTCCCTCCTCCTCCTCAGTCCTGGGATTCTAAGCATGTGCCAGCCTTTTCATTGGGTCCTAAGAAGCAAGGCAAGCACTTTGCTGACTTACCTCCCAGCTGTTCCATTTTTGTTTTTGGAGACAATTTTTCTGATCTCACACTGGTCTTAAACCCCTAACTGCCCTTTGGTCCGCAGACTCCCAGGTTCTCTGGTGGGGAAAAGAGCCACCATGCCTATCTTGTTTTGTTTTTCTCCAGAAAATATTTTTACTGTTTATTTCTAATGGGCTGGACATGTGCTATGACCTCTGTGGATGTCAGAAAATAACTCGAGTTTCTCTTTTTCTTCTGTGTGGGGTCCAGGGATTTATTTCAGGTCCTCAGGCCTGGCAGCACGCATGCTTACCAACTGAGCCATCTCCCAGACCCTAAACTTTTGTTTTGTCTTAGTATTTGGTGTTACAGAGAACCAATTGTTTTTTAATCTGTCCATTTTAATTTAGAAACATTTTTGACCACAGAAATGAGGTTCATTCTCCCTTCATAGTAAAATTTAACTTCTGTCTACCTAAGAGGTCTGTTAAAAAAAAAATCTAAATAAGATGTTTTCCTAGTGGTCTGTTTAAGGGTAGAGGTGTGTATGTGTGTGTGTTTGCATTTCTTACATATTTACAGAGAATGTAATTGTTTTCATCATATTACTACCTTAGTTCTTCTAGAGAGATGATCAGGAACTGGCAAATTGACTTTTTTTCTTTTTTGTATATTCTGATTGGTCTGGAACTGGAAGTGATTTACATGCTTCAGTCCACTGAATGCTGAGATTACAGATATGGACCACCAACCTTACCTGTTCTATCACAACTGATTTCTCCATAATTCAAATTTGAATTAGTAATTGTTTTGAATTAAATGGCAATGACATGCTAAATGTTTTTGTTGCTTAACTTGTTTTTTGGCAGACTGAATAGTTGCTAATTTATCTGTTCTTTTTTCTTTTTAATGTCTTAGTACATTCAGAAGAAGCCTTGTTTTTACTGGCAACCTGTTACTACCGCTCAGGAAAGGCTTATAAAGCATATAGACTCTTGAAAGGACACAGTTGTACCACCCCACAGTGTAAATACCTGCTTGCAAAATGTTGTGTTGACCTCAGCAAGTAAGTATTAAAATCTACTTTATCTAGTTTGGTTAGACTTTCATTGAATTTTGGATAAAATGTTCTATGTTAAACTTCTTTTCTCTCTTTTGAGTAACAGTTGAAATGTTTGTACCAGTGACAAAGGCCTTAATTTGGTTGTGGAGAGATTTCATTATAATGGTGATAATTTTTTTTTTGGGGTGCTGGAGATCTTTAACCCCAGGCTTCATCTTCATAAAAGCTAGACAGTCACTCTCACACAGGGCTCTGGCGCAGTGGTAAAGCACTTGCCTAGCATGTGTGTGACTTTGGATTCAGTTCCTGGGACTGTCAAACAAAACTAGCTGAGCTACATTGTGAGTCTCACAATAATGCAATTTAAGAGAAGTTTAAGTTGTGACTGATTCTTCCCAGCTTCCAAAGTGATCCTAAGGCTCATTTCTCTGGCTCAGCTCTCGTGGTTAGGCACTTTAAACAAGCCTAGAAACATGGCAGTTCACTAGGATAGGTGACACACGGTGTCCTTTTGAGATCATTGGAGAGTTACTGCCCACCTCTACCACTCAAAGTAAGGGACATACCGAAGTGTCACTACCGTTAAAGCTAAGTCATCTGACCATATTCCAGAGCTGGTGGCAGGTGGGACTACAGATGAAATACTGGCAAAAGTGTCTAAACAGATATTTAGTCTCACATATGTGTTGAATTTTTTTGTTTGTTTTTTGTTTTATCTTGGTTTTCTTGAGGTTGAAGTTGTTGTTTTTCCAAGACAGGGTTTCTTTGTGTAGTCCTGGCAGTCCTGGAACTTGTTCTGTAGATCAGGCTGGTTTCAAACTCAGACATCCACCTTCCTCTGCCTCCTAAATGCTGGGATTAAAGGCATGCGCCACTACAGCAGGACTCCATGTGTGTGTGTTTTGTTTGTAGATTGTATATAGAGGTTACAGGTAAGTTTCATAAAATTGCCATGTAAGTAGCTATGCTATTTGTCTAGCAACTAACTTTAAGTGTTGTGGTAAATATTATTTGGGAGTTTTCTACCCCACTGTAGGTTATTTAGTTCCCAAATAAAATATACAATAATCTTGATATTTATAATAAGCCTTAAGGCACTAGAGCTGGGCAGATGTCATCCCTTTATGCTATTTTGTCTGCTTCCCATTAATCTTGAGGTGTCACATGTCATGTGCCCCTATGGGCTGCTCCTACTCCCACAGGTAGCCCACCCACATCATGGTATCTATGGCTTCTCCCTCCTCCGGCTCTGCCCCTTCTGTCCTGCCCAGCCCAGGCTGTGAGCATCCTTATTAACCAGCAGGTGGTAATGTGGGGCAAGGTCTCCACAACAAAGCCAGTATGCCTTAGGATCTGCTTATCTTGGAGCAACCAGGTCTTGGAGTACAGAATTTGTCATTTGAATACAAGCAGCACCAGACCAAGCCCCATAAAGGGTAATTGAATTAGCTATTTATTACTAGATTATTTAAAAATCCAAAAATTTTGCTGGGCGGGTAATAGCACATGCCTTTAATCCTAGCAGGATTGCAGAAAAACAGAAGCAGGTGGATTTCTTGTGAGTTCAAGGCCATTCTGATCTACATAGTTTCAGAACAGCCAGGGCTATGAAGAAACACTGTCTCCCTCTCCCTCTCCCTCTCCCTCCCCTTCCCCTCTCTCTGTCCCTCTCCCTCTCCCTCTCTCTTCCTCCAAAGATTTTAATGTTGAAATCTTAAAAATTAACCTTTTTTTAATGAAAAAAAGAAAAAAATATCACTGAGGTTTAAAGGTATTCATAGTACGTGGTATATTAGATAATTCCACATAATGGGGCTAGCAGAGAGGTTTTAGCTGGTCATTGCACTTGCTGCCAAATGCTACCAAACTTAACACACTGAGTTTGATCCCCTGATGTATGAGGTAAGAGAGAACCCAGCCTGCAAGCTGTCCTCTGACCGCCACAGGTACTGCTATGACTGGTGACTTGTGCATGCCTCCCCAATAAATCTTAACACTTGTAATAAAAGTGATTCTTTTGTTCTTGAATGCAATTTAGTATTTGGTTTTTGAGAAGAACAATTGTTTTTTAATTCATCCATTTTAACTTTGAAACATTGTTCAGCCTAGTAATGAGGTATATTTAAATAAAGCCTCATTAGTATGAATAATACATAATGCTGCTCAAACTAGAATTGTCCATATAGCAGTTAAATTTTAATGAGTTCTGGTTTAAAGGCAGGACCGAGAATTTAAGATCATAAATCTCTAACTTCCGAATGTCTCTTAAGTTCACGATTGCCACTGTTCTAAGAGTACCATTCACTTTTCACTGTGTCTGTCGTTAGACTCAAATGATAATGAAAGATAGCTTCATGAAGTGCTTTTTATATTGACATTAAAATAAATTTATATTTTAAAGGCTTGCAGAAGGGGAACAGATCTTATCTGGTGGAGTGTTTAATAAGCAAAAAAGCCATGACGACCTTGTCACTGAGTTTGGGGATTCAGCTTGCTTCACTCTTTCCTTGTTGGGACATGTATATTGGTAAGTGTGAGTGACTCAAGACTACAGGAAGTCTCCTGAGCAGCAGTGCTCTGGACTGTGCCCATTTTGATATAGCCTGTAGTGATGTTACAGACACAGGTTGGCTTTGTAGTTGTAACCTTTCCCATCATGACCTCATTGTCTGTTAACTAGTAAGGCTGTTGATTCATTTTCCCCCTGCTCAGCCTACTTAGTGATAATAGCTGCGGCAGCTGTAGCCAGTTCTTATCACTGGAGGAAGGGAGTGGTTTCTTTTCCCTAATATTAAATGTCATTGCTTCTCCTTAGAAAGAGTCTTGAAGGCAGGTTTCAGTCATACAAATTAAGTATTATTTTCTTCCAATATATAACCTTTGAAGTGTGTAACAAGAATTTTTAACATGCATGAACTCAGAATTACTATATAATAGTAACGTGGATCTTACTCCTGTTTTTTTTTTTTTTTCATTTATATTCTTTTTTTTTTTAACTCCTGTTTTAAAAAACTTTCGGAGTAGAAAAATAGAAGATTCAAAACTGCCCATGGGGTTTTTTTACACGTAATAAATGCCATTCACTTTCACTGTGTCTGTTATACATTATAAGAGATGTGATTAAAGCCTACTTTTCTCCAAAAATAAAAATAAAAAAAGAAACTGCTTTAAAAAGGAAAAAAAAAATGTAGCCAGGTATGACGGTGTATGCCTTTAATCTCAGCACTCAGGAAGCAGAGTTTAAGGCCAGCCTGGTCTATGTGGTGAGTTCTGGGCCATTCAGGGGTACATAGTCAGGTTCTTTCTCAAACAATAAATAAACTTAAAATAGCTTTTTGTGTAGAATAAATTATCTGGGTAAATAGTGGGTTATTTTCAGGTGATGTCAAATCATTCATACCACATTTGTGAACTAGAATAAAGAAAGATAGTATCTTTACTTACTTAAAAATGGAATTGAAAGCCAGGTAGTAGTGGTGCACGCCTTTAGTCCCAGCACTTGGGAGGTGAAGGCAGGTGAATCTCTGAGTTCCAAGGCAGCCACGGCTGCACAGAGAAACTGTCTGAAAAATGAACAAAGTAAAACAAAACATGAGCTTGGGTGCTATCATCCAACTATGATTATTTTTGTCATTCATTCAAAATGAATTGTTTGAGGTTCTCCCATTATAGCTGAACCCAGTAAGTACTTGGTCCTGGGAATATTAAAGGAAGCAACTGAAATCTTGTGATGGAGAAGGAAGAAATAGTAGATGAAATTTTTTATTATTATAAAAAGGTATTGTAATAAGGTTTGGGAAATGCTTTGATCAAGTGAGAGGATGGTAAGGTTTGGTTAAGAAGAAAAGGCTCAGTGGCAGCATAACGCAACAAGCCTGGGGTACCGTCCTTAGTGCTGAGTGAAAGGAAGGAGTAATAGAAAGTACCTAGAAGAGAGCTGAGAGCAAAAGAGTCATTTCTTTTCTATAAGGTGACATCTCAAAGAAAGTAGATGTTTGAAGGCAATAATGATTTACAGGGAGTGATGGGGGTGTTAAAAAAAATCTTAAAGGAAAATATAGAAATTCTTTTAAAATATGATTGGGTTAGATAGAAAAATATTCATATTTTAGAATTGCCAAAAGCAACTGTAGGACAGTCACAGGAGTTTAGGTCAATCCTCAGGCATTGAGGTTTCATTGGGGTTTTCCTTTTAATGAACTTACTTGCTGTGTACAGCATGTTTGCACTAAGGCCAGAGGAGATGTTGGTTATCTTTCTACATCATTCTACCTTACCTTTTTGTATTTTGTTTTTTGTTTTTGTTTTTTGTTTTGGATTTGGTTTTTCCAAGACAGGGTTTTTCTGTATAGCCCTGGCTGTCCTGGAACTCACTCTGTAGACCAGGCTGGCCCCAAACTCAGAAATCCGCCTGCCTCTACCTCCCAAGTGCTGGCATTAAAGGCGTGTGCCACCACTGCCCGGCGGCCGGGTGCTGAGGTTTGAACACAGGTGCTTGTGCCACAGCCCCTGTATTTTTCTTTTCCTTACCTTTGGATTAATATTAATTAATTCATGTTAATACCCATGAATTGATTTGCTACTTAAGACTTTTATTGCTTTTAGAAATTTAGAATTTAGGGAAGCATCAAAAAGAGTGCTGTAAGAATTTATATTAAATTTACCTGGTTTTTATATCAAAAATTATATGAAAAGCTTTGGGGCTTATAGTTTGTTTAATCCATTGTTTCTCTCCACAGCAAGACAGATCGGCTTGCCAAAGGATCAGAATGTTACCAAAAGAGCCTTAGTTTAAATCCTTTCCTCTGGTCTCCCTTTGAATCGTTATGTGAAATAGGTAAGCTCATGGAGGTGGTGGGAGGTTCTTCCTCTTTCTTTCCCTTTTCTATTTTTCCTTTGTGTTTGTTTTGTTTTATATTTTTTGAGTTTGGGTTTTCTCTGTGTAGCTGTGCCTGTCCTGGAACTCTATCTGTAGACCAGACTGACCTTGAACTTGCAGAGATCATCTGCATCTGCCTTCCAAATGCTGCGATTAAAGGCGTTTACCACTGTCCCTGACTAGAGGATCTTAAGTTTACTGCCAGTTTAAGCTGCATTCAGCTTCAAGAGCAGGCAGGCTTGCAGGCAACTCTATCTCAAAACGAATCTTAATTTACTCAGAGGCTCTCCGGTTGGACAGCAGATGCCTTTACCCACTAAACCTTCTTGCTGGCCCTGACTTATGGTATTTAAAATTATTTAGTTTATTTCCCACATGTACATCTTTAATTTAAGGGTTAACTTCCACAATAAATTAACGATTGGACTTTTTCGAGGTAAGATTGATTACATAAGTGGGCAGGAGAATTTTGAAACTCCAAGGCTTTATTTGCACTTAATTATGTGTACTTGAAAAGAGACTATTCCCTCAGAGGCAAGTCTTTTGTTGTGTTTTGTTTTTCCATCTTCACAGGTGAGAAGCCAGATCCTGACCAAACATTTAAATTAACATCTCTACAGAATTTTAGCAGTTGTCTTCCCAACACTTGTACAACTCTAGTATCTAATCACAGTCTATCTCACAGACAGCCTGAGACAGTCCTTACAGAAACACCCCAAGACACAATTGTAAGTGCATTTTTTCTAATGTTCAAAGTGTTCTGAAAGCCCACAAGAACGAATGGAACTAAACAGTGTGTCATAAGTGACATGGTAGAACATTTCTGTTTCAGGAATTAAACAGACTGAACCTAGAATCTTCCAATTCAAAGTACTCCTTGAATACAGATTCCTCCGTGTCTTACATTGATTCAGCTGTAATTTCACCAGATAACGTCCCCCTTGGAACTGGTACTTCCATATTATCTAAACAGGTTCAAAATAAACCAAAAACTGGTCGAAGTTTATTAGGAGGACCAACTGCTCTTAGCCCATTAACCCCAAGGTAAGTCACCCAAGATATTTTAAAATGTATTCTAATATGTAAATGATCTTTAGTGAATCCTATCATTAATCACATAAGTTAATTTAAACAGCATCTCAAATCAGTATGACAGAGTGGCATTCTGTTTTCAGAAAATGAAGTAAAAGAAACAGAATACATCTGTAAAATTTTTGAGTTAAATATTAAACGGGTGAGAGTGGAGCTCAGTGGAT